>NC_135547.1:1467119-1812744 GCF_045843805.1 Urocitellus parryii | reverse complement strand
TTTTCAATTACCCAGACCCAGCCTCCAGAGCCCAACAGCCCCTCCCCCTCCAAACCCTCCCAAAGGCCCTAATGCATCTGAGTCTCCATAGCCTGCAGGGCTGGAGCCAACTCTCCTTCTCTCTCCTACCATACTCCCAGCTGGCCACTAAATTCCCTGGGGCAGAGGCCAGAGCAAGTGCCCTAGTCCCAGGACTCAGCAAAGCGGAGGCAGGGAGGCAGGGAGGGAGGGAAGGAATGGGGAGGGCAGTCAGGACAGGGGAATAGTGGATCAGCTCTGAAAGCTTTGTCTTTGCAGAAGACCTCAGTGTAAGGGGCCCCAAAAGAGAGGAGGGGGCTCCCCAGGGACACTGCAGAGGGCCCTGAGCTAAGGAGAGGCCAGTGTAGGCAACCTGAGAGCAAGACAACGATGAGGACCACAAGATGGGGGAAATCAGCTCTTTGGAAAAAGAAGGAAAAGAGACAAAGGGGCTGGCATGGCTGGAAAGACAGGTTCTAATAGGGAGGCACCACAGCTGCCCTGTATATAATATCAGGGTCAGTAACGAGCTCTGGTCAGTGCCCAGGGCAGCCTTGGACTTGCTGTGATCTTTGGCCTACTTCTCTCTCCCCACTGCCATCTTTCTGTTAAATTCTCCCGCCCCTGCCACATATAGACACACTCAAGTAAGATGCTCACCCATCAGGTGGAAGGGCAGGCTAATACCCAGGGTAAGGCCCTGGCATTTCAGACCTGGAGGCAGGCCTGAAAAGCAACTGAGAAAAGGCAGGCAAGGAAGGAAAACCAGTACATGTGTATGAATGCAAAAGTGGGGTCTGGGCATGTATGTGGATGTCCTGGAATGTGTATATTGCAGTAGGTTTTTTCCAGTATCCATTTGTGTGTATGTATATGGCTGGGCCTTGCCTGAATATGTCTTCAGATCTGCCTATGTGTGGCTGGATTTCAGGGTATAGTGTTGTGTCTATATCCACTGCCATGTCCATGTAGATGATGTTCCTTTGTGTGTAACAAACCTCACTTGTTTGTGTTTTTGTTGATGTGGCCTCTCAGAGTCCTGCCCCTTTCACACGTCTGCCTGATGGGAACAGGTGTCTGGCTCATCTGACTCATGTGTCCCACGAGCCCCTCTTTATCTCCTCCAAACTCTCCATGGTCCCTGATGCCAGGCACCTCCCAAGCCCATCTCTCTCAGCCCCTGTCCCATTCCTGGCAGACTTTCTTACCCCTGCTCCCCAGCTGGTCTCTCCATGTCCAGGCTCAGAGACAAAGGTAGCAAAGTGAGGTAGGGAAGGGATTGGAGCCTGGGAACTCAAGATCCACAGGTGCCCTCACACATGACACTGTGAAATACCCTCCAAATGTTTTTTTTATTATTATATTTGCTTACACTCAGAAAAAAAATCACAGTGGTAACACCCTACATAAAAGTATGTACACACATTCAGCTTCACACATTCACACAATCCACTACAATCAAATGTAACAGTCAAATACCTCCAGACCCTCACAAACCTGACCAATAAAATAACAATTATAGTAACTTCCAAACTTACCCACATAAGAAACCAAAATCACATTCACAAATATTCAATTCAGTCACAACTGCACACTCAGATATTTGGTCTGTCCAACTTATAAGCATGCACAAGTACTCACAACTCTACAACCAACCACACTGCAGTACCCACACCCCTACCTGTGACCTCTCCAAACAAACAGTACAATCATACACACTTGCTCCAGCAGCCCCACCCCATGCCCTCCAAATAACTATAAATAAAAAAGGATCCATAAGGTTGTTGGGCAGGGACCTGTTGTATTCAACGTGTCTTTTCCTGTCTCAGTTCAAAGACAGGGCTATGAAATGTCCAAGGAAAGAGCCGGTTGGGAATACCTAGTTTAGAAACAGTAGCAAGACTTGAATGCAGGCCTTGAACAAGCTAGCTGAAAACTCGGGAGTGTCCCATTTTCTGGCCCCCACACCCCTGGGGTGTGAGGTGGGTGGAAGTAGAAGAGTCAGAGTTGGGTGGGAAGGGGTGGGATAGGCTGAGGGAGAGCGCCAAGGAGGCTGGCAGCAGCCCCGTGTCCAGACCGCTGTCCGTGGTGCTGAAACCGCAGAAGGCCACCCGTGCCTATCCGCGGTGCTCACACCCTCCATGCTTTCTGCCCTTTTTTCCAGAGGTACTCAGTGTCTTGGGCACCTCCTGCTTACACGGCACCCAGGAAAGGAGGGGTGAGGGTCCAGAAGGAAGAGAAGGTAGAGGATAAAGAGGGACCCACCACAGTGGAAAGGAGGGCTGAGGCTCCCTCCAGCTACTCACATTCGTCGGGGATCTGGATGAGCAGGCAGGGGCTACAGAAGAGGAGAGGCCACACGTACCACAGCGCCACGACCATCTTCCCGGTGGCGCTGGCGGCTTGGCGAGGCACAGGCCGGCGGCTCAGCTCACGCTCCGGCCAGAGGGAAGGGGGGGCTGGTGGGCGGCTTGAGGCGGGAGCTGCGGGTGGAGGCACTGGGAGAAGGAAGGAGGAAAGGGCACGGTGGGAAAGGAGAGAGCGAGAAGGATGGACGGATGGACGTTAGTGACTAACATCTGGGCGAGCCCAGGCTCCTGGCCCCGCCCCCCGCCCCGCCCCCACCCGTTGGCTTCCCAGTTCTTCTCCCGCACCTTGGAAGGAGAAAGCTGAGACAGCCTTGGCTTGGCCTGCAGGTTGCTTTTCATGCCCTTCTTACTCTGCAGCTTCCCTGCCAGCTGCTTCCCCAGAATCAACTTGTTGCCCCAATCAGCTTCCCTGTGCATACCACCTAGCCATTCTGTGCACACCATCCACATGTGTCTCTCGATGTGCCTGTGCACAGGTGTCCATGCGAATATGTGTGGATGCAGATCTGCATGTGGGGAAGTAAGACAAATATGCACATCCGTATTTATGTGGTTGCATGTGCACATGCATGAGAACCTGTGTCTTCTCTGGGAGGGGAGTGCACTCATGAACGGCATGTGTTGGCATGTCTGTCTGGGGGAATCAACACACAGGTCTGGTGTGTGTGTTGTGTGCCTTCTTGTGTGTCTTTATGTATCTGTGGGAGATGAATCACCATGTCTGCTATCTCTGTGTGCACATATAAGCACGTGTGCACATGTGTAGAAAAGAGCTCTTCTGTAGTCCCATTCCTGTGGCTTTCAGAGTCAACTGATCCCTGGGTGCTATTTGTACCTAAAAATCTGACAGGGGGGTTGGGAATTGGGATAGACCAAGAGAGCAAATGCACCCAAGATGGCTACATTTCACAGAACAGGCTCAGGAAAAGGAAGAAAAAATGGAGAAGGAAGTCTGCCCCCTGGGGAATCAGTGGGAGAATGGGGGGAAGAGGAAAGTACTTCCCTGCTGCTTCAGTTCCCTCAGGGGAAACAGGGGTGTCTATAGCCTCTGCACTTCCAGATGTTCCAGGCCAGGGTCAGGGCAGGGGTCAGGGAAAGCTCTGGGACATTTTTACAAGACAGTGTTTCTGACACCTCTCAAGTGTCTGGCAGTTCTAGCTTCTGGGCCTTTTGCTGAGTCTTCAGACCTCAACTGCTAGATGTATCTATCCCAAGTCCAAGAAACACCAGACACAGCCACATTTCACCTGCATGAAATGGGCCCAAAACACTGGGGTCCAGGAGTGGGGGACTCTCTGAAAATGAACAGAAGAGGAAACAGATTCCCAAGAGGACAGGCTATTTTAATTCCACAATAAGAGGAAGGGATGTGAAAAGAGACCAGTGTGATTAAAGTGTGGGAGAGGCTGGAGCAGAGAGCTGAGAGGCCAGAGCACTGGTCTGGATGCTGTCACCAAAGCCATATTGTAATCTCCCATGTGCCCAGCCAGGACCTTAACCAAACGAAGAACCGAGCCTCATCTAAAACACCAAGAGGAGAATGCCACGCCAAGGTATCTGGATTCTAGCAAGAGGCAACAAGGAGCCACAAATCATTTTTGTGTAACAGGGGGATGACCCAAGAAGAGTGGTGACTGTAGTATATTGCTTGCAGACTGGGCAGGGAAGACAGATGGTAGAGTGGCAGTCAGCTTGAAGCTCTCGGACTTCCCCAGCCAGAGCTGGTAAGTGTGGTGGAAAAGCACCAGGATGGTGTAAGACCAAGAGAATGACGTGGAGTAGGAAGTGGTGCAGGGGTGGCCAATTCTCCACCTGCAAGAGCTGAGCTGGGGCCGGAAGAGAGGAGAACAGTGGATCTGTTCTACTAACACCTCCCCCTACAGAGCCCATGCAATCAGGGCCAGCCCCAAGTGGCCTTGGCCTTGACTTCAAGGCCTGTAAGGAAGCAGTAGGAGATACAGATCAGAGAGTAGGCGATCAAACAGCAGCCTTGGGAGTTCTGGGCACTGGTCTTACGAGGGGGAGGGGAGGAAAACTGGAGCAAGGGGAAGCTCAAAGAAGGACCCTTTTGCCTGTGAGGAGGCTTTGATGCTGTGTGTGGAACTGATGGTGTTTGCCATTATAGTTCCTCCATTTGTCCTCCAAATCGAGGTTCCCAGAATGATGTTTGGCATGTATACTGGGGTATATGCAGGGCAAGCACAATATCCCCAACCCCATGACCCCTACTCTGCCTCCTCCTGGCCACATCTCAACTCCAGCCTCTTTTCCAGTGTCCTGGTATTTATCACCCCACTTGCTACTGCCCTAGGTACGCAGAGACAGGCAAGAAGGAGCCAGAAGGTTGAGAGGCCCCTGACAGCTGGGAGGGGGCTCCCCCTCCTCCCCTCTCACTGCTGCTGGTTCTCTGATCTCTCACCACCGCTCAGGCAATTACAGAGCAAGCTAAGGTTGTTAGCTCAGCAGGGCCCGACTCCCCATCAGCACCACCACCGAGGGCAAAGGAGCAGAGGAGGGGAGTGGAGTATTCCACAGATGGAGCCAAGGCCCCATTTGCCAAGGGTGACAGACAGAGTGAGAAACAGGCAGGAGGGAGCAAGCAGGAGAGGCTGGGAAGTGGGGCCAGGAACAGGAGACAAAGACAGCCATTGGAAGACCCTAATTAGCAAGAGATGACCAAGATAGAGATATCCAGCTAGAGGCCCAGTTGGTGGGGAAATGGAAAGAAAAGGAAAAAGGAGTACAAAGGTGAGAGACAGCTGCAAAAAGCACCACTGAGAAATGGCAGAATGAGCAAGAAGAGTGAGGGGTGGGCGTGTGCACGCAAGCGCACACAAGCACACGTCTGCTCTGCTTGAGCAGGCGAATGGTGCCTCGGCAGCTTCCTTGTCCCCAGGGGGTGTGCCTGGCAAGGGGCAGGGAATAAGGGAAGATGAGCCTGGATGGGTGGAGAGGAACTTCTCTGGCTTGGAGGTCAGGCTGGAGAGACGAGCAGGGCGGAATAGACAGAGAGTGGACCAAGCTGTGCGCTGGAGCCAGAGAGACAAACAAAGCCCCGCAGCGAAAGAGCAGCAAGTCCCTGCCCACTTGTGGCACTGGGGCAAGAGGAGAGTTGTTAAGACAAGATGAATGACCCACTGCTTGGACCCGCAAGCACTAGAGAACAGGTGGAGGTTCCTGCAGGGAGGAGGGGTGGAGGAGGGAAAAGCACCCAGAGGATCTCAGTAGATCCTTCCAAGATTGCTGTCTGTGTGTGAAGTAAGCAGCCGCCTGGCTGGGGGAGGTGCATTCACAGGCACCACAGTTAGTGTGTGAGTCTGTGCGTGCATGCACATGCGCTGACTGTGCACCAACCACTGTGCAGGGGGAGTGCAAAACAAAGGTGCAGCTGCTCCTGAGTGGGTCCAGCCTAAAACCCATCCACCCTGCCTCATGTGGGGGTCCTGTTCACAGGCAGAACTGGGTAGGCAGGGAGAAAGGGCGTGGCAGGCATTGACGGGGACAAGGCCAGGAGATGAGGTTCTGGCCCACAAAGCCTAAAGGAAGGTCTGTGGGAAGCCTCACAGGAACCCCACCCCAGCCCCACTCTGGTCTCACTGTACCCTAGGTCTCTAGGGGGTCCTCTCTGCATTGCCAGCCTCAGTCTGAGTTGAAGCCAGTTGCCAGGGAGGGACCTGGGAAGTCCTAGAGCCTGGCTGAGACCTGACACAGCTGCTTCCTTCCCTGAATGAGCCAGTGGGTGCTTGTGCACGTGGGCACACATGTGCGCACACACACACCAGGAACCTCCAGGGTGTCTTGTGTGTGCACACAGCACACATGCCTGCTAGCATCCTAGTCTTGCTGGGGTGCCTTCTCAAAGAAGCAGCAAGAAGGCCATCAAGAGCAGAGCAAAGAATTTCCAGGCTCTCCTGCCTGATGTCTATCAGGAATGGCAGAGCCTGATGACCTACTGGGTCAGAGTAGGGGCAGGAATGGTGGCTCAGAGCCTTGAGGGTCAGAGTGTGGGTGGCAGGTCTCTATGCTCAGGCCGGCCAGCACACAAGGGGAGGGACGTGTGGCAGACTTTGTGCCTGTCAGTGTGGACATAAAGATGTAGGTGTCACCTACATCCCATGTACTGTGTCCCTTTAAGACTCCCCCTCACTCTCCCCCCCAGGCTGTGGCTGGTGGGTTTCTATGGTGATGGAGCTGCTAGCAGAGGTGGGAGCCTTGCTGTAAGTAACCTATTGAGTTGTTTAGATAATAAATGGAGGAGGCTGCTCAAGGGAGCCCCCACAGGTACCTGGGGGCCCAGAAATCTTACACTGCTGCTTGGTCCTCTGTGCTCTGCCTTACCCCTCCCTAAGGAAAGAGAGTGTGTCTCAGCCCAACTCAGCTCATCCCACCCCCCACCTTATCCCCGCCTGAGGCTTCCGTCTCCAAGGCAACTACAGCTCACCTGTAAAGGACCATTCTCCTTAAAGGATGAGGAGGGGGCAGAGGGAGGTTAACTCTTTGTGTCTTTGTGGAGAAGGAAGGAAGGATTCTCAACACAAGCTGACTCCACCCTATACCTCTCCCACCTTGATCTCAGTCAGCTCTATTTTCTTAAATAAACTGAGGGATAGCACTGACCACATATGAGGGGTCCTGAGCCAGTATTTTTACACACATCAACTCATTTCATCCTCATTATCTCCGATTTCCACCCATGGAAACTAGGACCCAGAACTGAACTGTGTCCTAGGTTGCAGAGCCATGACTGGTGCTCACCAGGGGTGGTTGCTCAGAGAGGTTGGAGGCTCCTGAATCTACCCAATCTACTCTGGGGTCAGGTGACCTCCCAGGACTATGGCATTCTGATATGTGCCTGCTTGGGTCCCAGGGGACCAGGGACCTGGATAAGGAAGGGCTCTAAGCCATCCTGGCCCCTGGGGATGGGCCCATTTGCTAGGCAGATGACAGGCAAATATCCAGGGAAGGGAGTGAAATCTTGGAAGAGAGGCCATGCAGAAGTAGGATGTGACCAACATCACGTCTCAGCACAGAACAGAAACCTGACCCCAAACAACCTATCCATACCTTGGCTGGGGTCCTCCTCAGCTTGAGGCTCTGTGGGGCTTCACAGGACACCACCCCATTCAAGTACTCAGTCCAAAATAAGGCAAACTCCTTTTCTTATTGGGTTTGGAGACAGGCTGGGTTTCTTTCTTTTTTTGTTTTGTTTTATTTTATTTTATTGCAGTAATGGGATTAGATCCAGGGGTGCTCTACCACCAAGCCACATCCCCAGCCATTTTTATTTATTTATTTGTTTATTTATTTTGGTACTGGGAATCAAACCCAGGGATGCTTAACCACTGAGCTACATCCCCAGCCCTTTTAATTTTTTTATTTTGAGACAGGGTCTCACAAAGTTACTGAGGGCCTTGCTAAGTTGCTGGGGCTGTCTTCAAGCTTATGATCCTGCCTCAGCCTCCCATTGCTGAAATTACAGGCATGCACCACACTTTTGGCCATTTTTATTTCTTATTATGAGACAGGGCCTTACTAAGTTGCTGAGGCTAACCTTGAACTTGTGATCCTCCTGTGTCAGCTTCCCAAAATGCTGGGATTAAAAGCAATGCACTACTATTCCCAGCCAGGCTGGATTTCTTGATCCCCTCTCCTGCTATCCAGCATCTTGGCCTGTTGTGACCTCTTTCTTGTAACCAAAGGCTCCAGAGCCTCCTCACAAAGAGGTCTCCACTACCTGGAAGACCTCTTTCCAGTCAGAGCTTAGGGGCAGCAATGGCTCCATTACTGTGCTGAAGGGGAGACTAAGACCCAGCAGGGGCTAGGGCTTACCCAGCCTCCCAATGAACCAAGGAACAAGGCTGCAGCCTTCCAGAGCACTAGAAGGCAGAACCACAAGG
Source organism: Urocitellus parryii (assembly GCF_045843805.1). Lineage (NCBI taxonomy): Eukaryota > Metazoa > Chordata > Mammalia > Rodentia > Sciuridae > Urocitellus > Urocitellus parryii. The sequence continues at coordinate 1,804,460 of NC_135547.1, read as the reverse complement.
CAACAATTGGTATCAGGGTTCCACTCACTCTGGGCTTCCTAACCTAACATTAGAGGAGCCTTCCAGGGCCACGCCAGAGGAGACCATGTGTATCCAGCTCCTGGGGCTGTAGGCCTACAGAACAGGTAGGTAGTACAGAGAAGACATCAAGCAAAGGTGGCAAGCAGAGCAGCAGCCAAGCCTGTGTCACCTGGCTTAAGTATGTTGGGGGAAGGGTGCATGGAAATGGCTTAGACACCGCCAGGCCCCACTGGGCCCCTCGGGGCTCCCTACTCCCAAAGGGTTAAAGGGCAGAAGGAACACAGGAAGCCTGGGGGTGGACAATGGAGCCTCTGTCCTCCCCAAGGCCTTGACATTCCTAAGGCATGAACGCAGATAGCTGAGGAGGGGGCCTAAGAGAACATCTCTCTCCACTGAAGCCATAAGCCCAGGCTGGCCACAGGCTCTGTCCCTATATGATACAGTGCTGCATGTCAGCCATTGCGGCCACCACCCTTGGCCCCACCCCTTCCCAGCACAGGCCTAAGAGGGACTCTGAGGGGAATCCATGTGGGCACATGAGGATGTATGTGCTCTCTCAACAACAGACACAAATACAAATGTGCACATGCAACCCAACATGTGACCCCAACACAGGCAAACAGGAATGATGCAGTCACACTCAGATACACAGGTGACCAGATACAGGAGCCCCACACATGCAGATAAGAATACTGGAGGGCCTTACACACCCACACACATGTGCATGCACGCACGTGCATGCGTGCACACACACACACACACACACGGAAGCCCAAAGCCTCCCATGCAAACCTCTGGACTGGGGCTGCCCTCCCCCACCTCTGCCTGGCACTGGGGTCTTTAGACTGGAGTGCTGGAGAGGGAGGGGGGCTTCTGGATGCAGTCCCCATCTTCAAGCTCCATCCTCAGACTGATATTGAGATGGACAGGCCCAGAAGTCTCCCTTGGACAAGTGCATAAAGCCCAGGATGATGCCACCCTCCTGCCCCACCCAATCTCTGGCTTATATGATGCCCCTGCTAGGTTTAGGGGCCAGAGACTGGCTGGTGTAAGCTGCCGAGCAGAGAAACAGTGGCTCTGCAGCTCTCTGACCTGGAAGGGCAAGCTCCTGAGGCCTTGGGTGGGGGGCAGTGGACAAAGAAAAGCTTCCAGAAAGCCCAGCAGACCAGACCCTCCCCCTTGCAAAGGAGCTCCCCGCCCTGCCCGGCTCCTCCCTCTCCCTCCAACCACAGCCTTTAGGAAGCCACAAAGACCCTGTTGATATTTGGGGAGCAGGCAGGCTGGGCTGGCTATTCCCCTCAATCCTTATCTGATTGGTAGCCACCAGGTGCCCACATCCACCCTCCAGGTCAGATGAGGCCCCATGGGGGGTCTGGGCCCAATCCAGGGATATGGAGCTGTAGGACATTTGACAGGGCAGCAGAGCAATCGACCCCAGTGCTGGGACTCACAGCTCAATGCCAACCGCAGGGCTATCAAGGGCCCCTGAGAGAGGGAGGGGCTTTAGGGGAGGCAGGTAGCAGAGCAGAGAGTAGAAGAAAAACAAAAAAGGAATCAGAGAGATAGCAATGAGCTGGGAGGGGAAGGGGTGGGGCAGGTGAGGCAGAGGGAGGGGTACAGAGCAAGAAGGGGAAAGATGAGAGTGTGAGGTGGAACCAAGGGTTCAGGAAAAGCAGAGGAGGGTTCCAAGATGGCCATTAGAACAAGTGGAGATGAAAGTCTGCAGGGCCTGGGGGTTGCTAAGGGCCTGGTCCACATGGCCCCACCCAGACTTCCCAATCACAGAAACAGAGGACAGGGCAGAGACTGCAGCCAGCTTGGGACAATACAGCAGGCAATTAGACCCTCAGCCTTCCCTAATGTCTAAAGCATAGGGTGGGGTCCCCACTTATATCCATCCACAGAGGGAGGCAGACCTCTCCATGGGACCTCACCTCTACTCTACATTCTCCCCAGGAAGATGCTGTCCTAGAGCTAGCCCAGTGCTGCTGGCCATGACTGGCTGGACTTAGCCACTACAAGGCCACATCACCCTCAGTTCTCAGAAGAGCCACCCAGTTGCAGCCATTTCAAATGGTCCAAGAGCTGGGTGTGGTGATGTACACCCATAATCCGGGTAACTAGGGAGGTTGCGGGAGGAAGACAAGTTTGAGGCCAGCTGCAGCAACTTAGGGAGACCCTAAGCAACTTAGGGAGACCCCATCTCAAAATTAAAAAACGAAAAGGGCTGGGGACATAGCTCAGTGGTAAAATTCCCCTGGGTTCAATTCCCGGTTCCAAAAATAAATAAATAAAATAAAAATAAAGTGGTAACAGGGACCATTTCCCTTGAAAGAGACCTTGGAGATGAATGAGTCTGCCTCTCATTTGATAGCCAAAAAGCTGAAGCTCAAAGTGGGTAAGGGATGGGTAAGGGGTGGGGAAGGGGTGGGGAATGGCCAATATGGCACATACTGGGCTGTCATTTTAACACTCCCCAGCCAGTGGTGGCCAGGTGCCTGCCATGCAAAGTGCCTGTCCTTGAGGGAAAGAGTGTGGACTTGGTGGAGCCCAACTGGGGAGCACATTGGCCACCCCTGTTCCCCAGAATAGCCTTCAGACAAGGCCCTCCCTCACTGTGTCTTTTTCCCTTCAAACAATCATAAAGAAAAAAAGTGAATCAGCATCCCATGTGGACAGAACAGTGTTGGTCCAGCCCATTATTGGCTCTTCTGTGGGCAGCCAGGAACCTGGCCCAAGCAGGCTACTTGGCAGTGAGACACTTCCCAGCAAATGACTGCCCACCCATGATTACTCAGTTCTCAGAAAGGAGGTGTCTGTCACCCTGAGAGCAGCCTCACCAGTGGCAACAGGGCATGAGATTCCACCACCTCTGGGTGTTGTATGCCTTCATGATGCTCTGCAGTGGGTTGGGCGCTGGGCATCGGAGGAGGGAGCCCCTTGGGAGTGGGTGAGAGCAAACCAGGGAGGCTGGGAAGTGCCAAACGTGTTTCCCTCTTGGTGATCAGATCACCAGCAATTCTTAATTTCTTTTGTTCTTTTCTGTATATTTCAAGTGTACTACAATAAGATGAATTACTTTGGGGGTCACCCTACACACATACACAAACATAAATAAATATGGAGAGAAAGAAACATTGGGATGCAGCAAAGAAAAATGGCCAGGAACCAGGGAGGTGGGGAGGTTCCAGTCCTAATTCAAGCCCTGGCACCAACTTGCCATGCGGTCATAGACAGGCAAGGGTCCCCAAAGGCTCAGACCCCGTGAGTGAGCACACATAGGCACCCTATGGGTGCTGTGCCAGGAGAGAGGCTGGGCTGGGCCAAGTTCCCCCACCTGCAGCGCCGAGCCCATCAGAGGTGAGAAGCCCTGGCTAGGCCCCCTGCCTTAGCCACCCCACAGGGGACCAGAAATATGGGGCTTGGCAGCAGTTCCTATGGGAAGAAGGGTTGGTAGGGCTTATTCACCATGAGGGCCATGTGAGTCAGCAGAGATTGCACTAGGATGCCAGAAGCCCCTACCCTTAGGGCAGTGTTAACCAGGAGCAGGGCATCTACCTGGAGGGAGTGCCAGGCCCCCACTCTTTGGGGCTGACAGATGGTGGGCTTGCCTCCCGAGACAGGCAGTGATGGGTGGGGGCTCCAGATACCCTGCAAAGGGCAGCAGATTGCACTTGGTGTTCTTTGCAATCTCTGTCAACCAAGACACCCTAAAATTCTGATCTAGGAAGGAGGAAATAGGAATTGCAGACCCCTCCCATAATGGAAGAGAGGGAAGACTTGGAAAGGAGCAAAAGACCTGCAATAGGCAGGGACAGGGCCCAAGCATTTTGCTTTCCAGAAGTCCCTGGCCCTGAACAGTGAGGCCCTCCCTCCCTCACCCCTACCTGATGGACCATCATTCTACACCCTGCACATGGGAGGTACATCAGGGAGCGCCCAAACACACCTCACCCAGTGCACCCATTATTGGCCACGGAGACTGTGGAAAAGGCTCCCTACGCACGCTGCGCCTCCAGGGAGGAGGCGCCTCCAGGGAGGAGACCCTGGTTCTGCGCAAATTTTGAGGGGAATCCCAGCTAGAATTTAGAGAGAACAAAGCCCCCTCCCCACTTTGGGGCGGGGGAAGGGAACGCTGGCACTGCCTAGCCCTGTTCCCTCTCCTCCATTGCAAGAGCAGCTTAATCCAATCTCCCCGACCCTATCGTACTGGAGGCTGGATTTTTGGTCAAACAGGTCGCTAGAAAGGGGATGAGGGATAGCCACGCCCAGAACCACACCCCAAGGCGATCGATGGCGGGGCAGTCGACCCTTTTCTCGCTTCCCTTCCCACACACGCACACACCCAAACGGACATGCCAACTTCAGCCCCACCATCCCATACAGACCTTGCCTGACCACCGCTTCCCCGCGCCCCTCCTCAGGTGCACATTTTGGGCGCCGCCCAGGTACCCCTCACCTGTCGGGCTCAAGCACCCGGTGTCCTACCCCGCCCCGCTCCAGTCCTCAGTGCCGGGAGCCAGGTGCCCAGCATGGGTGGGGCTCCGGCTGCACAGCCGGTTACAGCGGCCAGGGTGGCACTCCCTCCTCCCTCTCCCGGGCAGGGCCGGGGCTAGACGCAGGGGAGCGCAGGGGGTCGCAATAGCTGCCGAAGCGCTAGGACAGGCCCGTCCGTCTTACCTGCGCTGCTGCCACCCCTCCGGGTGCCGGTCCAGCCTCCGAACACGCCGGCTTCGGACCCGCCGCCCGAGCGGTCTGCGAAGTCGATGCCGATGCTGCAGCGGCGGCGGCGGCGGGCGGGGGTGGGGCGGGGCGGGCGTGCGCGGAGAGGAGGGGGAGGGGGAGCGCGGGCGGAGGGGGAGGGGGAGTGAGATCACCTCCCTGGCCGACGGCCCCGCCCCGCCGCGCCCTCGCGCGTCTTCCCAGCAGAGTCTGGCCGCAGAGCCAGGCGTGGACTGGGGACCCCCTTGGTGGCCCCTTCCGGGAGATCCGTGGCACCTGCGCCCGCAGCTCTGAGGTCCCCGATTCAAGAGTGTTTCCAGCCCCACCACCAGGGAGCCCCCGCCGCCGTGGCGTCTCGAAGAGGGAGTCTCCAGGCAGGGATGCGCCCAGGGGCCCGGGCTTGGGCGGTGGAGAGAGGACCCCGACGAGGAACACATTGCCCCCACCCCCATCCTGTCCTCGAGGGCGCTGGCCAGAGACCTGCACCCTTACGCAAGGCGGTCTCAGCCGGCCCTGATAGTCAGGCATTTGGACGTCCCCCAACACCCAGGGCAGGATTCCAGTGTCCCTCTACCCGCTCTCCTCTGAGTCCGATCCTGAGCACCCAGTCCGGGTCCTTCCGGGAGGGGTGCGTGGGCCTCAGTCCCCAGCCTTCGGAGGAGGCATCTGCTCAAGCGCGCCCCTAAGCCCCTGCGAGACCCGAGCCCAGGGGCGAAAGGTCGCGCAGAGGGCGCCCCTAGGCCTGACACTCCCACTCCCAGATTTTCCTCTACTCCCCACCAGGCCCGGTGTCTTATTTCTTTGTCTTCGGAATTGCCCTCATCCCGACCTTTTCACATGGCCCCATACTCCCTGCAGCCCTGCACTGTAGCCCAGTGCGGGGTAGGGGGGGAGGGGGGAGGAAGGAGCTCCTCCCCAGCGCCCCCTTCTAGGCTAGTTGCCGTGACCTCCCAAGCGAGGAGAGGTGGAGGGGGCTGGAATTCCGGAGCAAGCTGAGCTGGCCGAAGCCGCAGGGCAAGGAAGGCCTAGGGCCCAGATGGCAGATTGCAGCCCTGGTGGCCAAGGTATTTTTATGGGCATACCTGTTGCCCAGTGAAGCATTGGGGGGGGGGGCTCAGCTTAGCCTCCCGACACACCCCAAGTGATGCAGGGTCTTCCCAAGGGCCCACAGGAAAATGGCTCTGGTATCCTGGACTGGATTCCCCACCCCCATTGGACCTCCTCGCACCAATCGCTTTTACCCTGAAAGTGAAGGCTTGGGGTGGTCCCACCGGCCCTCTGAGATGGCCCGGATGCCATGTTTCTAGGGGTCTTTAGGAGGAGAATGGACAGAAAATAGTGAAGGTTCTGAGCTTCCAGGGAGAGGGAGAGCCAAGAGGGCTGCCTGCCCCTCCCAGAGCTGCCAGTGGCCCACCACTTGGTTCTAGTGGCCCCAGAGTGGAGCTGTGGGCAAAGCTCTTGAAGTGCCACTGGCCCAACATCTTTAGGAAGAGGGAAGGGAGACTGAGCTGGCCTAGGTCACAAGGCCAGGGGGCCAAGAGCTGTGCAGAGAGGGGGTATTTTCCACAGGCACTGAGCTATGGTCAGCTTCCTGCCTGCACTGATGTGACCTCTGATAGGCCAGGCAGAAGCTGACTGTGGGCCTCTGCTCTCCAGCTGGTCACTCCACTCATCCCAACTCGCCAGCCTTTCCCCAAGCCCCAACTTCTGCAAATCCTTGACCTAATCTGGGGTTTTATGATGATCACTATGATGACATTGACAAGGGTAAAGTAAGAAGGGAAAGGAATAGGACCTGTTTAGCATGTACCTGCTAATTCATAATGATGGGTGCAGCATTCATTTATTTTATAAATATGAATTATGCTGATTACACTGTATTGCATTGGTAAGCAGTACCACAGACCTGCCTTGTTCTAAGCACATTCCATGTATTAGCACATTTATTTTCCACACCAACCTAGTGAGGTCTGACCAAGCATTAGTCCCACATCACAGGTGAAGAGACTGGAACCCAAAAAACTCAAGGGATGCCCCCAGGGAGTGCTGCTTAGAAGAGTCTCTTTCTCTCCCTTAGTTCATTGCATTCACACATAGCCTGGTGATGAAGGTCCTATTATTATCCTCATTCTCCAAATAAGGAACCCAGATCCAGAAAGAAGCAGTTATGCAGCCAAGAGGGGCTCCGTAGAGTGTTCATTCCACCTGCATTCTGCACACCCCACCTCCTCAGCACTGCACTGTGAAGTAGATGCAATCAGTGCCCCCATTTCACAGATGAGGAAACAGGTTTAGAGGATTCAAGTGACTTAATCAAGATTATCCAGAACATAAAAGGCATAACTGGCATTTGAACTCATGTCTGTTTTACTGTAAGGTCCATTTTCTTGCTTCCTATGCCAAAGTGGAGGGGCCAATGGGAGTGAGAGCAGGAGAGAGAGATCACAGGCAGAGCAAGTCACAGAAGCAGCCAGAAGGATTGGCCTTGAATATAAGGTGAGCATTCCCTCCACTGCCTCATACTCACTGTGGAGGTTCATGGGATCACTGGGCAGATGGCTGTGTCTTGCCCACCCATGCACCTTTCAAAGTCAAGTGCACTTCACAGCCTCTGCAGTTTGGTGGTCATGATCTGCCCTCCATGACCCACTCCTCTTAGTCACAGGGACTGGACCTAGGCAGCCCCCCAGAGTCTGGCCAGATCCCCCAGATGATGGGTCAAGTAATAAGGGATGAACATCACAGACAGCAGCCAACAGTGGGGCAGGAAGAGTGGCAGCAGGCAGGCAGAGTGGGCTTGTGAGCTTGCCATAGCTGTATTAGGCCTGGGGATATAGCTCAGTTGGTAGAGTGCCTGTCTCACATGAACAAGACCCTGGGTTCAATCCCCAGCACCACAAAAAAAAAAAATCATCTGTATCAAAGTATAATATACACACAGTAAAATTTACCCATTTGAAATACAGTTTGGTGAATTTTGATAAATGTCATACATTCACCACCAAAATCAAGCCATAAATCATTTCTGCCACTTCCCCAAATTCTCTCCTACTACTTTGCAGTCAACAACTGTCTCCATGCCCTGGCCTCTGTCCCCCACTGATCTGCTTCACTTAGGCAGTCTGATTTTTGAGATTCATCCTGTTTTGTGCATGTGTGTACCAGTAGTCTGTTCCTTTTATTTTTATTTCTTTTTGTGGTTTTGGGGATTAAATCCAGGGCCTTGTGCATGTGAGGCAGGCACTCCACCAACTGAGCTATATCCCCAGCCCAATATGTTCATTTTCATTGATAAGTAGTATTCCTCTCTTTGGATGTATCAGATTGTGGTTAGGCATTCACTCATTGAAGGACATCTGGGTTGTTTCCAGTTTTGGAGTATATGAATAGAACTCCTGTAAATATTCATGTGCAGGCTTTTGTGTGAACATGCTTTTTCACTTGTCTAAGGTTAACTAGGTTAGTAGCCAAGAACTGGGTTTCTGGGTCATATGGCCAATTTATGTTTATCCATGTTTGTCTTTTTTTTCCAGCACTGGGAATTAAACCCAGGGCCTAGTACATGCTAGGCAAGTGTGTCATTGAGCTACATCCCCAGCCCTAAGTTGCTGAGGCTGTCCTTGAACTTGGAATCCTCCTGCCTCAGCCTCCTGAGTAGCTGGGATTATACGCATGTGCCACAATGCCCAGTCCCATCTTTGTCTTTTTAGCAGTAGAGTTTGATTACATTTATGATGATTGCTGTTCTATTTGGATTTATTGGTGCTTATTCTGTGCTTTCTTTTTTTTTTTTTTTGAATTTTTAATATTTATTTTTTAGTTCTCGGCGGACACAACATCTTTGTTGGTATGTGGTGCTGAGGATCGAACCCGGGCCACACGCACGCCAGGCGAGCGCGCTACCTCTTGAGCCACATCCCCAGCCCTTATTCTGTGCTTTCTATTTGCCCTGTTTTCCCAGTTCCTCTCCCAGATGCAGAATCCATCTCTGCCACAAGTGCCTCCTAACACCCAAGCCATGGAGGCTGGACACAGGAACCTCCTTGATGCCCAGCAGGAACACAACTGCCTTCCCATAACGTCTCAAATCTTCCTGAGGGCACCAAATTTGTCTCCCAAAGCCCAGCTATATGGAAGTCGGAGGTGAGAATGAAGACTGAGAGCAGGTGACAGGCCCAGGCACACCCTCTGTTGTAGGCCATCTCTCAGATGGATTGAGTTTGCTTTCTCATTTCATTTCCCGTCTGTTTATTTAAAAGCACTGTTTGAATTTTTTAATAGTTACTTTAGCTATTTTAACATGCATTCTTAACAAAGTCTAAAGTTAATCAATATATCCACTCCAGTGGTTATAATGTAGATCCACAAATTCTTTGATATCCCTCTCCTCAAGAGGTGGTGCCCAATGCCCCTCCCTGTGAGTACTGACTGGACTTGGTGCCTGGCTTCTAATGAATCAGAGAAAGCAGGAGTGACAACTTTGGGGAGCAGGTCATAAAGGCACCACTGCTTCACTTCCTCTCTTGGATTGCTTTTTGGGAAAACCCTGCTACCACACTGTGAGGACACTCACCAGCCCTGCAGAGGCACTCACATAGGATGGAAAGAAAGTGTCCCACCTATAACCATGTTACCATTTTGGAAATGGTTTTCTGGGACTGGGATGTGGCTCAGTGTTAGAACATGTGCTTAGCACATGTGAGGCCCTGGGTTCCATCCCCAGTACCTGTGACTTCAGTGCTGACCAACATCCTGAGTGCAACTGCATGAGACACTTTCAGTTGGAACAATCCAGCTAAGCCACTCCTGAATCCTCACCCACAGAAATTGTGTGATGATAAATAGTTATTGTTTTTTTTTAAACCATTACATATTGGAACCTAGGAGCTCAAGGCCAGCCTGGGCAACATAGTGAGACTCTCAAAATATATATATATATATATATATATATAGCTTTTCTCCCAGGGATTTGCTTTGTTTATGTATGTAAGGAAGGCAGTACAAGTTTCTTTTTTTAAATTTTTTTCTTTTTTCATTTTATTTCTTATTTTTTGGTACTGGGATTGAACCCAGGGGTCTATACCACTGATCCACATCTCCAGCCCTTTTTGGGGGGGGGGGGCGGGGGGTACCAGGATTGAACTCAGGGGCACTTGACCCCTGAGCCACATCCCCAGTCCTATTTTGTGTTAAATTAGACACAGAGTCTCACTGAGTTGCTTAGCATCTCGCTTTTGCTGAGGCTGGCTTTGAACTTGCAATCCTTCTGCCTCTGCCTCCTGAGCTGCTGGGATTATAGGCGTGGGACACTGCACCTGGCCCTTTTTGTTCTTTATTTTGAGATAGGGTCTAAGTTGCCTAGGTTGGGTTTGAATTTGCATCCTCCTGCCTCAGCCTCCCCAGTCACTAGGATCACAGATATGCACCACAATGACCAACTAATAAGGAAGTCCAAGTTTCTAATTTGTTATTTGGGTACACAACTAGGAGAACATGAAGCCCTGGTTACCACCTCATGTACCCTAGAATTCCCATTTGTACCTCAGAGGTGACAGACTTCTGACCAATCACTCCTTGGGGTTATCCTTGGTCTTGTCCTCTCCATAGTCTTCTGGGCTTCCTTTCTTTAGGCCTGTCTTCCTGCTGACGCCTTCCACTGGAAGCTCTCCACAAAGTTCTCTGTGCACCTTTGTTCCACAGCTAACAAATTCAACTGCCTCTCTGTCAAGTGAAGTCTCACCCACTGTCTTCACAGACCCCCCAGGACCAGGGCTCCTACCCTCTGGGTCAGGAGGTGGAATCAGCATCTTCTATGTGTCAGTCAGCCATTTTGTGTTCATCACCAACTCATTTGCCAATGGCCAATGGCTCACTGTCTTCTATTCCTGGACAACATCCCAACCTTTCGATTTCTTGACGTTTTTATCTCTCAAGACCTTGTTGATCTCACCTCAACATCCTCCTTCATGTTAAATCCCAAATGCTAATCTTCTGGGCACAGCCTTCACTCTGTTCCTTCCAGTTCTCCAACTTCCTCCCTGTTATCACTCCTGTGTTTGGACTAGGTACCAAATATATGAGTTCCCACTTGGTTTTTCTCTTGTACATCCTACCTTGGCCCCACCATGTATCTCTTCAATTTGCTTCAGTCTATCTATTTAAAGGAGGGCTCTGGTAGGAAAGAAGAAGGCAGTAATCTCAGCTAATCTGCCTGAGCTCCAGGGAACCTAGAATTAGAGGATTTTAAGCAGGTCAAGGGCCTAAGTTGTCTAATCCACAATGCGACCTCCACCTCTGAGCTACTGTTATGGGGGACTCCTGTTACCACAAACCAGTTCCTATTCTGTCTCTTCTGAGGCCATCTTTTCCTCATCTCTTTGCTTCTGCTTAATCCTAGCTTTGCTTCTCCTGGCTTCTACTGCTTTATGACAAGCACACATGGCTTTTCTCCATGTGCCCATTAGCTTTTAATCTCACTGCAGTTCGAGTTCCAAGAGAAGAAAGTTAATTGGCTCAAATACTTGGTATCCTTGTTTTGGCAAACCCTTTATGCCAAGTAACTGCATTGGCAACTGGCCAGTCTATAGAGGTGGCAAGTTCTTGGCCAGGCACTGGCTCCTGATCCAAACAGGTAAATCCAAGGTCAGTCCAGGCCAATGGGATACACACTATATATTCTATGTATACTGCTATGGACTGAACATTGTGCCCCCCACCTAATTCACATCTTGAGGCTCTAACCTCAAGTGTGGCAGTATTTGAAGATGGAGCCTCAAAAGAACTAAGAAATGAGCTCATACGTGAAAGGCTCGGATTCCCATAGGGTTGAAAGTGTTCAACCCCCTGACCCACCATAGGAGGACACAATGAGCAGGTGGCCATCTGCAAATCAAGAAGAGACCCCTCACCAGGAACTGACCCTGCTGCCCTGCTGCACCTTGATCTTTCTTTTTGTTTTCTTTTTTGTTGTGCTGGGGATTGAACCCAGGGCTTTGTGATTCGAAGCAAGCACTTTACCAATTGAGCTATATCCCCAGCCCCTGATCTGGGATTTCTGACCTCCAGAACAATGAGAAAATAAATGTCCATTGTTTGAGCCACCTAATCTGTCTAAGTCATGGACAGCTGCTGCAGGGAACTATCTATGTCTTGGCTAGCCTGTCTGGGCATGTCAACATCATCCATTCTTTTGGTTTTCCTTTATACTCAGGTGATAAAGCCCCAGGGTTTGAACAGGATTGCCCATGACTCTGTCTGGTTGTTAGATCATGATTATTTGGAAAACATGTATGCAGTGTTTAAGAAGGTTAATGTCAGAGAAAGAATAATTGGCTGGCTAGGGGCTGGGGCTGTAGCTCAGTGGCAGTGTGCTTGCCTATCATGCTAAGGCATTGGGTTCAATCCTCAGCACCACATAAAAATAAACAAATAAAATAAAGGTATTCTATCTGACTACAACTAACAAAAAAATTTTTTTTTTAAAAGAATCATTGTCTGGGGGCTGGGGATGTGGCTCAAGCGGTAGCGCGCTCGCCTGGCATGCGTGTGGCCCGGGTTCGATCCCCAGCACCACATACAAAACAAAGATGTTGTGTCCGCCGAGAACTAAAAAATAAATTAAAAAAAAAAAAAGAATCATTGTCTGGTACCACCCAGGCCCTAAACAACTATGTAAGAATGACATTGCCATCAATTAACTCATGAAAACATACTGCCCTAACTCAGTATTGGTCATTATCATGCAAAGCCAAAAAACCTGGGGCTGCCCACAGAAACATGTATTTCAGGCGAAGAAGTTCATGATGATGGAACTCCAACCTTGAAAACATTTGAGCATGTGACTGGGAAAATTGGAGCAGAAGAAGCTAAGGAAGTTGGGGTTGAGCACTTATTGTGAAACATCAAAGACGGTACAGTGGGCAGTCTTTCCAAGTGGATCACAAATCAGGGCCATGGTTTGAAGGGACTGAACTCCAAGTTTCTAGATATCAAGAGCTACCTGGAAAAAGTAGCCACAGGCAAGCTGCCCATCAACCACCAGATCATCTACCAGCTGCAGGACATCTTCAACCTGCTGCCTGATGTCAGCCTGCAGGAGTTTGTCAAGGCCTTTTACCTGAAGACTAATGACCAGATGATGATGGTGTACTTGGCCTCGCTGACCCGCTCCGTAGTTGCCCTGCACAACCTCATTAACAACAAGATTGCCAACCAGGATGTAGAGAAGAAAGAAGGGCAGGAAAAAGAAGAGAGCAAAAGGATAGGAAAGATGACAAAGAGAAGAGAAAGATAAGGAAAAGAGTGATGTGAAGAAAGAAGAGAAAAGGGAGAAAAAGTAAAACGTGTAGCTTTTTTTAATTTGTAAATTAAAATCTTATAAACTAAATCAATGTGCCACTAGAGGGTTCTTTTTCACTTTCAGTGCTTATTAAAAGGCTGTCCTGATGAGAGCTCTCTGCCTCCGATCATTCTTGCTGTGGCATTAACTGATGTAAATGACAGAGGGACTGATCTCCAACTCAGACTGCAGCCTCAGCTGCTGTGCATTGGGAATTATGATAGCTCAGGCTTCAGATCGTGTGAGAAAAGTGAAAAGACAACAACATAATATTTTTGGTACTCTTTATTCTTTATAAAGAAGAGTTGAATTTTCCCCTTCTTGAGAGATTCTTGGGGGGTCTTTTTCTGATAATTGGCAAAATTGCTAAATGGAATGTGTGGGTCCTGTATGTTCTCTGGCTTGTAAATCTTGAGTTTGACACTTCTGAACTCTTGAGAACCACACTACATTTTGGACCTGCAGTTCTGGCAGTCTCACGACCTGGGGTCCAGCTTCATGTGTTGTTTACCTTCAAAGACACAATTAAATGCTTTTTTATAAAGTGGTGTCTTGATGAGGGAATGCCATGGACAGCTTAGGAGGTGCCATACAGAAAACAGGGAGATTAAATGGAGATATTTTTTTTTTACATTTAATCTCATTTTTATTTCTTTTAGGTTTCTCTTTTTCTGGAACTAGACAAAACAGTTCTAAAGTACTCATGGAAAAATAAACACGCAAGAATTGCCAGGAATATGCAAAGCAACAAGGGGAAACTTAAATGGAGATTTATCTACTAAATGTGGGATACTCTGGGTTTTCTTAGCCCACTCTTTTCCTCAAATGCTGACAGTCAGCCCCAACTATCAGCCTGAAGAGCTTTCTCTGAAGTTAGTTATGGTTTGGATCTGGAATATCTCCCCAAAGAACCATATATTCTTAGTCCTAAAATCAGAGCTTTTGGGAAGTGGCAGAACCTTTAAGACAAGAGCCTAGTGGGAGATCTTCTAGTCATTCAAGGCATGTCTTCAAAATAAATAGTGAGGCTCAGCCCCTTCAACTTCCTCCTTTTTTCATCACAGCTATGAGGTGAGAATGGGCCAGGTGATCATGGGCTGAAATTTCGGAAGCCATGAACCAAAATAACCTTTTCTCTCTGCAAATTGTTCATCTCAGATATTTGTTACAATGACAGAAAGGTGACTAACAGACTTCCCCAATAAAACATCCCCACTAGATCCCCATACAGCTAAGCTCACATCAATAAGCTCATCCTTTCCAAGGAGCTCTTTAGTGCCCAGTTTGTAATATGAGAAGACAAGCAGGATCACCAGACATCTGAGAAAAGCCTCTAATGTGACAGCAAGAAAGAGAAAAGCAATCTATGAAAAACAACTATGGAGATAAGAAAAAAAATTTTTCCTGGATGGGCACAGTGACATACGCTTGTAATCCCAGTGACTTAGGAGGCTGAGATAGAAGTTCTCAAGTTTGAGACCAGACTCAGCAACTTAGGTAGGCCCTATCTCAAAATAAAATAAAATATGGGCATGGTGCACATGCTTGTAATCCCAGAGGCTCAGGAGGCTAAGGCAGGGGGACCATGAGTTCAAAGCAAACCGGCCTCAGCAATTTAGCAAGGCCCTAAGCAACTCAGCAAGACCCTATCTCTAAATAAAATAGAGTGGGAAAGCATCCCTGAGTTCAATCCCCAGTACCAAAAAAATAAAATAAAAATAAAAGGGCTGAGGGTGCAGCTCAGTAGTAGGGCACCTCTAGGTTCAAGTCCCTCATACCAAAAAAATAAATAATAAAAAAGAAATAAAATGAATACATTTTCAGGGCTGGGGGTGTTGTTCAGAGCTAGAACACTTGCTTATCACATATAGGGCCCTGGGTTCCATCCCCAGCATTACAAATACACATGCATATGTACAGAGATATTTTTTTCTAAAAATCCCTTCAGGAAGTAATAGAATGTAAATATATCTATGAAACAAGAAAAGGATGCTACAAAAAGTAACATGTAGAGAACAAACAAGTGTTTTCTGTGGGAACACAAATTAAAATTTCAGTAGATGGACATTTTGCTTCTGAAAGGAACTAGAAAGTTAAGACAACATCACTCCCACCATAGCTACAAGAAGGAGATGGATAACCTAGAAAATCCTATAGGGTACCCATCTATTGTATGGCTCAGGCTGACCTTGAATTACTGGGCTGTAGCCATCCTCCTCCCTCAGCCTTCCAATTAGCTGGAACTACAGATGCCTGGAAACATCTTATTTTAAGCCCACCAGGAAGCTGAAGTTAGGAAGAAAAAAGAATACAAGTCAGAAAAATCCCTTTCTAGGAGAAAAGATGGCTGCTTTTATCCTTGGCAGGACAGCAGCAGCAGAAAGAGACTGCCATAGAATGTGTAAGAATCTTTTAATAAATGTTAAAAGGTTGGGTGTGGGATGACATGATGGGTAGACAAATCTCCAGTTCCCTACAACTCGACAGTTTTTATTCTCCCACTTACTCCTTTCCATGGGTCTTCATCAAGAAATTCTGGAGGCAGGTGAGCAGAGAGATCTCTCTGAGGTACAGATGTGCTGAGACTGCCAAAGTGTGAATGCAGGTCAGGGGAATGGAGAGAAGCCCCCCTGGTACATCAGGCCTTGCAGTTACATGAAGCAGCAGCAACTAGAACTGCAGAAGGGTAGAAGAGCTGAGAAAGACCATTCCCTGGCTGAAGGGTTTGCCAAAGGCTTAAGGCAGGATGGAGAACTAAGAGAAAGCTTAACCCTCTAAATCTCACTCTAAGTACAAAGCAGAAGCCAGTGAAATTGAGACAAAACATGCCTGGAGCAAATGATTGTGGGTCTACTAAAGTCTAAACATGGGGCAGGACAATGAACAAAAATCCTCCAGGCACTTTCATCACAAGTTCTGCTACACAGAGGTTCTGATCCTGCTCTGAAGTGATTTGACATCTGTAGGAAACTGAATCCATCTGAAGCAACAAGAAATCCAGACACAGCTTAACTATAGACAAGACTGACTCAGTACAATTCTATAAGACACACGCACACACACACACACACATACACACACACACACACACACACCCTAGTCATCTGGAAGAAGAGTCATTCTCCCCTCTTCTTTTCGGCAGTGCTGAGATCAAACCCAGGGGCCTCACAAATACTAGGCAGTCCTTTTTATAAGATTTGGAGACAGGGCTTCATTAAATTGCTGAGGCTGGCCTCAAACTTGCCATCTTTCTGCCTCATTCTTTTGAGTAGCTAGGATTACACATATATACCACCATGCCTAGCCAAATCATGTCCTTCTTTGGATGAAAATGTTATTATTTTTCTCTCTACTCTTCTATTACATATGATATCTGACACTCATTTAAAATTAAGAGGGCTTAGCTGAGTATGGTGGCACACAACTGTAATCCCAATGGTTTAAGAGGCTGAGGCAAGAGGACCACAAGTTCAAGGCCAACTTGGCAACTTAGTGAGACCCTGTCTCAAAATAAAAAGTAAAAAGGGCTGGGAGTGGTAGTTCGGTGATAGTATACCCTGGGCTCAATCTCCAGGTTCAAAAAAAAAAAAGTACAAATGGGAATGCTAGACATGAAAATTTTGATATCACAGATGAAATATCTAATGAACTTAGTAAAGAACTAGACATGAGGAATGAATCAGTGGACTTGAAGACAGGAAGATAGAAATTATCCAAACTAAAGCACAAAGAGAAACAACAGTGGGAAACCCAATATATCAGAGCATTTGAGATGAGTGGAACAAAATCAGAATATTTAATGTAGGCAGAGAACAGGGCAAGGGAAATACATTTGAAGAGATATGACCAAAAACTTTCCAACATAGATGAAAAACATCCTCAATCCACAGATCCAAAAGTTTTAGTGAACGCTATGCCAGATAAATGTAAATAAATTCTCTTCTAAATACTTTATATTCAACCTGCTGAAAAATGAAAACAAAAATCTTAAAAGCAATCAGAGAAAGAAAGAACATGCTACTTTGACAAAAAAAAAAAAAAGATAAGAATGACAGTCATCTAACCCTCACCTGAAACAACAGGGGCAGAAGATAGTGAAACATTCTTAAATACTAAAAGAAAAAAAAATGTCAGCCTGGATTTCTAGACCAGGTAAAAAGTCTTACAAAAATTAAGGCAAAATAGTTTTATCCCCATATGAGAATAAAGGACATGCAATGAAATAAAGTGGAAGAGAAATAATCTCCAGATGAAGGCAGGAATGAAAAATACATTTATTCTTTTATTTTGGGGGGGTACCAGGGATTGAACTCAGGGGCACTTGACTACTAGGCCGCATCCCCAGCCCTGTTTTGTATTTTATTCAGAGACAGGGTCTCGCTGCTTAGGGCCTCACTAAGTTGCTGAGGCTGGCTTTTGAACTCCTGCCTCAGCCTCCCGAACCTGTGGGATTACAGACATGAGCCACTGCACCTGGCAATACACTGATTCTTTACTGCTTGAAGTTAAAATAATAACAATATAATTTGGAATTGTCCTTTTGTAGCCTAGCATAGTGATGCACAACTGTAATCCCAGTGGCTTGGGAGACTGAGGCAGGAGGATTGCTAGTTTATCAGCCTCAGCAATAGTGAGGCTCTTAGCAACTCAGGGAGACCCTGTCTCTAAAAATATAAAAAGGGCTGGGGAGGGCTGGGGCTATGGCTCAGTGGTAGAGCACTTGCCTAGCACATGTGAGGTACTGGGTTCAATCCTCAGCACCACATATAAATAAATAAATAAATAAAATATTGGGGCTGGGGATGTGGCTCAAGCGGTAGCACGCTCGCCTGGCATGCATGTGGCCCGAGTTCGATCCTCAGCACCACATACAAAGATGTTGTGTCCGCCAAAAAACCTAAAAAATAGATATTAAAAAAATTCTCTCTCTCTCTCTCTCTCTCTCTCTCTTTAAAAAAAAAAAAAGAGCTGGGAATGTGGCTCAGTGTTTAAGTGCCCCTAGGCTGAATCCCTGGTATATGTGTGTGTGTGTGTGTGTGTGTGTGTATACACACACATACATATATATGACTATATGAATGAACATTTAGAATTTAAAAGTTTCTGGGCATGGTGGCACATGCCTGTAACCCCAGCAATTCAGGAGGTTGAGACTGGAAGATCTCAAGTTTCAGGCCAGCCTCAGAAACTTAGAGAGGACCTGTCTAAAAATAAAACATAGAATGGTCTGGGGATGTGGCTCAGAGGTAGAGCACCACTGAGTTCAATCCCAGATACCAAAACAAGGTCAATAAACAAGACAAAATACTTTAAAATTCATTTCCTCCCAATCAAAACAAATAAAAAAGAAAAACAAGAGTAACAAAAATCCAACATCAATATGGTATATGTGGGATGGGTTGTATCTTTAAAGCACACATGATACCTTGGGTTCAGTCCCCAGCACCACACACACAAAACAGATAGTATACATAAACACAAAGATAACAATAAGTATATTAAATATAAATAAACTAAATGGAGTAAAACTCAGTTCCAGCCAGGCATGGTGGCACACGCCTGTAATCCCAGTGGCTGGGAGGCTGAGACATGAGGATCTTGAGTTAAGCAACTCAGTGAGACCCTGTCTCTAAATAAAATATAAAATAGGGCTGGGGGTACGGCTCAGTAGGCAAGAACCCTCAATTGTTCAGTACCCAGTACCAAAAAAACAAACAAAACACCAAAACAAAACAAAACAAAACAAAAAAACCTCTGTTCTAGCCATTATTATTTTAAAAAAATATTTTTAGTTGTTGATGGACCTTTATTATTTATTTATTTATATGTGGTGCTGAGAATCGAACCCAGTGCCCCACACATGCTAGGCAGGTGCTCTACCACAGAGCCACAACCCCAGCTCTGTTCCAGCCATTATTGCATAAAAAATTGCCCCAAATTTAATGTTTTAAAATAACAACTACCGGGCTGGGGTTGTGGCTCAGTGGTAGAGCACTCGCCTAGCATGTGTGAAGCACTGGGTTCTATTCTCAGCACCGCATATAAAGAAATAAAATAAAGGTCCATTAACAACAACAAAAAATATTTAAAAAAATAAAAATAAAATAACAATACCATTCTTTATATTGCTCATAGTTTCTGTGAGCCAAGAATATGAGAAACAAGTTCCCCAAATACTTAAATATGAAATTTTAATATGATCCAGAAGTACCAATCCTATGTATATCCTGAAAACAAACCAAGGAACAAGAACTCAAACTGATGATTTGCCCATGTTTATTGCAGCATTATTCATAATCATCAAAATGTGGATTCAGGGGCTGGGGCTGTAGCTCAGTGGTAGAGCACTTACCTAGCACATATGAGGCACTGGGTTCGATTCTCAGCACCACATATAAATAATAAAATAAATAAATGTATTGGTGTCCATAAAAAAAAGTGGAAGCAGTCAGAATGTCCACCAGCAGATGAGTGGCTTAAACAAAACATGTCTATCCATACAGTAGAATATCACCCACCTCAAAAGGAGGGAAAATGGATACATGTGCCAACAACACGGATGAATCTTGAAAGTACTGTGCTAAGTAAAAGCCAGAGGACAGATATTGTATGACCCCACTTATATGAAAGACCTAGAACAGGCAAATTCATGGAGACAGAACTATTAGAGGCTGCCATGCCAGGGAGGGGCAAATGTAGAGCTTCTGCTTAATGGGTATGGAACTTCTGATTGGGTCGTAAAAATGTTTTGGAAACAGACAGTGATGATAGTTGTTCAATACTGGGAATATAATGAATGATACTCAATTGCACATTTTATTTTATTTATTTTTTTTAATATTTATTTTTTAGTTCTCGGCGGACACAACATCTTTGTTGGTATGTGGTGCTGAGGATCGAACCCGGGCCGCACGCATGCCAGGCGAGCGCGCTACCGCTGAGCCACATCTCCAGCCCGCAATTGCACATTTTAAATGGATAAAATGTCAAACTGTGTATATGTGTGTGTGTGTGTGTGTGTATTTCTCTACCTATATCTACATCAGACATTTAAAGTGATAGATTAAATGACTGAGTCATAGATTGATAGATCACAGTTGTCTCAAAGGCATTTGGGAAGGGCTCAGTTAGACAGTTCTGGTTCAGGGTCCTTCACATGGTCACTGTTAGACAGGGGCTGAGGCTGAAACAGTGTAACACTAGAGCAATTTATTGCTGTTTGGGCCTCTCTCCTTCATGTTGCCTCTGAGCCCTTCTGTGTTTTCTCTCCATGGTGGCTGGTTTGGGCTTTCTCGTAGATGATGGGGAAGCTGGACTTCTCTGTGGCCTTGACAGGCCAGTATCTCTGCTAACAAAGCAGAAGCTGCATTCCTTCTTCTGACCCAGCCTCAGAAATCAAGCAGCACTTTTACCATATTCTCTTAATTATAAGCCAAGTCACAAGCCTGCCCAGATTATACAGGGGAGGGTTAAATTCCACCTCTTGATGGGGAGGTGGCAAGGTTCCAGAAGAGCATGTGGGATGGGAGATAGTGTTGGGGCTACCTTTGAAAAACACAATCTGCCACACACCAGTTAAAAGGCAGAGACTGTCAGGCTAGACAAAATAGCTATATGTTATTTACAAGAAGCACATTTTAAGCATAAAGATACAGACATGTTGAAAGTAAAAGTATGAAAAAGACATACCAAGCAAACACTAGCATAAGACACAGTAGAATTCAAGACAGAGTATTACCAGAGATGAGCAGCTTTTCATAATGAAAGAGACAAAAAAATCAAGAAAACAATCATTTCAAGCATATAAGCACCTCATAACAAATCTCCCAATGAAACAAAAATTGATAACACTGAAGGGTTCTAGAAATAGATTCAAAGATTTTAATATCACTTTCTCATGTGCATGTATGCATGTGTAACAAACAATCTGACTTTTTCACTTAAATAATGGAATTTAAATAGTGACATATATAATGGTCATTGCAGGACTGAATATATATATATATATATATATATATTTAGTTAGAGCATTATAGTTATTCACAGTAGCTGGATAGATTTTGACAAAATCATACATGCCTGGAATTTTATTTATTTTTTTAATTTTATTTTTTAGTTTTAGGTGGACACAATATCTTTATTTTATTTTATTTATTTTTAAAATATTTATTTTTTAGTTGTAGATGGACATAATATCTTAATTTTATTTTTTTATCTTTATGTGGTACAGAGGATTGAACCCAGGGCCTCGCACTTGCTAGGCGAGCGCTCTACCACTGAGCCACAATTTCAGCCCCTCTTTATTTTATTTTTATGTGGTGCTGAGAATTGAACCCAGGGCCTCAAGCATGCTAGGTAAATGCGCTACCACTTGAGCCACATCCCCAGCCCCCTGGAATTTTATTTCAATGCCCATTCCCTCTTTGCCCCTCCCCTCCTTCATCCTTCTTTTTTTCTTCCCCTACTCTACTGATCTTCCTTTGTCTCCTTATTTATTTATTTTAAAATATTTTTAGTTGTCAATGGACGTTTATTTTATTTATTTTTTTATGTGGTGCTGAGAATCAAACCCAGTGCCTCACACATGCTAGGCAAGTGCTCTACCACTGAGCCACAACCTCAGCCCCTATTTATTTATTTATTTATTTTGGTACTGGAGATTGAACTCAGGGGCACTTGACCACTGAACCACATTCCAGCCCTATTTTGTATTTTATTTAGAGAAAGGGTCTCAGTTGCTTAAGGCCTTACTTTTGCTGAGGCTGGCTTTGAACTTGCAATCCTTCTGCCTCAGCCTCCTGAGCCACTGGGATAATAGGCATGTGTCACCAGCTATTTATTTGTTTTTGATTGGTATTTTCTACATATACATAAAGATGAAATTCCCTCTAGTGTATTTATATATGCATATAACATGATTTTGTTAAATTTATTCTAATTCCAGTATTAAGTATGATTATAATGCATCAGGAAAAAAATCCTTTTCCCAGTAAGTGATAAAACAAATAGGAAAAAAAATCAATCATGTAAAGCCCTAGTTTCCCAGCACTAGGAAAAAAAATACAATCATTAGGAATATAAGTTTGTTTGTTTTTCAGCACTCCAGATTGAACCCAGGGATGCTCACCCATTGAACCACATCCCCAGCCCTTTTTTTTAATATTTATATTTTTAGTTGTAGACGAACACAATATCTTTATTTCATTTATTTATTTTTATGTGGTGCTGAGGATCGAACCCAGGGCCTCGCACATGCTAGGTGAGTGCTCTACCACTGAGCCACAATCCTAGCCCCATCCCCAGCCCTTTTTTTGTTTTGTTTTGCTTTGAGAGAGGGCCTCACTGAGTTGCTGAGGCTGGCCTTGAACTTGAAATCCTCTTTTGCCTCAGCCTCCTAAGTCACTGGGATCAAGGCATGCACTACTGAGCTCAGCCAGGATATAAATTTGAATAACACTACCAGACAAATTGACTCCACTCCAAAACAGCAGAGTACACATTCTTCTCAAGTACAGATGGAACATTCTCCAATATAGACAACATTCTGGACAACTGAACAAACCTCAATAAATTACAATGAGGCTGGATTAAAAATCAACAATAAAAAGATATCCAGGAAATTTCCAAATATTTGGAAATGAAAAAAATATGCTTCAAAATAATTCAAATAATTTCTTCCCCCCCAAAAAATAATAAGTGAAATTAGAAAATATCTTTAACTGAATAGAAACTAAAACAAAATATCAAGTTTTGGAAATCCAACTAAACAAAATAATAAAGTTAAAGAGCAGAAATCAATAAAATATAAAGCAAAACAACAAGAGTAAAATAAATATATGAAAACAAAAGCTGGTTCTTTTGAAAGATCAATATTATCAATAAACCTCCAGGCAGACTGATGAGAAGTGAAGATACAAATTACAAATACTGAGAATGAAAGGGGCCATAACTACAGAGCCAACAATCATTAGAAAGATAAGGTGAGGCTGCCAGGTGTGGTGGCACAGGGCCTCTAATCCCAGAGTCTCAGGAAGATTGCAAGTTTGAGGCCAGCCTCAGCAACCTAGAAAGGCCCTAAGCAACTTAGTGAGGCCCTGTCTCAAAATAAAAAAAGGGTTGGGGATGTGGTCCAGTGGTTAAGTGCCCCTAAGTTTAATCCTTTGTATCAAAAAAAGGGGGGAAAACTATCGAAGGCCATTCAGGAAGGTTTGTTCAGTTGTCCATAGATAACCTGAACAGAACAGCCCTATATCTGTGAAAAGAGTTTAATTTGTAGCTAAACATTTTCATGAAGAAAACTCTAGACTCATGTGGCTTTACTGATGAATAATATCAATTCTACACAAACTCTTCCAGAAAATAGAAAAGGAGAGAAAAGTAGTAACTCATTTTACAAGGGTAGCATTCCACTCACTGCAACATCAAAGACATTAAAGAGAAAATTACAGACCAGTTTACCTCATGAGTTTATACCAAAACCAGATAAGGACACATCAAGGAAAGAAACTACAGACTAATATCCCTGATGAACTTAGATGCAGAAATACTTAATAAAATATTAGCAAATTAGTATTGAACAACATACTAAGAAGATAGTACAATAAGACCAAGTTGGTTTTATTCCTGAGATACAAGGATGCTTTAACATATGCAAATCAATAAATTTAATTCATCACATAAATAGAATTAAGGACAAAAATCAGTAATCTCAATAGATGCAGAGAAAGCCTTTGACAAAATTCAGTACCCATTCATGATAAAAAAAAAAACACTAAGGAAACTAAAGATAGAAGGAACCTACCTCAACATCATAAAGTTCATATATGAAAAAACCCAAAGCCAACCTCATAATAAATGGGGAAAAACTGAAAGCATATCCTGTAAAATCTGGGACAAGACAAGGATGTCCACTCTCACCACTCCTATCTAATATAGTGCTAGAAATTCTATTCAGAGCAATTAGGCAAGAGAAGGAAATAAAAGAGATAAATAGGAAAGGAAGAAGTCAAGTGATCACTGTTTACAAATGATATGATCCTATACTTAGAAGATCAAAAAAATTCCACCAAAACACTGCTAGAGCTAGTAAACAAATTTGGCAAAGGAGCATCTAACAAAATCAACATACAAAAATCAATATTTTCCTATATACCAACAATGAATCTGCTGAGGAAAAAAAATCAGGAAAACAATTCCATTCACAATAGCCTCAAAAACAAACCCTAGGACTAAATCTAACCAAGGAGGTGAAAGACCTCTACAACGAAAACAGAACACTGAAGAAAGAAATTGAAGAAGACCTCAGAAGATGAAAAGACCTCCCATGTTCATGGACAGGCAGAATTAATATTGTTAGAATGGCCGTACTACCCAAAGCAATATACAGATTCAACACAAAGCCTATCCAAGGAACAATGACATTCTTCAGATAACTAGGGAAAAAGTCTCCTAAAATTCATTTGGAAGAATCAAAGACCCAGAATAGCCAAAGCAATTCTGAGCTAAGACAGCCATGCTGGAGGCATCACAATAACTGACTTTAAGTGATACTACAGAGCTATAGTAAGAACACTGCATGGTACTGCCATACAAACAGAGACACAGACCAGTGGTACAGAACAGAAGACACAGAGACAAACCCACACAGAAACCGTCATCTGATCCTTGACAAAGGTGCCAAAAACATACACTGGAGAAAAGACAGCCTTTTAACAAATGGTGCTGGGAAAACTGGTTAGCCATATGTTGAAGAATGAGACTAGACACTTACCTCTCACCCTGCATAAAAAAATCAACTCAAAATGGATCACAGACCTAGGAATTAGACCTCAAACTATGCAACTCCTTGAAGAAAATGTAGCGTCCACAGTCCAGCACAGGCAATGGCTTTCTCAACAGAACCCCCTATAACTCAGGAAATTATGCCAACAGTTAATAAATGGGCGACATCAAATTAAAAAGCTTCCGCACAGCAAAGGAAACAATTAGGGAAAAGAGAGAACCTACAGAATGGGAGTAAGTCTTTGCTAGCTACTCATCTGACAGCAAATTAATATCCAGAATATATAAAGAACTCAAAAAACTTTATACCAAAAATCAAATAACCTAATTAATAAATGGAAGAATGAATTAAACAGACACTTCTCAAAAGACAACATACAAATGGTCAATAAATATTTGAAAAAATGTTCAACATCATTAGAAATTACAGAAATGCAAATTGAAACTACACTGAGATTTCATCTCACACCAGTCAGAATGGCAGCCGTCGAGGATACAAACAATAATCAATGCTGGAGAGGGGGTGCTGGGGTTGTGGCTCAAGTGGTAGAGCGCTTGCCTAGCACATGTGAGGCAGTGGGTTCTATCCTCAGCACCACACAAAAACAAAATAAAGATATTTTTTAAATGCTGGAGAGGATGTGGAGGAAAAGGAACACTTTCCACACTATTGGTGGGACTGAAAATTAGTACAACCACTATGGAAATCATGGCATGGAACCCCCATATGACCCAGCTATACTACTTCTCAGTATTTATCCTGAAGAATTTGTCATAATACTATAGTGATACATGCATACCCATGTTTTTATAGGCACAATTCACAATAGTCAAACTATGGTTCCAGCTTAGGTGCCCATCAACAGTTAGATGAATAAACAAAATATGGGGTATATATACACAATGGAGTTTTATTCAGCCATAAAGAAAAATGAAATTATGTCATTTGCAGTAAAATGGATGGAATTAGACACCATTATGTTAAGTGAAATAATTCCAACTCAGAAGGTCAAGAATCTTATTATGTTTTCTCTCATATGCAGAAACTAGAGAGGAAAAACGAAAAGAAAGGTGGAGGTGGATCTCGTGAAAATCAAAGGGAGATCAGTAGAGGAAAGGGACCAAGGGATAGGTAGTAGGGAGGGAGGGGGGAAGTGCTGTGGAGTGATATTGGCCAAATTATATTGTCATATTGTGTGCATGTACAAATATGTACAACAAATCCCATCATGTACAACTATAATGCACCAATAAAATGTGGGAAAAAATAGAAATATGAGAACTAATCAGACAAAAACTACTCTGAGATTTCATCTCACTCCAGTTAGAATGGCAATAATCAAGAATACAAATAACGGGACTGGGGATGTGGCTCAAGCGGTAGCGCGCTCGCCTGGCATGCGTGCGGCCCGGGTTCGATCCTCAGCACCACATACCAACAAAGATGTTGTGTCCGCCCAGAACTAAAAAATAAATATTAAAAAAAAATTATCTCTCTCTCTCTCTCTCTCTCCCCTCTCTCACTCTCTCTTTAAAAAAAAATACAAATAACTAGGCTGGGGATGTAGCTCAGTTGGTAGAGTGCTTGCCTGGAATGCACAAGGCCATGGGTTCAATCCCCAGAACCACCAAAAAAAAAAAAAAAAGAAGAAGAAGAAGAAGAAGAAGAAGAATACAAATAACAGTCCCATGCAGTGGTGCACGCCTGTAATACCATCAACTAACGAGGGTGAGACAGGAGTATTGCAAGTTTGAGGTTAACCTCAGCAACTTAATGAGGCCTAAGCAACTTAGAGAGAACCTGTCTCAAACAATAAAAAGGGCTGGGAATGTGACTCAGTAGTTAACCACCCTGGCATTCCATCCTTAGTACCCACCCCACAAAATAAAATAAAATTGCTGCCGAGTATGTAGGGGAAAATATTCACTTATATATTGTTGGTAGGGTTGTAAATTAGTACAACCATTCTGGAAAGCAGTATGAATATTCCCCAAAAGACGGGAATGGAACCGCCATATGACCCAGCTATCCCACTCCTCGATATTTATCCAAAAGAACTAAAATCAGCATACATAGCAATACAGCCCACATCAATGTTTATAGCAGCACAATTCACAACAGGCAAGTTATGGAACCAGCTCAGATGCCCATCAACAAATGAACAGAAAATGTGGTCTATATATATACAATGGACCCAGTAGCAAGAAGAACAAAATTATGGCATTTGCTGGTAAATGGATGGAACTGGAGGATATCATGCTAAGTAAAATAAGCCAGACTCAGAAAATGAAGAGTTGAATGTTTTCTCTCATATACAGAAGTTAGAGAAAGACAGAGAAACAGGAATTTTAAAAAAGGATCTCACAAAAATAGAAAGGAGACCAATAGATTAGAGGAAGGGGATGGAGAGGGAGGGAGGAAGAAAGGACATGAGGAAGTACAGGGGAATGAAAACTATCAAATTATGCTATGTTCATATAAAAATAGCACATGAATATATTCATATATAAATGATAATGCATTAATTAAAATAATAATACTAATAGAAAGGAGATCAATAGAGTATAGCAAGTGGACGGAAGAGGGAGGAGAGGAGGGAGAGAGAAGGTACTGGGAAATTAGATGGATCAAATTGTTATGTGCATATATGAATATGGCATAACAAATCCCATCATAATGTATAATTATAATGCTTCAATGAAAATTTTTTAAAAATAAGGCTCCGGGTGCAACTCAGTGGTAGAGCACCTGCCTAGCATGTATGAGACTCTGGTTTCACTCCACAGAAAATAGTTAACAATAACAAAGAAGAGGGGCTGGGGTTGTGGCTCAGTGGTAGAGCCCTTGGCCAGCACATGTGAGGCACTGGATTTGATCCTCAGCATCACATAGAAATAAATACACAAAATAAAGATATTGTGTCCACCTACAACTAAATATATATATTACATATATATATATATATATATATATATAAAAGAAAAAAGTGAAAAAGTAAGAGTTCTCCATAGATTTTTTTGTACTCTATTCTATTTTTTTTAACTGTTTCTAATTTTTTCTTTTTCTTTTCTTTCTTTTCTTTTTTTTTTTTTTTTTTTTTTTTTGGTGATTGAATCCAGCAGTTCTCTACCACTGAGCTACATCCCCAGCCCTTTGTTTATTTTTGAGACAGGGTCTCACTAAATTGCTTAGGGTCTCACTAACTTGCCCAGGTTGGCATTGAACTTGCGATCTTCCTTCCACAACCTCCCGAGTAGCTGGAATTACAGATATATACCCCACCCACCAGGCTATCTTTATTTTTTTAATTTACCATTTTTAAATTTAAATTTAAATTGATTGATTGATTGATAGCAGTGCTGGGGATTAAACCCAGGGCCTTGTGCATGCTAGGCAAGTAAAGCTGATTTCAAAAGTCATTTCAGAGAAGAAGCTATTGCTGATGTACTTATAATGAAGGAAAAGGAACATGTGTTGGGAGAAGGCCAAGTGTCCTGACTGAGAAACCCAGAGGGAAGTACTAAAAGAGCTCATTGACAGGAACTGAAATTGGTTGCCTCTGGGTAGGGAAATAGTGAGGGACAGATGGCACTTTTTATTTTTTACTTGTAAATGGGTACAGTGCATTTATTTGTTTTTTTTTATGTGGCGCTGAGAATCGAACCCAGTACCTCCCACATACTAGGCAAGTGCTCTACAACTGAGCCACAACCACAGCCCTGGTGGCACTTTTTGAAAGGAGCCTCACTGAACAATCTGCCTGTTTAAACTACATGTATGTATGACCAACCAAAAAGGAGACTCTTGCCAGGCTGCCTGAGCCTTAGGTGACCTCAAGACTAGCTGAAGGTGCAGGCCTCTATCTGCTTTCCTTTGCCCCAGGACTATATTCATGCCAGCCCAGTGAGAGGGTGCCCTGCTGGGGACCCTGCCTTCTCCCATGCAGGTTAGATAGAACAGGACAATCATCCTCAGACTTTCATCATTGACTGCAGCCATTCAGCATATGCGCACACCCACTTATTTTTTTAATATATTTTTTAGTTGTAGTTGGACACAATACCTTTATTTATTTATTTATTTCTATGTGGTGCTGAGGATCAAACCCAATGCCTCACGCATGCTAGGCAAGTGTTGTACCACTAAGCCACAACCCCAGCCCCACTTGTTTTTATTTGTTTGTGCCCACTTAATCCCATCCTCTGATCCATTGCTCCTTCCCCCATAGGCACCTCTCCCAAGTGTTTGAATGACAGGAGTTCTCATTCTGCTCCTCACCAGTCCCTGTGACATCCATTCATCATGGCTATACGCACAACTCGTTCATCCCTTCCACTGCCACATGGGATTGGCTACCTGCAATTGCATAGCCCCTGGGCCCAATTGGGGTGCTTCTTCCTACTTCAGGATGTAGCCTCTCAGCAGCTTTGTGTTCCTCCTTCCTTTGGGCACCTGGGTCTTGGCCCCAGGCTCTCCTGGCTTCCCTGCATCCACTCCTGTCTACACGGGCCCCTGTTCCCTGAGCAGGTCTGGGTCTTTCCACCTCCATGTCCACAGTGGGGCCACTTGCAGTTTGGTGAGTGAAGGAAGGGCTCTGATCTTGGGAAACCAGTGGATAGTGAAGGACAGGCCACACTTAAGTCATTGAATTCATACTTTGGAGAAGGGGAACTGGGGAGCAGGAAGCTGAGTGGTCACGTTGACACAGCTGGGCAGTGGCCTACAAGGACTTGAGCCTTGCTTTCTGTTATTAGGGGACCAAGGTCCTGAATCTCTTTGCCAGTTAAGAGGTGTCTATATGATGAGGAGATTTGTCTTCTTGATACTTAATCTCCAGAGGCCACCCAAGGCCAGTACGCGAGGGTGGGGGTGCTGATGGAGAGGTGCACCTGAGGAAAGGAAGGAAGTCCTTGGAGGTGGGGTGTCAGCATTCTGTAACTGATTTGCCAAGGGTTCCAAAAAATACATAAATATGCATGTGGGATATGTGAGTGTGACTGTCATGTGTGTGTGTTCAGTGTGTACTGTGTGCCTTGTGTGGTATGTGTGTATGTGGGTGTGTGCACATGTGAGTTGCATGGCATGTGTACACGTTTTGTGAATGTGTGGTGATCTACGGGTGGGGGTGAGTGCATGTGCATCTTTGCCTATTTGCAAAGTGCACACCCCCCACATGTCCTCTATCCGTTGGGGCTGGGGGCGGGGGAGCTGGAACACCACAACAGTCACCAGGCAGGAAGAGGAGGCCTTGGCTGTTGGCAAGGTCCCTGGACCAGGGCCTGGTCCATGTCCATGAGAGGCCAGTTTTGGTCTCCAGCTTTTCAGGTCATTGGAGAGGACAAACAGGAAAAAAGGAGCCTGCCCTGGGCGGGTGGACAGGCTGTGGCCAGGGCTGGGCTGGGTAGGCTGACATCTGGAAAGAGTGGGAGCCATGAGCAGAGGGGAAGCTGATGAGCTGCAGGGGCCTGGCTACAGAGGAGGAGGGAAGGAGGGAGGATCCAAAGACCTTGGCATGGAAAGTCCCCTCTCAGACCTCTCCACATCGAAACCTGCACCCCAGTGGCTGTGGTGTATGCATAAATGTGCATATGAATTCATGTGTGTATCTGTTACACACTGTCTGGTGGGTGTGTGGATGTCATATACATGATTGTGTGTGTGTGAGTGTACGTGTGGAAGAGAGAAGAAGCAAGAGGAACACAGGTAACAGCATGGAGGCCCCATTGGAAGACCCCTCCTTCTACAGCAGGTAGCTACAGGAAGTGGGTGGGGTGTCCCTGGCTCCCACAGGCCCCTGGGGAGGAAGCTGGATATTGTAGGGGCACATTAAGCCTGGACTTGGCCCCTACCCCACCCCCTCCCTTCCTGTCCCTCCTCTTGAGCCAGCCCTAATTGACAAGGAGGGGACTGTGTATGCATGGGGGGGCACCCTCAGTGTAGTGGGAATTCCCTTGGCTTTTACCCCTTCCTCACTGGGGCCAAATAGGAACAGGAGCTGGCTTGGGGAAAAGGAGTGAGGACCTGCCATCTCCAATCTCAGTTTACCCATTCAGGAGGTGAGGTGCTACATGGGTGATCCCTCACAGCACTACCAGATCAGAAGTTCCAGGAAGGGGGGCCCTGTGGGGTGGGAGCAGGTGGGATGAATGGAGGTTGCCACTAGGCCAAGTGGGGGACTGGATGAGGCAGCCTCGGGGGCCTTGAGGAGTGGGGGAAGGAGCCCTGGGGATGGATCTGGGAAGCCTGAGGGCAGGAAGGGAAACTGGAGGCCAGGAACCTACTTCCTGGTGAATGGGAGGAGGGAAGCGGGAGGCCAGGGGAGGCATGTGGGGGAGGAAAAGGGGGAGGAAGTCCTCTCCTGGGCAGGTCACTCCCAGAGGCTGGGTCTGGGCGGGGCAGGCGATGGAGAACAGATCTGAGCGCCTGGGCCACCTTCACGCTGCTGCCCAGCTGCCCAGGAGCCCGGGAGCCCAGCCAGGTAAGGGGTTGTGAAGGGGCAGCATACCTAGTCCCTCCTGCCTAGTCTCTAGCCCTCGAATGGTAAACTCTCTAGGCCTCTGCCAGGGCAGGAGGATTTATGAATCTGCTTGGATGCCCACTCCCCAATCCAGGTCTCAGGGGCTGCCTGGGTGTATCCTGGGCTGTTTGTTCTGTGTGACTGCCTCACATGCACGCTCTCTCTCTCCCTCCCTCTTTCTCTGGGGGGAGTGCTGGGTTCTGAACTCAGTGGTGCTCTACTACTGAGCTACATCCCCAGTCCCCAGCCTTTTTAACTTTTTTTTTTTTTTTTTAATTTTTGACTCGGGGTCTCACTAAGTTTCTGAGGCTGGCCTGGAATTTGCAATCTTCCTGCTTCGGCCTTCAGAGTCACTGGGATAACAGACATGTGTTTCAACACCTAGCTGACTGCCTCTCTCTTATCTTCCTGCCCAGGAGTGCGCACAGGCCAGACCCCTATCCCAGGCACCAACACACTGACAGGCATCGGCTACCCTGACACCTCTCTAAGGACTTCTGTACAGTTAACCTGGGCATCAGGGCTGGCCCCTCAAGTGGAGGCAGAGTTTGCCCTGTCTCCAAAGACTTAGGACACCTGCGGTGGCCCCACCATGCTGCTGGCCTCCACCACCTCCGGTAAGGCTGGGCCCCTGCACACCCCCACAGGGATGAGTTGGGTGGGTTTGATAAAACCAAGAAGCCCCTCTTTCTAAAGAGCTCCTTTGCTGTCTCTTTGGGGCAGGTGGGAAGAAATGCCTCAGGGGAGGAGGAGAGGGAGAGGAGGGCAGGTCATACATATCCCTGGGCTGAGGCTGCCCTTCCCTCGGGACCACATGTGTACAACTCCCCACAGAAGAGGCTTCCTTGGAGGAGTTCCCTCTGCTGGGAGCCAAAAAGTGGGCAGTAGGGGAGGTCCAGGGTGCCAGCTGCCCAGGCCACCAGCTCTAGCATCTGGTGGAAATTTCCTTGGCCTGAGTTCCCTACATGGCACCCTTTCTAACTTGGCCTCTCCTCCCACCCTTGCCCAGCTGTGCCTGGGCCCCTCTCTCCACTTAGCCCGCCAAGCAACGGCAGCCGGGAGGAGTCATTGGACACCAGGGACCCATTGCTAGCCCGGGCAGAACTGGCCCTACTTTCCACAGTCTTTGTGGCTGTGGCCTTGAGCAATGGCTTGGTACTGGGGGCCCTAGTACGACGTGGCCGGCGCGGCCGCTGGGCACCCATGCACGTCTTCATTGGCCACTTGTGCCTAGCAGACCTGGCTGTGGCTCTATTTCAAGTGCTGCCCCAGCTGGCTTGGGATGCCACCGACCGCTTCCGTGGGCCTGATGCCCTGTGTCGGGCCGTCAAGTACCTGCAGATGGTGGGCATGTATGCTTCCTCCTACATGATCCTGGCCATGACGCTAGACCGCCACCGCGCCATCTGCCGCCCCATGCTGGCATACCGCCATGGAGGTGGGGCTCGCTGGAACCGGCCAGTGCTGGTGGCCTGGGCCTTCTCGCTTCTTCTCAGCCTGCCTCAGCTATTCATCTTTGCCCAGCGTGATGTGGGAGATGGCAGCGGGGTCTTCGACTGCTGGGCCCGCTTTGCAGAGCCCTGGGGCCTTCGTGCCTATGTCACCTGGATTGCCCTGATGGTGTTTGTGGCACCTGCCCTGGGTATTGCTGCCTGCCAGGTTCTCATCTTCCGGGAGATTCATGCCAGTCTGGTGCCAGGGCCATCAGAAAGGGCTGGGGGGCGCCACAGAAGGCACCGGACAGGCAGTCCCAGAGAGGGAGCCCGGGTGTCAGCAGCCATGGCCAAGACTGTGAGGATGACACTGGTGATTGTGATCGTCTACGTGCTATGCTGGGCACCCTTCTTCCTTGTGCAGCTGTGGGCAGCATGGGACCCAGAGGCACCTCTGGAAGGTAGGTGTAGCTGTGGCTAGGGCTCTGGGGGCTGCTTGAACTTGGTCCTCTACTCATACCCACACCTGACAGTGGGCCACAAGCATGTGCTTGTGCGCACTGGTAGCCTTTAGCAGGTACACAGGATCCCACCCCTCCCAGACCCCTGAGCCCCAACCTGGACTCTGCCTCCACAGGGCCCCCCTTCGTGCTGCTCATGTTGCTGGCCAGCCTCAACAGCTGTACCAACCCCTGGATCTATGCTTCCTTCAGCAGCAGCGTCTCCTCAGAGCTGCGCAGCTTGCTCTGCTGTGCTCGGGTGCAGGCCCCACCCAGCCTGGGGCCCCAAGACGAGTCCTGTGCCACTGCCAGCTCCTCCCTGGCCAAGGATACTTTCTCCTGAGGAGCCAGTGGGCACTTTCCTTCCAAAAGCTCCACGAAGCTCAGCTGCCTCTGGGGCTGGCTCCTCTAGGACTCAGTGTATACAAAGAGGCTTTCAGGCTCCAAGACTGTGAGAGTCCCTTACGTTAGCTCCTTGTTCCAGGCATGGGGAGAGACTAGATAGGGCAGAGGATCCCATGCCTGGGGGTGGCAGGTGACCTGTGCCCTGGAAAGTGCCCTCCAGGTAACACAGAGGTCCCAAGGAGCCAAAGAGGAAGGAGCAGGGTGGGGCCAGTGTACCTTCCTGTCTGTATCTCTCTAGTCCTTCCCTAATAAAAGTTGGCTATTTTCCACATGGTGAGGGAGTCTTCTTGCATTAGGGTAACAGTGGATGTGGAGGCAGAAACAGACATACAAAGACCCTCAACACATGCATGGGTCTGGAACCCACAATGTAAGCAACCAAGCCTTCATAGGTACAGGTCCTCAAGAGATACAGCCCCCTGAATGGACAGCTCCGTGCCAGGGCACCCACAGCAGAAGCTATTCCCTGCCAGTGGAGGTGCTGGGGCTGGCCTTGTACCAACCTGCCCAGCCCCCAGAGACAGAGAGCTGGCTCCATCAAGGTATCAATGCACAGGTCTTTATGAATCACTGCCAACACCTGCCACCCAAAGCCACTGACGAGTGCTCCCAGCAAAGCCGCGGAGGGGCTTGCCCCCAGCCTCCTTCCCTGGCTGCCTCCCTAAGGGCCCTTAGCCAGGGATGAGAAGAAGCAAAGGACCTAGGGAGAATGGTGGACTTGCTGGAAGCCACTTGGAGTAAGGCAGGACCTGCACTGGTTCCACCAGAGCATGTCAGTGTGGCTTGAGGGCTGAATCTAGGCCCTGGGGATGGGAGGCAGAGGGTGAAGCTGGGGCCCCAGACCCACGGGAGAAACCCTTGTTCCTGCCGAGGCGGCTACAGGCCAGAGGCTTTGGGCTTCGGGGCCCAGGGCTGGTGGAGGCAGGAGCTGCTGGCCCAAGGCCCTGGCGGACAGCAGCCTTCCCCAAGAGCTCCTTAAACACGGAGTCCATGTTCTGTGCCACAGCCTGGCAGAGAGGAAAGGAAGGGAAAGCATCCAGTGAGGGCTCCCCCAGAAAAGGCTCCCCGATTCCCAGCCTGTGCCTGAGCTCCTCCTACCCTGCCACTGGGCCCCTCCCCTCCCAGTGGGGCTCCCTGCCACCCCTCCTTCCCTGGCCTCCACCACTCCACACTGGTTTCCCTTCTACCATTTTGAGTGTCTCTGTCACAGCCTCCTCTGGGGACAGTAATTCCTTGATCTGGCCCTGTGCTCCCTCATCTTCTCACCCCCACTCTTCCCAGATGAGATCACAGGCCCTGTCCATGGCCTCTGGGGCCACTAACATAATGGAAACTCCCAGCTCAGTGTCCTTCCCTGGGACTTCCTAGCTGCTCTGCTCGAGCCAGCCCCTGTCCCTGCCACCAGGCTCCTTATTCTGCAGATCCACCTAGCCTGTCCTGGGTTCCTAAGGCCCAGGAGCTGGGTCACACCTGAGATGCCTGCATATTCCTTTACTGTCTCCTCCTTGGGCTCAGTGACTGTCCCCAGGGCTTCCCTGCCCACAGATGTTCACAGGGCCCATCTTTCAGAACAAGTGAACAGGGGTAGGTGTTCCCAAGGTTGTGCTGCTAGCCAGGACCCTTTCTGCCTCTCTATCCCTTTCATCTTCCGTGGTGTGCCAAACACCTTCCATGTCACTGTTTGTCACCTAGCCTGGCTCTAGATGCCAGCCTTGAAGCCTGTCCAAGAGCCTCTCGCATATGCCAGCTTAGATAGCTTATCCCTGCTGCATCCCTGTTCAAGAATGAGCCCCATGACCCAGTCAGGTCCAGGGTCTTCTGCCCCTCTCATCTCTGCCTCTGGGCCTTTGTCCTTCCCATTCCCATCTCCATCCCCTTTGCCCTCCTGCCCCTTTCTGGGTTTTGTCTTAGGCTCTTGTCTGGCCAAAGAAAGCAGAAATGGAGCCTCACCTCAAGAGGGAGGAATTGGGTTCCTAAGGGGAGGCAGTGACCTTGCAGGAGAGGGGCTGCCCCACCTGCCACCTAACTCTCACCTTATCCACCTCCACATGTCGCTCTGGGGAGGTTGGGACCAAGCAGTGTCGTTTGTGTCCAGAGGGGTCCACAGCCTCAGGTGGGGTGCCCATCTCTGACCTGCAGGGCAAAGAGAGCAAGCCTAGTGGAGGGCCTGGGAAGTCCCCAAGCCAAGGTGGCAGTTGCTCTTCCCACCCTGGGCTGTGGCCAAGGAAAGGGGTGGGTCCCAGTGCTCCCCAAGCTCCTCTATAGTCTCTCCCTGTCAAAGCCAGCCAGACTTTATTCTGTGCTTCTTAGTGACCCTCATCTGACAACTCCCCTGCTCCCAGGTAGCCAAAACTTGAGCCCAGCCCCCCTGGCCTGGCATGGTGAGGGCAGCCTCTGGCCACCATGTCTGCTGCCTTGGGCAAGCAGGACCCTCAGAAGGGTCTTGCTAAGGGCTGTCTTCTACTTTCTCACCAATGGGTAAACTCCAAGACCAGGAGGCCCTGGACCTACCACCTGCTTCTCAGCCCTGGGCAGGAAAGAGATGGGCCTATATGAGTGCTCCTTCCTAGCTGGGGTCCCAGCCAAAAGTGGGCACAAATGTTCATGGTTAGGCCCAACCCGGATTTACAAAATTTGGCTCAGAGAAGAGAGAAGACAGCAATCCAGCCTGTCCTAAGTTCCTGAGGCCTAGGATCTGGGTCACGCCTGAGATGCCTGCATATTCCTGCACTGTCTCCTTAAGAACAAGTGTCTACTTCCTGAGAAAGCTGGGTGGAGAAGGTGTGGATACCCCCAGTTCAGGCCAGGCTGAGAGGGCAACCTTGAGCACCAGGCCCAGGAGGGCCAAGGCTGAAATCATGGGACCCTTCCTGAGGCCGCAGTTCACTCACCCCTCAGGCAGCGTGATGTACTTGTGGGGAATGAGTCCCCGCACGCCAGCATGCTCCCCCCGCCACCAATCACTTGAGGCCCGTGCATGCAGCCGCAGAATATCCCCTCGCTGAAAGGTCAGCTCCTGGGCCGTGCGGCCTGTGTAGGTGAAGCAGGCCACGGCCTCCACAACCCCCTCCAGGTCTGGGGACAAGAGACAGACAGTATGAGTGGGAATGAAGTGGGCGCCCAGAGTGGGGACAGGGTGGGGCCTCACTTCCTCACAGAGTAGAGAAGTGAGCTTCTCCACTCACCATCCTCTTGAGCTGAGGTCCCAGCTTCCAGCTCTGGCTCGTTCTCCCCCACAGGGATCTCCAGCAAGGCATCCCTGAGGTTCAGAGCAGAGCAAGGCAGATGAGGGGGCTGTCCTCCACTGAACCCCCCAGGCAGCACCAAGAGCATACCCCAGGCAGCTGGCCGAAGGTGGCGCCATGCACTTCTCATAGACAGGGCCTGGCAGTGTGGCCAGGGCTGGGAAAACCTGTGCAGGCTGCAGGATGAGTGTCTGCACCAGCTGGTTCACCCGGCCCTGCAAGGCCACTGGGTCCTGTCCAGCAGGCACGGGCAGCAGCGTCGGCCCAAAGCACACAGCCAGGTTGTAGGGGTCCATCATGTTCTCATCGCTGTACTGGGCCAGGCTGGAGGGGACATGCAGGTCACAGGCAGGAGCTCCATGTTGATGTCCCCTCCACCCCCACCCCCAGCTTGCTCCCCAGAGGCACTCACTGGTTGAGGAAGGTGAAAAGGTAGCGCAGAACCACCAGCACGGGGCCAGGCAGCCGGGCCAGCAGGCGGCTCACAGGCTCCACCCGCTCAGCCACAGCCTCCAGCTCTGTGGCCAAGGCCACCCCCAAGAGAGAGCTGAGTGAGTGGGGCCGCAGCCACTAGCAGGTGGCCCTCCCATCTGGCCACCCTCAGGCCCCGGCCTCACCTGCAGAAGCCAACAGCTCATTGAACAGGTCTGGGGGGAAGAGTGGGGGCTCCAGGCTCCGGAAGTAGAGCTTCAGCACCCCGGCCACTGAGTCCAGGTCATGGGCAGTGCAGCCTTCTACCAGAGGGTCCTCTCCTGAGGAGGGACAGGAAACAGGGCACAGTGAGGAGGCCACCTGCACCTGCTGAGCCCCCTCTGCCCCCCTGGCCTGCCTTCCCCACCTCTCTCGAAGGCATCCCGGATCTCTGAGATCCGGGGCTGGGCACCTGATACTCGGAAGATGCCCTCATGCTGTAGACCTGTGGAGGACAAGGACCTGGTGGGCAGAGTCCCTCCCAGCTTCAGGACTGTCGCCCTGTATGTGAGGTTCCAGGTGCCGGGCGCCAGGCCGCAGGAGGGGCTGGGGTGTGCTTACCATTGAGGTTAATGAAGCGGATACAGCTCTCTACCACCAGGGGAACAGGCTGGCCTGAGCTCTGGGGACAGAGGGTATTATACTCAAGACCCACCTTGGCATTCCACCTTTCTGTCTCTCTCTATTAAGTTTGTTACAGTCACTACTAAGTGTCTGATATTTCTGATGCTATTTTAGGCAGTACTTTGCATTTTATTTGCAAATTATTTGTTGCTGGAATGTCAAAATGCAATCAAAATCTGGACGTTGACCTTGAATCAAGTAACACTGCACAACTCAAACTGGCTCATTTAAACAGTCTGATTCTTTTGAATTCTCTATGTACATAATCACATCATTGCGAATGATAGTGTTCCTTCTCTTTCTTCTTTTGTTTTTTGTTTTTTCTTTTTCTTCTGTACTAGGGATTGAACCCAAAGATGCTCTACCACTGAGCTCTAACCCCAACTTTTTTTATTTTTTGACACTGGGTCTCACTAAATTTCCCAGCTGGCCTCAAACTTGCCATCCTCCTGCCTGATCCTCCCAAGTCACTAGGATTCTAGTCATGCCCACAAAACTCAGCATGCTCTGTACCCACAAGCTCTTTCTTCTTTTGGGATCTCTCTTGCTTCCTCTATTTCACTATCGAGGAACCCCCCCCCCCATAGCCAAGGGGCCAACAGTGGGACCTGTGGGCATCCTACACTGATACCAGTCATGGGTGGGGGATCTGTCAACATCTCCTCCTTAAAAGTGCCATAGTCCCAGGTTTCTGTATTCCTATGACTGTTGAGGACATTCACATCAAGCAGTAAAGGCCATGGGTGAGCCCAGCAGAGAGGCCTAGAAAAGGCTGACCCAGAAAGGGACAATTGACTTCCCCCAGGGAAGGTCAGGAATAGGTATGCAGGGATCAAGCAGCTGCTTGGCCACAAAGATGATCCAGAGTTGAAGAAAGACCAACACAGACAGGCTTCCTTCAATCAGATAGCGTATGGGGCAAAGCAAGTACCTGGATAAACTTCTCCATGTCTCCTCCAAAGAGTCTCTGGTTATACTGGGAGGTAGGACGGGGGTGGCGGTTCTTCTGGAATTTTCTCTGTGTGTATTGACTCCTGTGGTGAATGGGAGTCAAGTAAGGGGCATAGGCATGGGGAATAGGATGCTGCAGCCCAGCCCAACCAGACCCTGAAACTCCCAAGTTATTCCAGAAACCACTGAGACATTTAGGCCACAGGGGACTGGGCAACAGAGCTAGACCCCAAGGAGAGAGGTGATGGGAAACCTTAGAAGAAGCCAGCATCTCATGAAGGACTCACCAAGACATCTCCCGCTCTTCCTTGTCACCTGAGGAAAAGAAAATGCTGGTCTGCCTCTCAGACCAGGAAGTCTTGAATGAGCCCCAGAGAAAGGAGGCATGGCCTGAAGCTCAGGTGCTCAAAGGGCCAGGGGTAGGAGAGAGGCCAGGACCCTTATTGGGTTAGCTCCTCTGGGCAGGGAGTAATATGGGCTAGATGGGGGTCCAGACAGGGCAGAGGAGAGCAGGGGTGGCTCCTAGCCCAGGGGTGGGGAAGAATGGGCAGGGGCCTGCACCAGAGCCCACCTCGTTGTAAGGCCTCCTGCAGCTTCTCATGCTTGGCCTGAAGCTTGGCAAGGACACTCCGTCCACTTAGATATTCCTGGAGCTTCTGGAAGCCCCAAGAAGAGCTCAAAGTTTAAGAACTGTCTCCATAACTGTACCCAGCCCTGCATGCCTCTCCCCTGCCCACCCAGCCCCACCGTCATATAGAAGGTCTCTGTCTCCTGTTGCTGTCCCCGTCTCCGGCCTGCCTGCCGAGTGCCTGGGTCTGAGCTGGTGGACTTGAGGGACTCGGTGGAAGGACTAGCCTGGAAAGAATCGAGCATGTCCCCATCATCTGATGCTACCACCTCTAGCAGAGCCTGCAGCGTTGCCTTCAATGTCTTGTTCACCTGAGGCAGAGACAGTACCAGGACAGTAAGAAGTCAGGGAGAATAAGCTGAAGGACAGGAAGTCCAAGTTAGCAGGAAGGACAGATGAAGAACACTGCCAGTCGGGAGGTTGGTGGCAGAGCAGCTGACCCCACAAGAGGACTCTAGAGTCTCCAGACCCCTGTACCCACCCAGGATGAGCCACTCATACCTCCTCTGTCTCAATGGTCTGTCGGTCCAGACGACTCTGGATATTCTGGGCTCTGGGCAGAATCTCGTCCCGCAGCTCCATCTCAACCCGGATCTCAGCCACCTGCAGAGGGCAGTGCCAGAGGCTGAGGGCTGAGCCTGGGGACGAAGCTCGGGAGTAGCAGTAGGAACAGGCAGCAGGTGCCAGGATCTCTAGGGCCTAGGAGAACCAGGCACACTTCTGCTGCCTGGTGGCTGACTATGGGACCAGCAGCCCTTGACACTTAAACTAAAGAATGTTGAGGTATCTCCCCCAAGATAAAGGAATGCATCCATCCACACCAAGACTTGTCTACAAAGGTTTGTGGCAACATTGTTCATAATAGTCCAAAGCTGGAAACAATGCAAGCTTCTATCAACTGGCAAATGAAGAAAAGGGATATCATTCAGCCACAATAAAGAATGAAGCTGGGTGCAGTGGTGCATGCCTGTAATCTCAGTGGCTTGGGAGGCTGAGGCAGGAGGATCGTGAGTTCAAAGCCAGATTCAGCAAAAGCGAGATGCTAAGCAACTCAGTGAGACCCTGTCTCTAAATAATTTTTTTCTAAAGTGCTGGGGATGTGGCTCAGTGGTAAAACACCCCTGGGTTCAATCCCCAGTATCAAAAAAAAGAAAAAAAAAGAAAAAAAAAAGAAAGAATAAAGTATTGATCTGTGCTACAACCATTATCTGAGTGAAAGAAGCCAGACAAAAAGGGCCACATAGGGCTGGGGATGTGGCTCAAGCGGTAGCGCACTCGCCTGGCATGCACCACATACAAAGATGTTGTGTCCGTCGAAAACTAAAAAAAAAAAGGGGGGGGGGCATATATCATATAAATATATTTACCTAAAACGTCTGGGCAGGCAAATCCAGAGAGACAAGAAGCACATAGGGGGTGCTGGGGGTGGGGCCCAGGTGGGAAGTGACTGTACAGGTAAGATTTCTGTTTGGGTGATGAAATTGTTGTAGAATTAGATGGTAAAGATAGCTGTGCAGTCTGTGAAGATACACTTTGAATGACTAAATGCTATACCTCAATTAGCTGCTGATTTAAAACTAAGAGTAGTGAGGAGGACTGGAGCCTGAGACAGAAGGAGAAGGCCCAGCCAGATCTCTCCTGGGGAAAAGAGAGGACAGAAAAATCACTCACTGTAATTGGACAGTATAAGAGCAGCCTGCTTCCTGGGCATGTGGGGGGATAGGAGGAGAAAGCTTTAGGAAGTGAGGAATTCCCTTGAAAGGGAAGTGGAACACATGCTTTGCACACACAAGGCCCTGGGTCCAACCCCCCAAAACCCTTTAGAAACACATAAAATAAACATGTATGCATCCAGAAAAGTCTGGCGGGGAGGAGAATTGGAACTTGTTTAATGGCACCAAAGTTTTAGTGTGTGAAGATGAACAGGTCTGGAGATGGATGGTGGTGATGATGGTTATACTACACTGTGGACATGCTCGATGCCACTGACCTGTGTACTTAAAGAATGGTTGACATGGTGGTGGAATGAGATGGACATCATTACCCTAAGTACATGTCCTATGAAGACATGAATGGTGTGACTCTACTTTGTGTACAACCAGAGACATGAAAAGTTGTGCTCTATATGTATAATATGAATTGTAATGCATTCTGCTGTCATATATAACAGATTAGAATGAAAACTAAGATAAGATAAAGGTAAAATAAAAGGGGCTGGACTTGTGGCTCAGTGGTAGAGCACTTGCCTTGCATATGTGAGGCACTGGGTTTGATTCTCAGCCCCACATAAATAAATAAATAAATAAATTAATTAATTAATTAAAATTTTTTTTTTACAAAAGGTAAAAAAAAATGGTTGATATGGTAAAATTTGATCTTGTGGATATTTTACCACAACTTTTTTGTGGTACTAGGTATTGAAACCAGGGGTGCCCTACCACTAAGTTGTACCTTTTACTTTTATTCTCC
Organism: Urocitellus parryii; assembly: GCF_045843805.1. Taxonomy (NCBI): domain Eukaryota; kingdom Metazoa; phylum Chordata; class Mammalia; order Rodentia; family Sciuridae; genus Urocitellus; species Urocitellus parryii. The sequence goes on along the minus strand of NC_135547.1, from coordinate 1,762,354 downwards.
TAGTACTATGGATTGAACCCAGAGGTGCTTTACCACTGAACTACATCCCCAACACCACCTCTCTTGTTTTTGAGACAGGATCTCACTAAGTTGCCCAGGCTGGCTTCCAACTTGTGATCCTCCTGCCTCAGCAGCCACAATTTTAAAAAAAAGTCTACTTAGGTCCTAGGAAACATTGACATTGGCTCCTTCCCCAAACCCACACAATTAGCAGAAAACTAGACATTTCCTCTCTGGACTCAGGGACACTAATCACAGCTGATGAGGAAGGATGAAACTGCATCCTGATAACTTAGTGAAGACACAAATAAGCCCACCCTGGAATTCCATGTGGCAGACAAGACAAAAGCAAGGACTTTGTCCATGCCAGAAAATCTCCCTCAGTGCTTGCCGACATAAGTGACTGCTGCTTCCTCACAATAGCAGCCATATCCTCCTTTTACTGCCTCCTTCCTGATAAAATTTATCAAGTCACTAGATCACGTAGTTAGCCCTGCTCTCTGACAGCACTCAATGCACAGCCAAGTGCTGCTTCCTCAGAGGCTTCCCAAGTCCCTTAACGCATGCCCCAATGCCACTGGTCCTTTCCACACCTCTCCCTGAGATGCCTACCCCCTGATTTTCCATGGAGTAAGTCTCCTCACAGCAAGAAGCAAGAAGCCCAAAGTGGCCACTACAGAGATATTCCTGGTGGGCTTTGGCTGGGGGCATGCAGCTACATCTGGGTTCCTTCAAGTGAGGTCCCCAGAGCACAGTGGCCAGAAAAACTCCTGCTCAGGGGAATTGGCCAGTCCAGGAAGAAAAGTCCACAGATCCCCACTACTTAGGGATTTCCCACAACAAAATGAGTCCTTATCCAGTCACCAGAGGGGAACAATCACTATTGAGAAGCTCTGCTCATACATGCGAAATATGGGCTCTAGCCCTCAGTGCCTCCTCTTACTATGAACTGACAGTTAAGAATGGCCGGGTATCTGTAGGAAGCTGTAAAATGGAAGACAATGACCAAAGCAAGCTTTTTAAAAAACTTCAAGAAAACAGAGGAAATCCAGGGAACAGAGAATAATGTTGAGAAACCATTAATAACTAGTTTACAGACATTCAAGAAGATAACATATCTACAAAACAAGAATAAAGCATTATTTTACGCTGAGTGCAGTGACACATGCCTGTAATCCCAGTGACTCTGGAGGCTGAGGTAGGAGGATCAAACGTTCAAGGTCAGCCTCAATAACTTAGCAAGACTCTGTCTCAAAATAAAAATAAAAAGGGCTGGGGATGTGGCTCAAGCGGTAACGCGCTCACTTGGCATGCGTGGGGCGCTGGGTTCGATCCTCAGCACCACATAAAAATAAAATCAAGATGTTGTGTCCACCAAAAACTAAAAAATAAATATTAAAAAATTCAAAAAATAAAAAAATAAAAATAAAAAGGGCTGGGAATGCTGCTGGGTTCCATCCCTAGTACCCCCCCAAAAAATTTTTTTTTAATTTTTTTAATACTTATTTTTTAGTTTTTGGCAGACACAACATCTTTGTTTGTAGGTGGTGCTGAGGATCGAACCCGGGCCACACACATGCCAGGCGAGCGCGCTACCGCTTGAGCCACATCCCCAGCCCCCCCAAAAAAAAATTTTATGAAAATTTTTCTACATAGAGTACATGGAAAGCTACCTAGCACCCAGTGGCAAAGTTAACATGCCTTCGCCCAAGTGGTGTGCATTGGTTTGTGGGTGCCCCCTGAGTAAGGTGCATGTACCCTGAGGCCATGGAACAAGGAATTGAGCCATCAGGACCAGGTGGTGCTGGGGATTGAATCCAGGGCCTTGTGCATGCAAGGCAAGCACTCTACCAACTGAGCTATATCCCCAGCCCAAGCTTCCATTCTTTGGCAAAGTGCAAATCCTGCAAATCCTGCAACTGGCCTGTTAAAATGAAGACCAGAGAACTCAAAGCCCTTAGCAACCATACTTGGGGCATTAATGGCAGGGTCACATGAGCCTCACCTCATCACCCTCATGTGGCTGGTAGTCAAAACGCAGTGGGGGACAGAAAGCCATTGAGTGCACCTCAAGCACCTTGGCTTTGTCCCCTGAAGGATCCAGGGCCTCCAGAGCTTCTTCCAGGCTGCCCAGGCCCTGCATCTGGGAGGCTTGGGTGCGGCTCTCTGCAGCTGTGTAGCTCCGGAGCACCTGTCCCAGGGCCAAGTGGAAGCCTGTATCACAGCACTGTGGAGAAGCAAGCGGACACTCAGGTGGGCCTAGAGCCATGGCCCTTGAGCCCCAGTGTGTGGGACTCCTCCCACCCATGCACCTGCCCAGGACTCACATCCATGAGGTCCAAGACATCATGCAAGTAGTAGTTGCTGACGGCGGCATTGACACTGGCCAGGCTGAGCAGGTACTCATTGCGTGCCTTGGTGCACTTGAGTTTGTGTTCCAAGAATTTGGCCTGACGCTGCTCAAGGCAATGGGGTACACAGGGGTGATACATTCCCCAGCCCACCCCCATCTCTAGTCTTCCATATAGCCCCCTTGACTCACCTCCCATTGTGTCCCACGGGCAAGTCCCTTAGCAAGTTGTCTTTCCCTCCTTACCTTGCAACACCTTAACTCTCAGGGATCAGTGCTTGGACCCACCAACCTTGGGCTGCCCAGCTGAGCCTGACTTGACTTCCCAGTTCTTTACCAGCTACTTCTAGTCCACCCCACTAGCTCTCTGTGAATCTGCCTGTCACCTCTATTTAGGCCCTGACCTGCTTCACTGTCATTTCTCACAGCCAAGGGGGAGGACAACACACCAGATATCTAATAAATAAAAGGCCCAAACATCCACCCTCCATAATGGAGGTGGGAGCTAGGGTGGGAGGACCTGGAGGATACACAGGAAATTCCACTTGGACCCAACAGGGGGACTGAAAAGAGGAAAAGGCACACACTGTGTAGAAGGGACTAGACCAGTACACTCAGTCCCAGCCAGCATGGGGCCTCCTTCCTGGCATTTCACACCCTCCCCATTCTCTCTTTGAGATCACCTCGAATATCCTTTCTCCTTGCACGTCACTTTAATCACTCATCCTGAGTCTTTTGACCCCCCTGACATCTCATGGGATGGCTGGGAGGAGAGATCCCCAGCCCTGGCAACACCAAAGCTCTCTGTACTCTGGCAGGGATGTGGAGGCGGGGGCAGCTTGGAGCATGGGGGAACTGCATTGGGCTATCCTGGGTCCTGTGACTGTCCTTCCCCCTCTGTGTCTCAGGCCCATGGAGCTTTCTGTATGTGATCCCTATGGCTTTGTCCTGCCACTTCTGCCCCTAGCTTGGGGAACCCCTCAGAACCAGGGACAGGTGACTGGGCCAGAATCCATCCTTTACAGGAGGTAAGACTCTTGCTGGAGGCCTGCAGCTCCCCCTCCCCCCAGCAGATCCCAGGAAGAGCCAAAGGTTTGCAGGGATGAAGGCCAGGAACCCTCCAGGCCCACCTTCTCCACCAGCTTTCCCCCCTTCTTGAGGGAGCTCTTGCGGAGTGGCCCTGCCTCAGAGGTGGTGCTGGTGGTGGTGGCAGCAGGGGCACTCCGGCCTGCCCGCTTCTCCTCTTGCCGCTCAGCTTCCCGGAGCTTCGCCTCGGCATTCATGCTGTCTACATGATACACCTGGTACGTCTTCTTGGCCTGCAGGGAGGCCCCAGGCAAGGCAGCCCTGCTGAAGGGCCTGGCCACAGCCAGCTCCTTCCCCATCCCAGCCCATCTGGGACTTGGACCTGGGATCTGGGCAGTTCCACATGAGCACTTAGTCTAACCACCCTATCCCCAGAGCTGAGAAGGGGCCTTGCCCACAGTCCCCCAAATTCAAGTCTCCCCTGGGCACCACATTCTCCTTTAGCCTGATTTTGGGAGATGCGACAGCTTGGGGGTGTTCTCGCCTTCAACTGGTGTCTCTCCCTGGGCCACTGGGGTGGGCCTCGCCCCTGCCCCATCCTTTACCGTCTGCAGCTCTGAGACCACTTCCAGCAACTCATCCTGCAGCTGTTGCACCAAGTCCTTGCTCTATAGGTGGAGGGGGGAGTAACCATAGCACCCACCACAGTCCTGGATGAACCGCCCCAGCTCAGCTGGGCACAAGCCTGGCTTGAGACACAGGTCCCCCTGCCCAATACCCACCAGGCCTCCTGTGCTTCCAGCCACAGTGCCACCAGATCAAGCCCCCACAGGCTGCCCCTGCTAGATCCTGATGGCCCCCAAACCTCACATAGCCCAGGGCATGAACCCTACCTTCCTGACAATGCGCCCCACATCCTCTGCGATGTGACTCAGACGCTGAGCCAGAGGCCCGGCCAGCACTTCGCTGAGGGCCGCACTGTCCCGGCTCTGCTGCCGTGTTTGCTGCAGCAACACAGCCCAGCAATGCAAGGAGGACAGTAGGGACGGCTCCTTCCTGGGGGTAGAGAAGCACTCAGACCAGGGTGCCTGGCTCCAGGGTCCTGTTATGGCATCTCGTCCAGTGCAGCACCTACCGGAAGCTTTGCTGCTCCCGGCTGTTGCCCCCCAGGCGGCCTCCACGGCTGGCAAAGCGTTCGGCCAGCTTGTCCAGGCCTCGGGAGTACTCCAGCTCCACCTCGGCGCGCCGTCGCATGAACTCGGCCAGTTCCTGCAGCAGCTCTCTCCGCAGCTCGCCCTGCAGCTCCAGGCAGCGCAGCTGCTCGCTCAGCTGCCAGCGCATCTCTGCAGGGGACCATGGCTCAGGCCTGGCCAGCAAGTGTGGCCACCTCATCTGCCCAGAAACCTCCTGCATGTCCGGGCTAGGCTAAGACTAAAGCTGAGAGGAGGGAAGGGGTAGCCCTGAAGAAGCTGGGCTCAAGGAAGCCTCCCGTGGGCAGGGAGCTCTGTGCTAACGTGTGTCCCAGCAAGCGGGGAGAGCCATGCAAAGGCCCAGGGGTGAAGGCAAGCGTGGCAGCTCCAGGAAGGTTGAAGCCATCTATGACTGGCAGAATACAGGGCCACTTCAGCTCTGTCTTGCCCCATTGCCAGCCAGGCGCCTTTCAATTTGGCTTCTTATCCCTGTTTGGTTGCTGGAAAGCCCCCAATGGTTTCCCCTGCCACTTCCTTCCCCTCAGGCACCCAGGATTCCAGCGCTACAGCTTCTCTTGAACAGATACACACAGATACATGGAGCTGCTCAGGGGTGAGACCGCTGTGGCACTCTGTCAAGCCTCCAATGAACTCATGGCCTCAGTGGCCAGGGAGCCCTGTCCTTGAGCCCCAGGGGAAAGGGCAGTCTCATAGAAAATGGTTAGCTGATCCAGGCTGATAAGTGATGGGACAGATCCTACTCTGGATCACCCACCCCAGGGCTTCTCCCTACCCCTGCAAAGAGGAGAAACACACCCCGGGGGCCCCCTTGCTGGCCTCCGGACAGCTTATCGCTGGCTCAATTGGGCAATGCTGCTTCCCCCACACAGACAGAAAGCTTAAGCAACTCACTGGCTGTACTTCTGCCCCCACGGAATGTACAGGTGGACACTAGGGATCCTGAGCAAAAAAAGTCACTGTCTTGGCTGCCATTGCACCAGTGTCTGTTCGTGCTCCCAGGGGCAGGACACTAATTCATCTCTTCACTCAGAAGAATGTGATTTCCCACCCATTCTGTGGCAGACACATCTTAGATACAATGGTGAAGAGGACTGACTGAGTGCCAGCCCTCCTGGAGCTGGGATTAGAGCAGGGGGACAGAGAGCAAAAGGACACATTCATCCTAGAATGTCCAGGAACAACAGGTGATGAGAAGAAAAGCACACAAGGCAGGGTCAGAGGGCAAGTCTGAGAAGCAGGAGTGGGGGTGGGGTGGGCAGATTCCCAGAGCCCATGGTCCAGGGAGGATTTCCAGCTGGACCTGAAGGAGAGGGGAGTTTCATTTTTAGTGCCCTCTCTGGCCGCCATGTGGAGCCTAGCTGGTAGCTACTGCACTAGCCCAGGCAAAAAATGGCAGGCCTCAAGTGGCTGTCCAACAAGACTCCATTATTAACAGGTTGGTACAGGTGGGTTTCTGTGCTTCTAGTGACTTCCCAGGGACTGTGGAGCAAGCGGCCTTGGTGGGTTTCACCTGCCCAGGCATCTTTATCTCCTCCAATTTCCTCTTGCAAAATGTCTCATCCCAGTCCTCAGCCCCCAGGTTTGGGCAGGATCAACCTCTCTCTCCCTGGAGCCCCAGATCAACTGCATGTGTCAGTATCCCTCAGTCCTTCACACCACTCCCACTGGCCTGACTTGGGGAAGGGCCCAGGGGTCATAACCCTGACCATTTATTTCACTGAAATTACTGAGCAGGAGCACTCTCTTTCTACCAAGGGGTCAAGCTGGGCAAGTGGAAGCCTGGAGTGGGGAGGACTTCCCAACAGTGAAGCCAGTACAGAATAGGCCAGAGCTCACAGCATGATGCCATGTAATTTAGTGGCAATGGTTAAGAAACCTCCTGCTTAACCATCTCAGCCAACCTCCATGGCTGATGTGCACTATGTAGGCACTAATGCCATGAGCTCAACCAGGAGAGTTTTCATTTAATCAGGATAACATTTTTGAATAGAAGTAAATTTAATTGCATTCCAAGCAAGGTTTTCAATGACCCAGCTGGCCTCGCCTTCCCTCCAGCACCTGTCCTGCCCTCTGGGAGGACTATGTTCCCTGGGGACCTATCACAACTGAACAGTGCTGAATGGACCAGCCGACCACAGCACTGCATTTATTCTTTGCTGCCACCAGCAAAAACTGATCAGAAAATCACACCCCATCAGGATCCAGACATGCACACTGGCTGGTGTCAAGTAGCCACAAATGGCAAGCCAACTGCATCTGAAGTCCACAAGAGTACAAGGAACTAGTGCCTAGCCCCCAGGCTCTAGGCTGTGCTATCAGAGCATGCAGCTTGCAACTCAGAGGACCTTGTCCTGACCTTCCTGCAAGCAAGGTTTGGCCCCATCCCATCCCGTTTTGCTATAGTTATTATCATATTGAAAATAATTATGCACTGGCTTGTTTACTATTTGTCTCCTCTACTGGACCCATGAAACATGTGCAGGCAGGAACTGGTTCTTTCTTGTACAGCATCATATTCCTAGTGTCTGACTCAAAACAGATGTATACAAAACATCTGGCAAAAGGAGGGACTGAATCCAGAATCACATATGTTTGAAATACAAAGCTGAGCCTGGGCCCCATCAGCACTTCCTGTAAGCAAGGCCTTCGCTCTCACTTCTGCTGACAAGAGAAGTAGAAGAAAAGATGGCCTCCCAAACCACGGTTATGCTGATCTTTCAGAATTTAGGGTGTCAAGACAGGGACCCTGTTTGTCTACCATGGTTGGAGGGACTTGGGGGGGGGGAGAGTCTGGCTCAAAACTCCACTTTTTCAGTGTGAATAACTGACCCATATTGAAGAGTTTTCAAAGTTCTTCAGTTTCATGACATTTTGAGGGAGTAGGATGAGGATTACTGAGAGGTGGTGAAGGCTCACCCACTCAGAAATCACCTCTAGCTGATGCTAGACACCAGGTGGCCTCTCCCAGAGTGGAAGGACTAGGGCACACATTGGTATATATTGCTTGCATTGAATAATTATACTGGAACCACCACAATCAGGTTGGAAGACACTTCAAGGGTCATTCAATCTACCTCTTGAGAGCTATTGTGCTGTGTGCCCATGGAAAGTCACAGTACCTCTCAGGGCTGTTACCACAATAGGTAAACTGGGGTGACAGAGAGTGATATGAGGATCAGGCACTGGAAAGCAGCAGGGAACTGCTGGCCCTTACATGCTGTCTTCTTTCCTTTGCAAGAACTACCATGCCCTGAATTAATAGAAACTGTCGCTGAGAGTTTGCAAAGCTGATTTGCACGTGATTTGCACAGAGTGTTTATCAGAAGAGGTTTCATTTGTAAAACCAGCCCTGTTGACTCTCCCAAGCCAAGATTCACAGCACCAGCCTGACCCAGAGGCAGCCGCCCCCACCTGAGCTCACTCGATGCCAAAGGGAGGCAAAAGTGTTGGGACCTGGGATGGTGTTAGGGAGACGTGACCACCAACCCAATCAAGCTACTCACGCGACGCTCTTACCCGCAGCACCCTCCAGCAGTCAAGGTGGCCAGAAACACTCTAGCGGGGATGCCACCTTTCCAGTCTCTCCTCCCTCAGGCACCAGGGATTTCACTGCTCCCTGGGTGAGGCGCAGGGAGACCCATTTCGGGCAGACTGACTGACACAGGCGGGTGCTCAGGGCGAAGGGACCCACTACACGGGCAGGAGCTCGGGCTCCCTCCACCTCTCTCCTGAGGACGCTTCGGGCTCCACCACGAACTGGGGGCCTCCGCCCCTCTCACCTTTCACTTGCGCCTCGTACTCGGCCTGCAGCCCCCGTTCCCGCCGAAGCTTCCCGTGCGCCGCCATGGCGGCTGGGCTGCCGCGCCGTCGAGCCCGCTGCTCCCACGCGGCGGCAAGCGGCCGGGCGCTGCGACCTGGGGCGCCACAGCCAGCACCCTGCGCCAGCCCCGCCCCGCCCCGCCCCGCCCCCTGCGCGGTCCCCGGCGGGGCGGGGCGGGGCGCTCCTGGCCGGACTTTGCGCCGGGGGCTCCCTCCTTCTGAGCTCGCGCCCCGCCGCCGCCAAGCAGCTACCAGATGCCAAGCAAACTGGCACCCCCTGCCGTCTCCGCCCCCAAAAGGCAGTCTTTGGTCGCCACTGGCCCTCAACAGCAGTGGACAGTACACCATAGCTGCTCTGGGCTGAGCCTCCCCCTGAGTTGCCTGTTCCCCCAGCCTCCCTGGACATCCCGTGAAGTCCTTCCCCTTCTAAGTCCCAACCCAGAGAGAGGCTTAAGGAGCTTGGAAAACTGGAGTGGGAAGTTCTGCAGCCAGCCTTAGGCCTTCCTTCCCTCCAGGCAGGTCCCTTGCTGGGGGAGGGAGCAGGGTTCAACTGTGGTTCCCCTTCTGCTCAACCCCGTAGGGAGGAACAACCCTCATTTCCCCATAGGTGGTTACCACTTCCTGCTGCCGGAAGACACTCTCCTGCCTCCTTTCCCCAGCAGCTTGCACCTGCCCTAACCAAGGCCTGGCGGGTAACCCCCTCAGAGCTAGGTTTTAGCCAGCCTGGAGACAAGTCCTGGGGCCTCCGTCATCCAGGGATGATGGGGTTTCCCTCCATTCCTCTGTAACAACTCTGTGCCATAGGGCAGCAGCTTTTCTCCAGTAAATTGGGAAGGCAGGTGGCAGGTAGTGACAAGCCAGACTAGACTACTGTCTCTCTTTAGTGGGAGATAAATCCCTGGGGTATAGGCCGTGGGAGAGAGGCAAAGCAGTTAGGCAGTGATTGTCTCCAGACAGGAAGGCCTGCAGGCATTAGAGCAAGGGGTCCAGACATGTGTGCATGGATGTCAAAATGCAGGTATGGGTCTGGTACAGTGATACATCTGCAATCTCAGCTATTGAGGAAGCTGAGGCAAAAAGGACTGCAAATTCAAGCCCAGTCTAGACAAGCAAGACCCTGCCTCACATTTTCTAAAAAAAATGACTGGGGGTAGAGTGCTTCACTCCCAGTACTAGGGGGAAAAATGTACTTGTGGATACATATAACCTTGACCTGCAGATCTGAGGGAAGGAGAGGCCATTCAGGTACTGTCTTTCAGCTTTAAGCAATAAATTCTCTTGCCCAGAGGGGGAAAATACATCCCCTCAGCTGTGACCCCCCCAACACACACACCCCTAGTACCAAAGCCTTTCTCTAAGATGCTGCCATGTGCCCACAGGACCTTGAAGAAAGACATGGGAGCTAGCCAGACTCCGGTAGGTCCAGGACCTGAACTTCTAGTAGCTGGTTTCTTTTGTTGTTGTTGTTGTTTTGTTTTGTGTTTTTTTTTTTTTTTTTAGTTGTTGACAGGACCTTTATTTATTTATTTATGTTTATGTGGTGCTGAGGATCTAACCCAGTGCCTCACACATGCTGGGCAAGTGCTCTACCACTGACCTACAACTCCAAGCCCCAGCTGGTCTCTTAAGTGCGAATGTTGGAGTCTTCCAGCAAAGCTGGTGAGCTTGAATCTCTTCCCACCACACACACACGCACATGCACACCTGAACCTGCTCCTGTGTTATGAGAGACCCACACACCCCACCATTGCCTCATGCTGAAGGAACCAGGCACCCATTCCCCTCATTAGCTACCCAACACATCTTGCCTGGTTTCTATGCCTCTGGGCCCTGATTGGTCCCTAAAGGTCCCTCATCCATTCAGCAGAGCCAGGCACAGAACTCAACCACATGGCTGCTAAACTGGCCTCAGCCCTTGCTTTCAAATGCTCTCCTTAGTCCTTTTTGGACTCCAGAAATATCACATTGGTGCCCCTTTCAGTCCCTGCTTCCTCTCCCCTTCTTTCTCTCTCTTTCATTGGAGATTGAACCCAGGGACACTTTACCACCGAGGTACAACCCCAGCCCTTTTTATTATTATTTCTTTTAATTTTGAGACAGGATCTTGCTAAGTTGCTGAGGCTGGTCTCCAACTTTTTAAAAATTCTTTTTAGTTATACATGACAGTAGAATCCATTTTGATATAATTATACAAACATGAATATATCTTATTCTAGTTAGGACCCTATTCTTTTTTTTTTATAATGCTAATTCTTTTTTTTTTTAAAGAGAGAGTGAGAGAGGGGGACAGAGAGAGAGAGAATTATTTTTTCTTAGTTCTCAGCAGGCACAACATCTTCGTTTGTATGTGGTGCTGAGGATCGAACCCGGGCCGCACGCACGCTAGGCGAGCGCGCAACCGCTTGAGCCACATCCCCAGCCCAGGACCCTATTCTTATGGATGTACATGATGGATGGTGGGATGGACTATGATATATTTACATATTTACACAAGAAAATTATTTCAGACTGGCCCCGACCTTGTAATCCTCCTGTTTCAGCCTCCTGAGTTCTTGGGATTACAGAGGGGCACTACCACTCCTGGCTTCAGCCCCTGCTTTGAATCCTTGAATTGAAAGCAAAACCCAACCAGCCAACCCCTTGAGTCCAAGACACTTGTTTAGCATTTAAAGCCCTGAATGAAACTGCACCCTAATGATGGCTCTATCTTTAACTGTACTGTTCCTCTACAAAGAATCCAAAAGCCAAATTATATCACATAAGGTGAGGGCCAGGACTGCAGGACCTTTCTAAACCCGTTGCATGTACATTTGGTACTGAGGGGTGATCGCAGAACTGATGTAGTTAGGTAAGATGTGAAGGTGGACCAGAGGGAGATTAAACCAATGGTGAAATTGTCACCATATATCCACATGGAAATGAGAACATGAATTAGGCAATGAGCCCCCGCTTCCCATTCCTCTGTGTCGGTTTTCCAAAAGTTTAATAATGGGGATTCAGAGGTCAAGGTTGTGCATCTTGAATGTGTATGGGTTCATCTCCTGGAGAAGCTTCCATGGAGTCCAACCCCAGCCACACAGTGAGGAGGCGGGGGACCTGCTTTCCCACCCTGTCTTCCAGCCTCTACTCATTGGCTTAGAAGCGGCCGCTCCCAGGAGGCAGATACTGCAGAGGCAGGAGAAGTATCGGGCCTCTAGGGCCAAGCGGGCCTGTGGTTTCCGTCCTCTCTTTTTCTGCCCCGCTTTATAGGTCCCACCTCCGCCCAGGAAACCTAACCGCCTGGGGGCGGAGGGGGCGGCCGCGCGTCTCTGGGCCGCTAGAGACGCAGAGGACCCAGGGCTAAGGCGTAGTGAAAGGAAAGTTCCCCACGGCGCCGTAGGAGCTACTAGCAGCTCCCTCCCTCTAGCGCTGGGGCGCGGCCGTGACAATGCGCATGCTCGCCCTCTAGTTCGTAATTGGGCCGGCGCCGCCGGACCAATCAGAGCCTGGGAACTTAGCCCACCGCCTGCTTACGAAGAGACTGACTCAGGCACGGTGGGCGGGACCAGGGGCCACTTCGACCCATACAAAGAGAAGCCTTGAAACTTCAGCCAATTAACGCAGCCTCACCCGAGCCAGCGAGCTAGGGAGAGGCCGCCGCGCGCAGGCGCCCTTAATGCCTAGGCCCTGCCCAGCTGCGCTTTACTCACGGTTTCTGCAGTTGGTCACGCGCCAGGCGCTAGCCAAAGAGGAAGTTCTGGTCTGGGTGGTGAATTATTCAGCCTGACAGGGAAGCAGCGTGCCACCCGCAATAGCGGGACCATTAAGCATAGTGACAGCTCAGGGGTGCGGAGCTCCGCTGGGATGCTGGTGGCCCAGGCAGAGCCGGCTCAGGGACTAGGAGCATCAAACGCTGGCGTTGCAGCCAGGAGGGGCAGGGAGGAAAGATGTGGGAGCTAAAATTAAGGTTAGAGTGAGGCCATGAATTGGCTCATGACTTGTAACAAATATGCCACCTACTAGAAAATGTTAATAGGGAAACAGGGGAAAAGGGGATAGGTACTATCTGATCGGTTTTTCTGTAAAAACTACAGTGGCGCACGCCTGTAATCCCAGCAGCTCCAGCTTAGGAGGCTGGGGCAGGAGGATCCAGGGTTCAAAGCCACCCTTAGGAACTTGACCCTCTCTAATAAAATTAAATTTTTTTTGGGGGGGGGAGGTACTGGGGATTGAACCCAGGGCCTTGTGTATGTGAGGCAAGCACTCTACCAACTGAACTATATCCCCAGCACCTCTAATAAAATATTTTTTTTTAAGTTGCTGAGGATGTGGTTCAGTGGTTAAGCGCCCCTAAATTCAATCTCCAATACCCCCCCCCCAAAAAAAAAACTATACTGAGGTCTCTTAATTGTTTTCAAATGTAAGCTCATGTTAGGGAGTAGATTCAAGAGGTATCATGGTGGGGCTGGGGATGTGGCTCAAGCGGTAGTGCGCTTGCCTGGCATGCGTGCGGCCCGGGTTCGATCCTCAGCACCACATACCAACAAAGATGTTGTGTCTGCCGAGAACTAAAAAATAAATATTGAAAATTCTGTCTCTCTCTCTCTCTGTCTCTCTCCTCTCTCTTTAAAAAAAAAAAAGAAAAGAAAAGAGGTATCATGGTGGTTGGGTACACAGGGCTTGCTATACTTTCACATGGCAGGGGAAGAAGTCATTGAAATAGTTGACAAGGCTTGAAACAACTGGATGGCAGGTTGGGACACGACTCAGATAGGATAGGTGTAGATAAGCCCAATGATCAGTTGGACACAGGCAACTGGCATCTACCAGGTATGAATTGGAGCTGAGCTGCAGTAGCTGGAAGGAAATGTGACTCGGGAGAGAAAGGGGTGGCAGAAGTAGTACTGCATACTAAGAATGAGGGGGAGATGCCTTTGAAGCTTAAGGTTGGCTAGTCTAGGCTTGTCCCTCCAAACATTGAATGTGGGAAAACTAGAAAGGCCCTGACAGATCATCTACCTCAGCCCTGGAATGTTAATGAGGACACAGAGGCCTAGCAAGGCAGCAGCAGAGCAGGGCTCCAAAGGCAGAGTGTCTGCTTCCTCAGTGGGGATCCTCCTCCCCTGACCCAAAGCTGCTGAAAGCCATGGATCTTGGGAGTCCCATCTCCACACCCCTGAAGAAACCCTTCCCTTTTACTTGGACTTGGCAGGTTGCTCTAGGTTCAAAGGTTGTAAAGTTTTTATCCCCTGGGCAGAAGCTGGAGAGGCACCCCCCACACACACACCAAACTCTGCAAAACACACCACACAGACACACACACACACTTCCCAAGGCTTCAGCAGCACATACACAAACAGGAACAATAGAGTATTAGCATGGGCCTGTGCAAGGATGACATGCAAACTCATGAAGTATGCCACACTCAAGAAACAAATCCCCAAGGACCACGGGCTGAGGTTTATTGTGAAAACCTGTAGGTGAGGATGGGCTGGGGCAGGCTCTAGGAGGCTGAGTCAGAGGCCTCTGAGCTGTCCTTGACATCCGTGCTCTCTGTGGTCTCGCTGACCTCACTGAGGTCTTTGCTGTCCCCGCCACTATCCTCAGCAGCCAGGCCTTTCTCCTCACGACAGACCTCTCCTGAGCTGGGAAGCAAATTGCCTTTGCTCTCCACCTTGTTCTCAATGGCACCCAGGACCACGTGCCTGCCCTTTTCTTTCAGCTCCAGATGCCGCCTCAGCTGCCACCAGGAGCCCAGGGAGAAGCATGTAGAAAGAGAAAAGACATAAGTCTGTAGTCAACAGGGCAAGGGAAGCCAGGTTCAGTCACTATGGCAGGGGCATAATGAGAGGCCAGAGCAGGGCCAGAGCAGGAAGCCCAACCGGTGGGGAAGACCTTGCTTGAGTTCTGACTCTGCCCTTCTCTAGGCCTGTTTTCTCACCCATAAAATGAGAGTGACTGTGCCTCCCTCAAACCAGCCACTGGGAAACCCCCAAGATAACAGTGCCCTTTAAGAGCCCTGTCCTCTAAGGAGGCATGACCAGGACCCCAACTTTCTCCACAGCCCAGTTTGGTTTTACCTCTGAGCAGGCAAGTCACAGGTATTCCCTGGTCATCCCAATCCCCCTCTGGAAAGTCTCCCTCTGCACTTCATATCCCTCCTACAGGCTTGTTTCCCAGAAAACAGAATCTTGGATGGATGGCCTCTTCTAGAGCCAGCCAAGGCCAAGGTCCCCACTTGACCACTTAGGAAATGAAGGTAAAAGAGGGGCTCCAACCCCCAGCACTACAGCTGCAAGGACTGGCAACAAAAGTTGGTCTTGCTTCCAGCCTCCTCTGTTTCAGGCGTCCTGATAAGCCACCTTCCCCCAGCAGGACCCGCCACCCTTCACCTCCAGGAATGCTGCTGTGGCCAAGGTGGACTCTTACCTCATCAGCCATCTGGGTGAGGTCCCGCTTCATTGCATATGCATCTTCCCCATCTGCATAGTATTTGGGCTCCACTTCGCTGATCCTGGAGATAGTAAGAAAACCCAAACCTGGGGGCAAATTATCTTGGTCTCCTGGTATCATAGGCTAATGGATAGGTGTCATTTCCCCCTGAAGAATCCTTTTGGAAGCAGAAATCCCAGCAGAAAGGAACTCTTTTTCAGTAGCCCAATTTCCAACATGGCCTTCCCTGTGCTGTCTCCAGCAAAGTCCAGAGCAGGCAGCACCCACTGCCTTGACATCATTCACCACAGTCCTGCCACTGCCAAGCCCAGTCCAGCTACCAAGATCTGTCTGTGGTTCCTCATGAGGTTAAACCTGGGTTAGCCCTCTCCTTCCCTACCTGCTCTGCTCCCTGTCACTTACTGAGCACATAGCCAATTCCTCTGCCTAGCAAGAACAATGGGAACTGGGGGCGAG
Source organism: Urocitellus parryii (assembly GCF_045843805.1). Taxonomy (NCBI): domain Eukaryota; kingdom Metazoa; phylum Chordata; class Mammalia; order Rodentia; family Sciuridae; genus Urocitellus; species Urocitellus parryii. The sequence goes on along the minus strand of NC_135547.1, from coordinate 1,747,060 downwards.
GGGTGCTGTGGCCTCTGTGAGTACTCTTCCCACATATTGTGGCCCCTGCCCAAGCAGCTTAAGGGGAGTGCCTACATTGGGAGGTGTGTATGCACACTCTGGTAGCCCTGCCACTGGAAAGAAAGCTGCACTCATTGGCCTGACCCCAGCCTCACTTTCAAGTACTTTCTGCCACTGTCTACTGAACACGTCCAGGTTCTCTTGCCCATGTTGGGTACATGAAGATTCCCACATCCTGAGCCAACCTGCCCTCATCCACCAGGATGCTCACAGCTCTAGGTCTCTTGGTGCTCTAGCTGGTGGCCCTTCCTTCCTGCGTCATCCTTCCTTCTCCTCTCAAAGATGGTTCCTAGTCACTTGGAGTCCTGCTTCTTTGTCTCTGTTCACACCTGGGGACCATATCTATCTACTTCCAAATTTGAACAAAGAAGCCTCACATGTTCTTTGCCACAGTGACCTTCACCAACCTTGGCCAGTAGCAAGCTATCCCTCCTCCATCAGCAAGACATGCCAGATCACCCCCCCCCATCACAACATGCAGTGAACAGATATGAACAGGCAGGTGCTGTCTCCATATCAGCAGCACAGAGTATGGAGAAGGACTCCTAGCAATGTCTGGAGTCCATAGCTGCCTGCCTCCCCCTCTTGGTCCCTCCCACATTGTGCCTGAAAGGCAGCTCAGCCCACTTCAACCAACTGGATGGGCCAGACCTGGGACCAGCCCCATCCCCTTAGAAAAATCTAGATCTACTTACTGAAAGTTGAGGGTGTTGGAATAGAGGTGCAGGGCGGCCCGGTTACTGCAGGGGAATAAGGCACTGCTGAACTCGGCCAGGTAGGCCATGTCCAGGTCCTACCCCTCCCCCTGGCTCCTCCTTCCCACTGATCCTACTTCCCAGATTTCCTCCAAAAGGCAGAGCACCCTAGAACCTGCATCAAAATGTTGTCTCTTCTTCCCCCTCCCCCCATCCCTCAGCTTAGCTTCCACCTCTTCCTGACATGCAGGGAGACGTATTTGGCATTGAAGTTCTCTATCATGGCTCGGGAGGCCTGATCCATCAGCTTCTGAGCCAGGCCAAGGCGCCTGTGGGAACGTTTCACAGCCTGGTGAGAAGAGGGTGGGTGGGGGTGGGATCTTAGTAAGATCTTAATGTAAGGGCTACCCCAACTACCCCCTGCTTCCTTGGTGGGCCCCACTTACCAGTGAGGTGATATGTCCATGAGGCACATCATCTGGGTCCTCTTCCCTACAGGAAAAAGGAAAGAGCTAGAAAGGAGCCTGGTGCAGGCACAGCCACCCCCAAGCACCTGTGCACAGTGGATGTTCAAACTACTTGAGGCTGGTCTTCTAGCACTCCAAGATCCAGGCTGGGGAAGAGCAGCCAGTAGTGCTCCCTCTACCCCACATTGACCAGATATGTGCAGTGTCAATACAATATTGTACCATGATAAAAATATATAAATAAAGGGCTGACAAGCCACAAAAAAGGACAGGAAGGAACCTTAACTGCATATCACTAAGTGATAAAAACCCAGTCTGAAGAGTCTACAGACTGTATGATTTCAACTACATGACATTCTGGAAATGGCAAAACTGTGGAGCTGGTAAAAAGATCAGTGGCTGTCAGGGGTTAGTGGGGGGGGGGAAGGGGGGAGTTACAGAGCACAGTAAAACAAGTCCTAGCCATATGTATAAGGCTGGGAGCTCACTGCACAGAAAGAACTTCAAGAATGTAAACTTTGGGCACTTAGTTAACAAAGTATCATTGTTGGTTCCTTACTTACAACAAATGTACCTAATGCAACATGTTAATAATAGAGGAAATGGAGAGTAAGGGATGGTATGGGAAATCTGTACTGATCTGCTTAATTCTTCTGTAAATTTACGGTCCTAAAAAGCAGCCTATTTTCTTTTTTAAAACCTACACCCATGAGCATCCATGAGACATAGGGACTGTTGGCCTTCCCCTCCAAAGTTTGTCTCCCACAGTCCCAGCACTAGACTTCTCTTCCTCCTTGGTGACTCACATTTTGGCCAGGACATACCCCACAATCTTCCCATTCTCATCCTCAGCAATGTAAGAGAGCTGGTGACAGAGAGGAAAAGGAAGTCAGTACACAACTTCATGTAGAAGCCCAAAGAACCCACAGCCCACCTCCTACTATGTGCCTGACAGCTGGAAGTTGCTCAAGTGGTGAGTTCTGTGACAGCTTTTGACCTTTGGGCCAAGTCGGACAGTTTTCACCACACCACAGAGTGTCCTATCTTTGACCCACAAGAGACGAGACAGAAGGTAGGAATCCTGTCCCCCCCCCCCCTGCCCCTATTCTACGCTCCCTTCAGGCACCTCCTTTTTGTCTGCCCCTGCCCCCTCCAGCTGAGAACACCCCTACGGACCACAAAGCCCTCGGGGCTCTTATGGCCTTGCCCACTGGGGCTGCAATTTCCTCGGCCTAAGGTGTCCTACTCCCAAATTCAAACTCTTCACACCTGGGGCCAGGAGAGGCCATGGTAGAAGTAGTATTTCATCTGATAGTTCTCAGGCAGGCAGAGGAGGTTGCAGTGCTGCATGTTCATCAGGTCCTCAGGCTGCAGGGGAGGACAGCGGGACGCGATCAGTTTAGGGCTGGGGTGACTAAGTAGGCCTCCGTCAGGTGAGAATCCAGCTCCCTGTCGGTGTTCTCGGCCTCCCTCCACCGGGGCTGGGAAAGGCTGTGACTATCTGACTGCACAGGGCCTGGTCCACAGCCGCTGGTGCAAAATGCGTCAGTTTCAGGAAAGAGTGAGAGCCTGGAGGTTCCAGGAGCCCACCCTACCGGGTCCTGACATCACGCAAACAGGCGATTCACAGCCCTAAGCCCTGCGTCCCTGACCACCACTGCAGGCTGGTCCAGCTTCACGGTTCCCGCGGCTGCCGGCGCGCAGGGCCACAGGGCCAGGTCCCTCGGGAGCATGCGCACGCGGCCACCCGGTCCGGCGCCCACGCGGCGCGGACAGTCGCCCGCCCCGGCTCCTCACCCTCGCATTGCGGATGTTCATAACGGCGGCGGGGCTCGCGGGTCCCAGCGGGTTGTGAACGCGCAGTCAGCTGCCACCGCGCTCTGAAGCGATGCAGAGGAGGATGAGGATGGGGCCGGGGCCGGGACCGGGGCTGGGGCTGGAGCTGGGGAAGGGCTCGCGGGGGCGGCGGCGGAAGAGGCGGTGCGCTTCCGACCGGCCACCGGCCGGAAGTGCGCTGCTGCCGGACCCGCCCTCCTGGCCGCTAGGCCAATGTGTGGGGTGGTCCAGCGCGCAGGGTGGGCCAGTCCTCGGGGCGGGCTAGTGCGCGCACAAGCCAATGAACTGAACAGACCAAAGCGCAGGGCGGGAGTGTGGGTGGGGCGAGGCGCCAACCCGGCGAGGCGGTACCTGTGGGCTGCTGGACGCTGGCTACACGCAGTGGCCGCCCCCTCCCGCGCACCCATAGATTCGCGCACACCGGCAGGTAGAACAGGCTCAGCTTTATTCCGCGCGTCAGAGGGCGGGGTCAGCGGGCGGGGAGCAGGTGGGGGCGGGGGCGGGGGCTGAGGCCAGGCGGCTCAGCAGAGCGCCCAGCATCTCTTCGCACATGGCTAGGCACCGCGGCACGTGGAAGCAGCCTGTGGGGAAAGGCGGGTGGGTTGGGAGGGCAGGGGGAGCCGAGTCCACGAGCCCCAGCGGCCCCGCTGTCCCACACTCACCTTTGAAAGGACCCCCCTTAATGGTGAGGGCGACCTGCCCCTCTCGATTTAGATAGCCAAACCACTCCCCATACTCGGGATCTCGAAACTGGAATAACAATGAGACAATGACAGCTAGAGCCGGCCGAACCTGCCTGGATGCCCCGGTCTGAGTGCTCGGAATGCTCATCGTACCGGCTGCACCGCTGCGGGGGGGGGGGGGTCGGAGCCCCGGTAGACCCCAGGTATCATGCCTCCAGAATTAGTGTTTTTAACCGCTACAAGGCGTCCTGGACAAAGATGAAAGCCGGGGAGTGAAAGGCAGCAGGCCGTCTGCCCGTGTAACTGGCTAGAGAAGGGTCTGCAGGCGAGGCGCTGAAACTATGAGATGGAATAAAAAGAACCCTACTCTGGAACTACAGTCTACACTCCATAGCTTGATTGCAGTGGTGGTTACACAGGTTTATTACATTGTTATAACTCCTTGAACTGAATCCTTAAAGTTGATACATTTTATGTATGTGAATTGTACTTCCGGTCAACCCACTTAAAGAAACTTGAGCCCGTTGTGGTGATGCACACCCGTCATCCCAGTGGCTCAGGAGGCTGAGACAGGAGGATCCCGAGTTCAAACCCAGCCTCAGCAGTGGCGAGGCCCTAAGCAACTCAGGGAAACCCTGTGTCTAAATGAAATACAAAATAGGGCTGGGGATGTGGCTCAGTGGTTGAGTGACCCTGAGTTCAATCCCCAGTACCAAAAAGGGAAAGAAACTTCATGGACGCTTGACCTGACAGGAAACTGGTTAACAAGTAATTCTCCTGTTCCCGGATTCACAGGTCTGTGGTCCAGTAGATGACTATGCAATCCTACACAGAGATCAGACTCCTGTCCTTGTATGATGGGTTCCAAATGCAACTCATCCTTTTTCTTCCTCTGCCCCTGTCCAGTACTCCACTACTTTCCATACAGGGAACAGCAGCTCAGCTAGCTAAGCTAACCCATTCCCCCACTCCTGTCCTGCCTGCACCTCATCCAGCATCTGTCTCAAGGAGGTTTGTCAGTTCCTTACATACTCTCCAGGATAGATATACTACAAGGCCCTAGCCTAGGTCCATTTATTTTTCCTGATAAGTGGAGGCCCTTCTCAGAGGATCATAGAGCAAAACAATGACATTAAACTCTACTATCAAAATGTCCCTTTAGGAATTAGAGGGTGTAGCTCAGTGCTAGATCAGTGCACATAAAATAATTTTTCTCCTAGCTTCCACAGCCCATAGACCCCAGGATAAGAGCCTCTGCTATGGTTCCAGGTTTATCATCAAAGTGATCATGCCTTTGGAAATGCATAACCAATCTTCATTCTTTCCCCACCACTTGGGCCTCTGGGGGACCCCTGACTTGGTTTCCTTACTACTTCATGAGTGACTTTTGTTTCTTTGTTTTGTTGCCTCATAGCTCTCAGTATTAAATATCTGTAGCCATGGGCTGGGGATGTGGCTCAAGCAGTAGCGGGTTCGCCTGGTATGCATGCGGCCCGGGTTCGATCCTCAGCACCACATACAAACAAAGATGTTGTGTCTGCCGAAAACTAAAAAATAAATATTAAAAAATTCTCTCTCTCTCTCTCTTTAAAAAAAATAAAAATAAATAAATATCTGTAGCCAGCCCAGACCTCTCCCTCTGAATTACAGACTCAGAAATCCAAACACAGCTCCACCAGCCTCCTTGTCTCAAGGCTGAGCAGGTCGTTCATGGTCCTGCCAGGCTTCTTATCCAGGTTGAGCCCTGCCTAGACCCTCTTTCCTCATACACACCCTGCCCTGCTCTAGTCTCAGATTCCTGTCCCTGGAAACTTAGGCACTCCCCATTCTGCTACCTGCCATCTTTGCCACCTACCAGGGGCTTTCAAGGGACAAGGGGGCAGCACTCACCTGGCGGAAGGTGTACTCAGCCACCTGATAGAAGAGGTGTAGCAAGGCAGGGTCCCCACTGTCACTATAACCCATGAGGAAGGCAATCATGGCCTCACTGTGTGGCCACCAGAGCTTCATATCCCACTCCAGCTAAAAGTAGAGCAGAGGCAGGTGGCTGAGAGCCCTGGTCACCTGCATCCCTCTCAGTAGGGGACTCATCACTCATCCTCTGGTCCCAGCTCAGTTTCCATCTGACACTTGGAGTTTAGTTGTGAGATATCTCTGGGAGGCTCAGAATGGCCCCTCTGACAGGGACATACCCCAAGAGACCCCTTAAAAGGACAAGTGGAAGGACAGGCTCCCTTTTAGCCCTGTCCCTCCTGTCTAGGTGTCTTTAAGCCCCTTGGACACTGTTCCCACCCATGGTCAGCACAGCCACCCTCAGCAGTCAGAAGGCCACAGCACAGGGAGCAATTCAAGAAAGCCTTAGAAAGGAGGCTAATCGTGTCCCTGGGAGCGCCAACCTGGGTAGGGCAGAGGTTGTCAGCATCCTGGAAGTAGAAGAGGCCTCCATGCTCAGGGTCCCACCCAGAGTGGAAAGACAACAACAGGAACTTCTCTATGACATGAGCACGAAGTTCAGGATTGCCTGTCCTGAAGGCATGACGAAGCAGGAACCAGCCAGCTTCCAATGCATGGCCTGGGGAGGGGTGGAGGAAAGCAGCACCAGAGCCTCCTCAGGCGTGGGGGAGGTCAAGCCCCCCTGGCACTTCCCTTCCTCCCTCCCTAACCCTTAGAGCCTTGTGTTCTGCCCCCAAGGGATAGTCTGCTTTTCAGCCTTTCAGGCCTGCCTGAACCCTGCAACCTGGCAACAAGCTCCCCTGACTTATGCTGCTGCTGTGGCCAATGTCCCAGCACCAGAAGACCAGTTCTCTCTCTGCTCCTCTGTAGAGGGTGGCAGAAGGCAACTCCCCTTACCTGAAGCCTCAAGCCTGAGGTGGTCCCTTCCTCAGGCTCAGTCTATTCTGCCCCCTCACCTGGGTTCTGGTGTCTCCCCAAACAACCAGAGAGTTCTTTGCCATCCTCTGACACGTTCTCCAGCACAGCTTGTCCATCCCTCTGCAGGGGAAGGGGCAGGAGAAGCCAACTCTATCATTTAGCTCCCAAGTAACCCCTCCCTCCCACCAGCCTAGATTCACCCCCATAGGCCTCCAGGTTCTAATCCTGGCCACAGGCCTGGGCCTCTTGAAGGGGAAGTGTAAAACATTGAAGGGGACTGACAGGGCAAGCATGGATGCCAGCAGAGGATGGGGTGGGACAAGGGTTAAGACTGGGTTTCCAGCTCAGGGGCTCTGGCTCCCTCCCTTCAGCCCTTGGCCACACCCAGTTCTCTGCCAAGTGACATGCTTGGGCTCTACCTTCCCAAGGGTTCTGGGCTGCACTTCCCCAAATAAGCCTCCCCAGGTCTGACATTTGGAGTTTAATTGAGATATCTCTGGGAGGCTCAGAATGGCCCCTCTAACTGGGATATACCCCAAGAAACCCCTTAAAAGGACAAGTGGAAGGACAGGCTCCCTTTTAGCCCTTGAATCAAAACCCTGTCCCTCTTTTTTTTTTTTTTAAAGAGAGAGTGAGAGAGAGAGAGGGAGAGAGAATTTTTTTTTTTTTAAGAGGAGAGAGAGAGAGAGAGAGAGAGAGAGAGAATTTTTTTTAATGTTTATTTTTTAGTTCTCGGCGGACACAACATCTTTGTTGGTATGTGGTGCTGAGGATCGAACCCGGGCCGCACGCATGCCAGGCGAGCGCGCTACCGCTGAGCCACATCCCCAGCCCCGGGAGAGAGAATTTTTAATGTTTATTTTTTAGTTTTTGGCGGACACAACATCTTTGTATGTGGTGCTGAGGATCGAACCCGGGCCGCACGCATGCCAGGCGAGCGCGCTACCACTTGAGCCACATCCCCAGCCCAACCCTGTCCCTCTTGTCTAGCTGTCTTTAAGGCAGAAGAATCACCCCAGGTAGTGGGAGAAAGTGTGTCATACTGCCCTTCACACACACACCTGGACATGCTGCAGAATCCTCTGGGCACACCAGTCTCCCAGCTCTGCATATTTGCCTGCCAGCTCCTCATCTGCCTCCCCAAGCTGCTCTACCAGGTTGAGTAGCATCATGGGCACTGCCATGGACTCTGCAGCCGGAGCCCCTGGCAACTGGGGCCGACCAAGCCCCGATGAGTCCTCTCGTACCCAGTGGACGATCTGATCCATCATTTCCACTGCTTCATTCTGCAGGAAATGGAGGTGAGAAAAGGAAGGCCCAGGTGAAGGCTGTATTGCCTTTGACTCAGCTGTCCTGTCCCATAGGAACCTGCAGGGTCCTGAGGATTCAGCCCCCTGGTGGGAAGGTTGTGTTCTCTTCTGCACTCCAAGGACACCTTCTACAGCTCTGCTTTAGTACTAGCCTAGGGGCCTGGGGAGGAGGTGAAGGACCCCTCCCAGCTGCACCCAGGGTGTGGATCAAGCCCTCTCTGCCCCAGGGCCCTGTGGTGATACAGGAGGTGGGGCTCGGAGGTGGGGCTCAGAGGTGAAGAAGACTTGGGTGGAGAGAAAAACCCTTAGATATGATGAAAATACATGCAATAATACAGGGCTGGGGCAGGCCCAGGGCAGGATAGGATTGCATGGGACACATATAGCAGAGTTCTAGGGCACCTCTTCAAGGTGCACCCTTAGATCCATCCTCCCACAGACCTGGTAACGCTCTTCCCCTGTCACCCTCCACAGCTCATTCATGGCCATGGTGTAGAAACACTCGCTGAAGATGGTCCTCTGCACCTTGACAGGGAGGCCGCTCTGAGTCAGCACAAAGGCACACTTCTTGTCAGGAGGTGCCACCCGCGCATAACGCAGCAAAAACTCGCCACCTGGTAGTTAGGGAGTTGGCAGGGGAGGACTCAGATGAGGACCTTCCCTAGAACCTTCACTGCTTGTAGATGGCTCTAGTAATGCCCCCATGAGCCTTATTGAGTAAACATGGATGAGGCCCCTGGGAAGATGGGGATAAGAGGAGGCACCTGCTTTGGCTGAGTCCAGAAGTTCAGAACGGCGGAAGCGCTGGAACTTGCGGTACAAACGACAATACATCCATACCTGTGGGGGAACAGGGCAAGTAGGGAGTGGCTTGGGTGAGGGGGAGGCCTAGATTTTCCTATTGTGGGAAGAAGACTGTTGAAATGACAGGCCTGTGTGGACTATCAGGAGGGGCCCAGGGGCACAGTGTGAGCCATAAGGCTGGGAACACCCCTACCTGTCTCCCCTGCAGCCAGACATATTTCAGGTTGTCATACACCTGCCCATCTCGGCCCAGGCATGTGAAGAAGCCCCTGTGGGACACAAAGGGTTAGAGAGTGGGGAGGAATCCCACACCTCTACACACAGATGCAGGCCAGGCTGGGGCCATTGGATCTGTGAGTCGCATTTGAGTGAGGTAGAGGCTTGGGAGGGGCAAACACCCTGCTGAGGACACCGGGAGGGCCACGCACCCATGCTCCTGGTCATGGGAATGCTCCATCCAGAAAGCTACTACTCGGTCCAGCTCCTGCCCCATACGCTCCTTCCAGGCTCGCAGAGTCTCCCACTCCTTTTCCATGTCCTGAAGGGGGACTCAGGGGTTGAAGGCACAGCGACCCAGGAGGATTTCCCAATCCCCCTGGGTCTCAGTTTCCTCCGAGGACATCAGTGGACCCCAGAGCTCCCTGACCCATCCCCCCATAGAAGGCGAAGCTCAGGACACAGCCTCAGGGCTTCCCCACCACTACCTCTGTGCTGAACTTCTGACCCCACCTCCGCTGGGGCCCTCTAGGACAGCACCTCCCCATCAGTCCCACCACTAGCCTGTTGCACTCGGAGACCCCCGCTCATCACTCTCTCCTCCAGGAAGCCAGACGGAGCTGGTAGCAGTCCCGTGACTGTCACTCAGCTGACCCAGCTGCGCCCCACTCTCCCGCCCCTTCTCCACGTTCCGCTGGGCAAGGGGGCGGGGCCTGAGGAGGGGCGGGGCCTGAGGGGGGCGGGGAGTAGCCCCGTGCTCAGCCCTGAACGACTCTTGGGCCTGAGATGGCTTCTGCTGGGCACCCTCTGCTGGAGATCTTCCTGGTGGGAAATGCTGCATGAGTTGGCAGGACAGTCTGGGACGATGGGGAGGGCAGGAGTGGGGTGGTGGGACTGGGTCTGAATGGAGTGGTGGTCTTGGCAGGTGTGCGTGGCTAGGGTGCAGCAGGAGAGGGGAAAACTGGAAATGCCTGAATCCAGAGGCTCTTCTGACCTGTGACCCCACAAGGAAGACAAGTCTTCTATTGAGTTAGTTCTCTAGCCTTCAGCAGTCAGCAATAGGCGACTATTGGTGCTTATTTCCCTCAAGAAATGCTGCTGGCAGGCTGGACGGTAACGGTGGAACAGAGCACGCATCCGTCCAGCTTCCTGGGCCTGTCTTTCAGCCACCCAGTCTGTTTGCATTGTTCAGTGACCTACCCCATCAGGTGCTCCAAGGAAAGCTGACTAAACTGTTCTTCACTCTCCCTGCCAATTGGCCAGCCTCACTGCTCAGTAGAATTATGTGGGGAGTGTGTGTGTGTGTATTGGGGGAAGGGGATTCCAGGAGCCAGAATGTCTGGGTTCCCTGGGCCCCTAGTGCGGTTGAGGGAGCTTAGACATTTTCTGGAAGGATGGATTGCAGTCCAGGAGCATACGTACGTCTCTCTGCCTCATTGGTGCAGCTCTGGAAGATGGCCAGCATGGAGAGGTCCCAGTCCTTGAGCATGACGCCGTACTGGGGCTCCTACTGCTCTGTGCTGGCCTTTGGTGTCATGGTGGTTGTTTCCTTCCAGGCTATAGCTACTTAGCTCCTGCTACAGGCTGATTCTCCCAACATCAGTTTCTCTTTGCGGTGCTTGGGAGTAAGCTTGGCCTTGTGGCCAGCAGGTGGCTATCTACTGCAGCTGTTCTATGTTCACATCTCAGCTTTAGATCTTGCTTGGGGAACCTTGGCTTTGTACCCAGAGTCTTGTGTCCACTTGTATCATATCAGTTCATGTCTTGCCTCTCTGTACATACTCTCTTCCTGCTCAGCCAAGGGCAGGCCTTGATATGTGGAGGGTTCTAGATTTCTATGGGTGGTCTATGCCTTGGCCGCTCCAGAGGTGGAGAACTGGAAGAACTTCTGTCCACAGCCCGGGAACAGGGCAAGATGGGGCCTTGCTGCCTGTCCCTGCTGTCTCTTCCACAAAGCTGAAGAGTGGTGTGCTCAGACTCAATCTCAGTTTAAGACCAGCACCAAAGACACAACAGGTGTGGCCCTTGCCTTCTGGAGTGCAATGCAAGCTGCTGTGAAGCAGGGTAGGGAAGGTGGAGGATGGGTGACCCCACATGTATGGGCTACAGGAGTGGGATAAGAACCCCTGCAACCCTCCCAAGCTAAGCATCCACAAGTCCAACAATTACATAGGCCCCTCCCCTTCTGAGGCCAGCTCCACATAGATCCTTCACCCCAGCTAGCTGGTGCTATCCCATCCCTGGGCATGAGTCCCACAGTTCTCCATCTGAATTGCTTTCCCACCCCTCTGCCTGGTGAAGCTGCTCTTCTGAGCTCCTCAAGGTGCACATGCTGGGCTCCAGATTCCACCTAAGGTAAGGAAGACAGCCATGGCCCCTAATGTCAAGACCAACAGGTTAGGTGGGTAGACATGATGTCCCATGATAGGAGATACTTTAGAACCCAATGGTATGAGCATCAGGGACAGAGCTTCCTGGTGGAGGTCCATTGCATTGGGCCTTCATTTTGTCACCAGCATGCACCAAATGCACATACCCGTGCACACAGGAGTGCCACAGGCAAGAGATAGAGGCAAGTTTTGGTGCCCCACCCAAGGATCTTTTGGTACCAGAGTGGGTGAGAGGAAAGTTGGCAGCAGAGGTGTCAGAGAGAAAGTAGAAAATGCTGAGGAATCATACCCTCCACAGCTCCTTTCCTAAGCACAAGCCCCAGGACCCGGGCCTGCAGCAGGGGCCTGCCCTACCCCAGGCTTTGTCTCCTATTCGATTAGCATTAAGCATCCATTTAGTCCATCTAATGCTAGCTGTACTGCCAAACACAGATGCCAGACTGTCACTTCTATATTTTCTCCTCTTGCCCTTTGGGGACCTTACTTGTAAGAGGAAGCTGAAGAGGATTCATTCCTGCTTCATAGAGTGCCCACCTTGTGCCAGACACATCTGTCCTGTCAGGGCTGGCACTCTAGGAGGCCTTCTGGTGGTCCTAGCCTTCAGTGGGATGCACATAGGAGCTGCAGCTCAGCTCCTGCCCTGTGTCCCATCCAAGGGAGTTGGCTGCTGGTATCATCTTGTTAGGGAGAGAAGGTGATTTGGCCCCCAGACAAAAGGCATGGGTAGCAGTTGGCCTATGGGCCCCTCAGACCTCACCCTGTATGGAAGCTATTATGCAACCTGCTGGTTACACCAACCTAGGATTGGTTGCTCAGGCAGCTCAGGACACAGTGGGAGGTCCTTGCTCTGCAACCTTCCAGTTTGGGAGAACTGAGAAGTGGAATCCCTTATCTACAATGCTTAGGGAACAAGAGGCCCCCAGGTGGCTCAAGTGAGCCTTGGGGAGGTCCCAATTTCCCCCTCTTCCACAGGACACAGGAAACCTGGACACAGTGAAACACCAGATGGTTATTTCAAAAAAAGTCTTTTAATTGTTCAAAATAGCACAAAACGACATCGCACTATGGTAATATTGAGTCACAGGGGTTACTCTACTCTCAGAAACAAGAGAAATCAAAGGGCATTTGGGAGAAGGAACAGGGGTAAAACAGTGGGACCAGGCGAGTGGGCTCCAAGGTGACTAAACGTGACATTTTCCACAGCGAAATATACTATAATACAACAAACCAGAGGCCCCAGAGGGTGCAGGCCAGAGGTGGGAGGGGTTACCCTTTCCCCTCCCACCACATCTCCAGAGATGGCAGGACTGAAGATTGGCTGCTCATTTTAAATCCTTCCATGACCTGTTTGCAACCTTTAGTTCATCACCTAAAGCCTGGGTGTGGGGCAGAAAAATCCAAACAGAGCTCTAACTCCCCAAGTCTGGCCCTTTGCAGGGAGGATCGACCTAGTCTGGGGATAAGGCTACAAAATTCATGGAGCTGATGGCCAGTGTTGTTAGCTTCAGGTTCCCTCTGGGTGACACAATGCACTCTCCTGCACTGGAGAAAGGCCTCTGAGGACACCTCATTCCCATTCTTTCCCTTCAGTTCAGGGTGTCAGTCTCTCAGACAGTAATGCTGGAGGTGGGCCCACTCTCAAGCTCCCTCAAGCCTGACCCTCTAGGTGTGAAGTGCTCACCCACGGGGAGTAAGGTTTGACAGCTCACCCTTCCTTTGACCTAGAGGCTTGGGGACAGGCAAAGAGGCAGAGGGCCAGGGCTAGCAATTGGAAAGTTGGGCTGGGTATTGAACACCAGTCCCATGTGGGAGATTCCACACCCATCCTGCCCCAACTGCCCCCACCTTTTCCTCCCGAAAGATCCCTGCCAAGGATTAGCCAAGGAGAAAAAAAGTTGAAGAAAAAAAAAAAAAGATAAACATTCTGTACACAGCTAACAACAAAAAGGGACAAAACCCCACACGCTAAGGCTAAAATTACAATAAAAATGTTAACTTCATCAATTTCAACTTAAAAAAAAAAATACAACAAATGCAGCAGTTGGTGATGTGGCCCCAGCCTCAAGCCAGGCAGGGCCAAAGCCAGGCTTGCCAGGGACCACTCCATGTCCCATTGGGAGATTTCAGGATTTCACAGCCGCTGCTCAGGCTACCCAGGGGGTCCTCCTTTCCCCTCCTTCTATTTCCTTATTTTCTCTTTATAAAGGGGAAGGGGAGAAGTGGGAGCATGAAGGCCTCAGGGAAGATCTGTAAGCTTCCTGTGGGCTCGCTGGGCGAGATAGGACTGGCTAAGCCTGAGGAAGGGATGGGAGGTGACTGGAAACACAAGGGTAACAAAATAAAATAGAACCAGACAGATAACCCAATTTGGGATGCCCAGGAAAGTCTCTCTGAGGAGGGACCCAGGGGTACCTTTCCTTGGCTCCTCTACCCAACCGCCACCCAGAACTTGGCTGCCCCCTCAGGCCAAGGGTGAAGAACCACACATGTGCAGGCTTTGAAGCAAGGGTGATGTCTACCTCCTTTGAGTTTCAATTTCTTTCCCTCAAAGGCCTCTACAGCCTGGGGGCAGGTGCTGGAGGGAAGGGGAAAGGAGGAGCGCTACTCTCCTGCTCCTGGCTCACTTATCACTTGCTGCTCTTTCAATCTGCCTTCTGCTTCCTCCCAACAGCAATGATAAAATGTGCTTTCTTTATTGTAAAAACAGACAGAAAGAGGAAGCATGAATGGTGGCCAGTGGCTGGTGAGGGTGAAGTGCGAATGCCGGGCAGGCGGGGCAGGCAGGGCAGCCCCTGATGGGTGGTTCCTGAAGCAGAGGGGGTCTGGAGAAGAATCCAGGTGCTGGTCAGCTTACTTTCACTGACCATCTGCCTTAGATTTCTTTGGAGCAGATTTCCTTGGAAAATGGAGTGGGGGAGAGAGGGGAGAGAGAGGGAGAGAGAGAGAGAGAGAGAGAAAGAGAGTTAGGCTCCAAGTTAGAGTCAGCAAGACCAGCAATATGGGACACCTGGTGGATCCAGTCCCAAGCCAACTGATGAGAGGCTGAATCTTACTATTTCCACCCCCCCCCCCTCAGAGTGTTCCTGAAAGGGACCTTCTGCTTACATTTCCGGAGAGGACATAGGCCGCTTGCTGGCCGGCTTGGTGCCTGAGCTGTCTTTACTGGTTTCTAAAAGGAACATGAGATGGTGAGCAGCCTGGCAAAGAGCACGGAATGCATTTGTGATTCACCCCGCCCCCAACAGCCCTGGCCACCTCTCTGTTGCCCCTCAGGGCCCAGAACTGAGTACACTCCCCTCAGATCTCCCCAAGATACAAGTCAGAGGCCCACTGGGCTTCAATCTTGCCTCTCTTGCTGCTTTCCCTGCCCTCAGAGGAGCAGAAATACTGCCCTCTGATGGCTGCCCACCCCACCCCACCCTTGCCCCCCACCCACAGGGCTCCAGACTCAGCTTGGGCTCTCTACTTTTGGGAGCATGCTTTTTTTGGACCTAGAAATCTTTGTCCCTCCCTACCATTCTACACCGTTGTGCTCCCATGTTGTAGAACTCCCATGTTGTAGAACTCCCAAGTCTAGCTTGAAGCTGGGGCCCCCTGCCCTACTCACTGCCTACCCCCATGGGAGCACTGTACACAGCATTAGCAGGAACAACTAGGGGAAGGCAGGACACACAGGATGAAGAGGGGACAACATCTGAGAAGAATCCTATAGTAGGTCAGTACCAACCTCCTGCTGTACCCAGCTTCCCCATAAGCTGCCCCAAGAGCTCCACAAATGATACTTACCTTGCAACCACCTCACTTGTGTGGCTGGGCCGTACCCCTTCTCATTGCGGGCAGCAATGCGAAAGATGATGGCGGGCTTGGTGGTGTAGTCAATGTGGGCATTGGAGAGGCTGGAGGACTGCACAAGGCAAGAGGGGCTGGGCCCGCAGTACACTCGCATAAAGGCCAGCTGGGCTGGGGTTGAGCTCTTGGGCTCGCCGCCAGCCTGTGAGCTCTGGATGGCCAGGTACACAGAGTACTCGATGATCTTGCCGGAGGTCACAGAGGGCGGCTCCCAGGTGAGGTGAGCACCATCTGGACTCTAGAAGCCAGG
The DNA here is from genome assembly GCF_045843805.1 of Urocitellus parryii. NCBI lineage: Eukaryota > Metazoa > Chordata > Mammalia > Rodentia > Sciuridae > Urocitellus > Urocitellus parryii. The sequence continues at coordinate 1,731,629 of NC_135547.1, read as the reverse complement.
ACAGAAGGTCAAGCTCTGCCTTCTTCAGTCACTGAGGTCTCAGCCCACCCGGCCTATCCCCAGAACAGGGTGCCAAGAAGCCTGCAGTACTGATTGCTCCTACCCCAAGAGCTTTTTTCCCCCCTAACACAATAGAGATATTCCACATCAGAGATCAAAGAACTTTAAACGAAGAGCAGGCCTGGTGGCACATGCCTGTAATGCCAGCTACTAAGGAGGCTGAAGCAGGACAAGTTGTACGCCAGCCTGGGCAACTTAGAGAGACCCTGTCTCAAAATAAAAATAAAAAAGGGCTAGGGATGTAGCTCAATGGTAGAGCCCTTGCACAGCATGCACAAGGCCTCAGGTTCAATCCCCAGTACTATAGGAAAAAATAAAACATGGAGCAGTACAGAGAACTTGACACCATGTGCCTGCTCAAGGACACTAGCTGCCAGGATACAGAGAAAGAAACTGAGGCTGGGGAATAGAAAGGAACTTTACCTTGTCACCCTGGCAATTGATGACACAGCCAGGACCAGAAGCCAGAGTCTTAGCATTCATTACCCACCAGGCAGCAGTCTCTGTCCACCAAGGGTGGGCCCAGCTACCATGCTCACATCTGTGTGCACCCCCATCACCACCACCACCACCTGGGTCCTCTGCATGGATCGGGAGCTCTGTGCTTGTGCACTCAGCCGAAATTTGCTCTGCTCCCAGCAGGCAAGGGACCAATGGTGGGGACAGGCCACCCCACAGGGAGACTCACTTTGCTGATTTTAATGGCACAAGGGGCCCCTGGGAAACCAGGCAGACATGTCTTAAAGGCTGAGATCTCGCTGAAGGGCCCCCGGCCACAAGCGTTGATACCAGCAACACGAAACTTATAGGCTGTGCCTGGCTGTAGCTCCTGCTTCTTCAGTTGGTTATAGTCAGGGACAGTGCCCGAGTCATCCTGGGGAAAGAAAATGTAAAAATCAGATGAAGAAAAGAGAAAAAAGTGGCATGAAGCTTGTTGTCAAGAAGTTGGCCCTGTGGGCTGTGGGTTAAGCTCAATGGCAGAGCATTTGCTTAGTACTCAAGGCCCTGGGTCCCATCCCAGCACCACAAAAATTAAAAAGGCAGCTAGGGGGTCAGTAGAGCAGATGTCCATCTTGGGAACACTGTAGATGCATGAGAACTATGTGGTGAAGGGGAATGAGATCACCAATGGCTGCCCCTATGTGGCAAGGAGGGATATGATGAGGTTGGATGAGGCCAGGCACCATCAGGAAAGGACCAAAAGTTTTTACTTTCTTACTGCCTCAGGGGGAAGGGTCTCCACCTGGCCATCCTCAATGTTTACTGATCACTCAAGTTGGAGAGAAGATAGTTTCTTGTGAGCTTTAACTCAGGGAAGCAGAGCCAAATCTGCTTCTAAATACTTGCCCCACGGCCAGGATCCACTCACCCAAGGGTGCCAGCTCTTGGGGACACTTACATCTGATGGGACAGCATCATCAGGTGGCAGGAAATAGTGAGTCACCATCACATTGGTGCCCTTAATGACCCCCACATCAAACCACTGGTTCTCTTTCTTCACAGGGGCTTTGCTGGGTGGTGGTGGCAGGTCTGGCTTCTGGAAAACAAAAAGGGAGATGAGATCAGGTCCTTAGCCCTCAGGGTCTGGAGACAGTGCTGATCCCTGTCCCCCAGGGTCCCATCACACCCAACTCACCACACCCAGGGACTCTATGCCATTGGCCACTTCAGTTAGGGTAGCTGCAGCCTGTAGCTTCGCTGGGCTAGCTACCACAACTGGCTGGGGGGCCACAAAGGTGTTGGACGGAGCCAGGCCTGGGAATAAAGAAGGTATCAACAGCAAAGGTTCTGGAAACCTGACTTCTCTGCAGGGCCTGGACCTCCTGAAATGGCACCCTTATGCTACCCTCACCTCCCTGTCTCCCCCTGGCCACCTTCTACCCACGTGCTCTAGCACCAATTATCCCCCAAATTTCTTTCCCAAAATAACTAAGCTCCCCAGGGGTAGGGCTCAAAGCCAAGGCAGGGCCCTGCTTACTCTCAGTGGCTGTTGAAGGCAGCAGAGCCACGGTACTGGGGACAGCACCAGCCAGCTCATTGAGGCAGTTGCTTTCGATGGTTGGGTCATTGAGGCTGTCGGCTGGGGCTAGGGCCTCGGTAGGGAGGTGGTGCTGCTGCTGGGCCTGGGCCTGGGCCTCCTGCAGCTGCTGCTGTTGCTGCACCAAGGCAGCCAATTCCTGCTGTGTCAGCACAATAGGGATGGTGGTGGCCTGGCCCTCCTGGCCCTCGGCTGAAAGGTGACCCAGCTCTGCTTGTGTCACAGCTGCTGCCGCCTCGGATGTGTCCATGGGCTCCCCGGTGCCTGCTCCAAGGCCAAGAAAAATACTACTCAAAAGGAACGCCAACATGCTTGGCCCTATGGACAGGGATGCTGTCCCTAAGGTAAGAGCTCAGAGACCTGTTTCTCTGATGGCTTTTATCCCACCCATACCCCACTGTGGGTTGTACTCTGGCCACTGGACCCGGCCTCCTCAGTTGTTAGCTCCAGCCTGCCTGGCCAACACAGGTCTCCCCACCACTGGCCTGCCCAGGGTCCACTATACCACTCTTGCAGGAAGTAGGCCTTCTCTCCTCAGCTGACCTACCACCACCTGTCACTCAGCCCTCTATTTAAGGCTATCATTCCTCATGAGGAGTCTATTTTCTCTTGGGACTCCTGGTTAGCACCTACCCATGACAGCCTGCTGTGCGGCCTGGAGCACTGCCTGGATGGCCAGGGCCTGGGCCTCCTCGGTGGCTGCAGCCTGGGCAGCTGCTTCTGCAGCAGCAGTCACTGCAAGCTCCTCAGGGGTGAGCCCTGTTACCATGAGGGTGGTGGTGCCTGCCTGGGCCTCAGCCATCAGCTCTTGGGGAAGTGTTAACTGGTCTACTTCAGACTGTGTGGGCTGGGGTGGCTGGACCACCACAGTGGCCACTACCGCTGAGCTGGCAGGCTCCTGGCCTGAAGATGGGTCCCCTGTGCTGCTCAGATCCACGGCAGTCTGAAGCTCAGGGGTCTGGGAGGCTGACAGGACCTCGGTGGACTCCCCCATCAGGGGTGTGGAGGAAGACTGCAGGAGTTGCCGTGGCGGCAGCTGCTGGCGAGGTCCTGGTGAGACCTGGAGTTCCTCTGGGGGCTGCAGGATGTCAACAGCAGAGAAGGGCATGTCAGAAGTTTCTGTGTTGGCTATGGTCACTGTTATCGTGGCTGGGATGGGGACTTCGGAAGTCAGAGCCCCTGGGGTAGTCTCAGTCAGTGATGAAATCTTCTAGAAAGGGAGAGAAGCTCCCGTCAGAGGTGGGGAGGGAAGCCAGGACCCAGTAGTGGGGCTAAAAAGCAGGATAGCCTTTGCCTTTCCCTTTGGGCCTATAGGGTCACTTGTGATGGGCCATCTTGACCCCATGCTAAATGGGAATGGGGACAGTGGGTCATCAACCAGCACAAAGGGTACAGTGAGAAGGGTAGACCCTTGAGACCCCCAGGTCAAATTAAATTAGTCTTCAGAGGCTTCCCGGTATATAGGCAAAAAAGCACTCAAACCCCCACCATCTCACTTTTATAGGCTACAGTGAAACCACAAGCGACTGGAAACAGCTACGGAGACAAAGCGCCCTGGAATGGCTGAGAACTGTCGGACAGCTGCCTCCTGCCAATCAAGTATGGAGGCTGCCCTTTTATGGTCTGGAAAAGGAACCAGGAACAGCACTGTGCCTGGTACAAGAGCGACATCTGGTGTCTGACTCTGGAACAGCACGGGCCAAAGGGCACAGTGGATGAGGGATCCCTTCTGGCTCTTACCGGCACAGAGGGGCCTGGAACAGGTGTGGACTGTGTCACGGTGGTCACTGCCCGTGGCAGCGTGGAGGACACAGTTGTTGTGATGGCACTGGAGCTGGCGATGTTCACACTGTCACCCTGGGTGCTCTCCACCTCTCCCTGATCACTGGCGGCTGGTGGGGGATCTGTGAAGGCACAGGCAGAATGGTTGGCTTCTGCTGTCCTCAAGGGAGGACCAGAGAATGAGACAGTATCCTGGAGACACCCCAATGTGTAACTTGACACATCAAAGATCTCTCTACCTCACCCCACTTGCAGATTGCCACAGCATATTAGTCTCTGGACATAATTTTGTCACCTTTTTTCTCCTCTGAGCCTTGGGGTCTGGGGGATATGACCATAAGGACAAATGCCTTCACTCACCTTGATTTGAGCTCATGTTGGAGGTGACAGTGGTGGCTGTGTGTGTGGTGCCCGTCTCGTGGGTCTCACAGGGGGGGTTGGAGCACACCCTCTGTGTTGGGAAAGGAGCCAGCAATGCAGCACCAGCCTGGGAGGTGACGGTGGGCACTGCTGTTGCCTCCAAGCTGGACTCCAGGGTCCTGTGGGATGGGGCAGCATCAGGAAGCAGGGCACCCATGCTGACTGACATAGTGGTGCCTGTGGAAGTGGTCTGGTGTGTCTCACAGGGTCGGCCAGCAGGGGGCTGCTGCCCACCCTCGGGCTGGCCTGCCCCCCCATTTGAGGTGGCAGTGGTGGCCGTGTGTGTGGTACCCGTCTCATGGGTCTCACAAGGCGGGTTGGAGCACACCCGCTGGGCGCTGCCTGCATTGGAGGTAGTGGCGGTGTTGGTGGTGCCCGTCTCGTGGGTCTCGCATGGCGGGTTGGAGCAGACTTGGGTCATTGTGGATGAGGGACACAGCAGAGCCTCCAGGGCTGTCACAGTTACAGTGGTGCTGGGTGAACTGGTTTGGAGGCTCTCGTATGCAGGTGTGGGGACCACACGAGCTGCATTGGGCTCCCCAGTACCTATGATGGAGCGTGCCATGGTGGGGGTGTTGGTTGTGTGTGTGTGATGCGTCTCCAACTGGCGCCCCAGGAGCACGTCCTTGTTGCTGGGACCACTTGGCCCGACTTTACCACTCAGAGGGGCCAACTGCACAAAAGCAGGGCTGTGGACCCCAGCTTCCAGGGCCATGCTTGGCCTCAGCAGGGAGCCAGTTGAGCATGGGGCCCCAGTGGCCATCACAGTCATGGTGGTGCTGGTTGCACTGGTCTGGCGGGTTTGGCACTGGGGCTTGACAGAACTTTGGGCTCCCTCCAATGCCCCAGGAACCACACTGATCCGGACCACAGTGGGGGTGGTAGAGGCACGACGGGTATCTCGTTGCTGGCCAGCGCCAATGCTGGACATGGCCGTCGTGGCGGTGCTGGTGGTGCCCGTCTCATGGGTCTCACAGGGTGGGTTTGAGCAGCCATGCTGCCCAGCCATGTTGGAGGTGGCTGTGGTGGCAGTGTTGGTGGTTCCTGTCTCATGGGTCTCACAGGGTGGGTTCGAGCAGACGCGGACCACACTACCATTCTGCTGCCCCACAGTTGAGGTCACAAGAGAAGCAGCTGCCTCCTGCCTATCACAGACAAACTGCACTTGGGTGGGCTGGGGGTGTCCCCCAAGGTTGGCCACAACAGTGGTGGTGGCCGTGTTGGTAGTGCCCGTCTCGTGGGTCTCACAGGGTGGGTTGGAGCACACCAGTGTCACAGTGCCAGGCTGAACATCACCCTGGCCAGAGTCGGCAATGGTGACTGTGGCTGTGGGCTGCTCTGTAGTAGGTGAGGCCAGAATGGACACAGGGAGGTCGTGCACAGGCTGGGCCTCGACCCCACTAGGCGCTGTAATCAGAGTCACCTGGGTAGGCTGAGACACAGGCTGGGAGAGATACAAAACCAAAAGAGTTAGTATCATGAGTTACATGACTTCCCATCTGTCTCTCCCATCATCCTACATTATCACCCATGCCAAATGGGACCACAAACTCTGCTCCTAACCAGCCCTGGCAAATCTGTCTCCCCTCTGATCCCAAGACACTGACTTGATAAAATACCAGGGAAGAGTCACTGCTTTGCCTCAAGGGCAATTCAAACTAAGGAAGGGGTTGTGAGACAGGGCCAGGACAGGAGAGGAGGCTAGAATAGAGTCCTTCTCAGGGAATGTAATCCCTTGATGATGTACAAAGGCCATCAAGAGATTCCTCACTACTTTTAGAAATCCAGCTTAAGAAAACGTACGGAGAGAAGACCAATACTACAGGCACATGAAGATGAACTCTATAACATTATAAGAGAGTAAGTATTGGCTCAAACAGGAGGTCTCACCACAACAGACTATGAACAGGACTATACATCAATAAGGAAATCACCCCACGTGCTGGAAAAGCGCCAGAGCTGCACAACTTCTGGGAAAGGGCCTAGTCCTCCCATACTTTTCACCTGGGTCACTGCTATGTGCAGTGGCACATCCTTGGGCCCCACCTACCTGCATGGTGATGGTGGGTGTGGTGAGCCCGCCAGCGGCCGTCAGTGTGGTCTGCGCAGCTGACACGGTAATGGCGGTGGGGTTAATCACCTGGCTCGAGAGGGTGGCGATGGTACCCAATGTGGTGATGGGTGTGGCCAGGGAGGCGCTGGTGCTGTGGCCCCCAGCTCCAGCAAGGCTGGTGGAAACAGTGCCCGTCACCGTGCCTAGGGTTGTGACACCTAAAGGAAGGGAAGCAGAGATAAAGTGTAGCCTGCTGCTACCACTGCCTTTCCAGTAGCATCTCTCCATGGATGGGGCTAAGGGACCAGGAGCTCTGGAGTGCAGCTACTGAGGACCTGCCATCCTCCCCCAGCTGGACTATGGGGAGGTGGCCACAGGAAGTCTGTAGGGATGGAGCCCAGCCATTGTTGAGGCCCTAGTCTGTGGGCTACACACCTGTGGTACCCTTCACAACCAATGTGGTGACGGCTGGCTTGACGGCAGAGACGGTGACAGGGGTGACCAGGCGAACGCCCCCCATGGGCACGGTGCGGAGGATGGTGCCTGGCTGTCCAGGGGCCCCCTTTAGCACCACCTAGAACACCAGAGCAAAGCGCCACCAACATCACTCCCAGGCTGGCTGGACTGTGTTGCCCTTCCCAGACCTGTCAGGAGGACATGTGTGCCCTGCTGGGGTGGACTGCACTAGAGACCAGGGTGAAGAGAGGGTCATGTGTACCTTACCTGTGTCACTCCTTGCTGCCCATGGCCAGTGGCAATCTTGGGGACAGCAGTGATGATTTTAGCAGGTGCTCCAGTTCCTGAAGTCATAACCTTGGTGGTAATAATGGTGATGGGGGACTTGATGCCAGGACTACTAGTCACACCTGAATAGGAGATACGGGGATGGGGGTGGGGTGGGGGGTGGACACGACATGGACATGACATGAGTTCTGTGAAGACATCCCATATCCCATCTTCCTTGGGCCCCTTTTTAATGCAGTCCCCTCTGCAGCCCCAGAGATAAAAGAACTGCCAATCAGAATCAGATGCCTGCCAGCTCCCTACAAATCTCAAAAACCAAAAAGGCAAAAGGATGCAGGAAAGAGGAAACCAAAATCAGGGTCCACAGTGTAACTGCCGCCCCCTTCTTCTTCCTGCTTCTGCCTCATGACAGGTACTTGTCAGCAAGGACCTTCAGGAACCTGTGTCAGGGATGCCCCTACCTGTTGCGCCTGCCTGGGTAATGATGGCGGACATGGGGATGGTCTTGATAATGGTGGTCGTGCCAGGTTTGGTAGTGCTGGGGGAGACACTGCTGATGCCCAGGATGGTAGGCTTGGTCCCTGCTCCACTGGCCTGCGTGGTGGTGATGATGGTGGTAGGTTTTCCATCTGCTGAGGTCACCAGCTTCAGGATTGTCCCTGCTGGCAGGGGTCCTTTGGTCTGAAATGGGAAGCAAGTATGAATGGGTACCACTATAGGGAAAGAACGTTTGCTTTGGCTATTCTCCAATGGCAGTTTAAGTAGTCCAGGAAATGTTCTGCAGGTGATAGGACTGAACAACAGGACTCTACAAGCAACACATGCTCCTGAAATCTTCCATGAGCAGAGACATTGAGTTATCCTCATGGCACAGCACCTGTTCTTGCCTATGAGGCTCTGAGTCTAGGGATCATTTTCAGTAAACACTAAGAGCTCACCTGGATGATCTGAGTTACAGGACCCGTAGATGCCTGGCCTGTGACTGCTGAAGTCTGAACTGGTTTGGTCTGGACCACTGACATCACTTTGCCCAGATTGGAAATCTAAAAAGGAAAGGATGGAGCAGGGAGTGATCCAGAAACCAAATAAGGGCATGGTCTGGACTGGGACTCTATTGGAAGTGGACCAGGGGCAACAAGTCACCCCTGGCAGCCACCTTAGCCTGGCAGCTGTCACATGCAGCCAGGTGGTGCCCGTCACTCACCAAAGCACTGCCTCCTGGGACGGAGATGGGGCTCTTCACAAGGGTGATGGTCTTGGTGACCCCACCTACAACTGTGGTCACCACCTGGGCTTGCTGGGCCACGGTCACGGTCCCCGACTTGTGCACCGTGATAATAGGGCGGGTAGACGTGTTAGCGGCAGAGGAGACAGATGTCCCCACTTGGGCAGCTGCAGTCTTCAGCATACGAGTAGCAGGATTGCTCACCTTGAGGGACAAAGATGTCTGCTGAGCAGGGTAGAGACTGAGCTGCCATTTGGAATGCCCATGGCTCTAGCTCTGATGCTCACCACACTTCATCCCCAGAACAAAATATACTGGTTTACTTTTCCTTTTAATGATGCTAGGGAGCAGCCTGAATGACCACATGTCTATCCCTAAGGCTGCAATACCCCAAAAAGTAACTGCTTATGACACAGCCCACACCAGTACCAATTATGGACCAATGGCCTCAAGGGTTGGTCAAAAGCCTAGAAGAAGTGATTGCTATTTTATAAGAGGACAGTGACCAGAAACGCCTGGCCCTGTGGTTGCTGGCTTATAACCAAGCCCAGAAGACAAATGCTCACCATGACAGGAGAGGAGGCCACCTTCACAGTGGCTGGGAGGGTGGTCGTGCCAGGTGTCACAGCCACAGTCTTGACGATGGTGGTGCCCGCTGGGACACTCAGCACTGTAGGCGCTGAAGAAGGAGGGATTTTCTGGGTGGCAGCAGCAGCAGCTGCCAATGCGGCCATTCCACTCATCTGCGGACTGCTACCAATCACCTGTGGCAGGCACAGGGCACGTAAGCCATGTGGCACCACCTGCCTCCCTGGAACCTGCCAAGGGACTCAGCAGCATCCCTTAGCTTTTCCTACTGCTGGCCCCTCTCTCCTAGCCCCAAATAAGAAAGATCGCCACCAAAAAGCAAGCACAGAAACCCCTGTGGCAGGAATTTGCAAGGCACTCTGGATCCTTAAAAAAAAGACAACAGAGTCAGTGCTACTGCACATGCTAACATGCACAAGGCCCCAGCTGGGTTCAATTGCCTACAGAGTCAGATACACCTCACTTCTTATGGGCCTGGGTCAGACCCAGCTGGCCACATTCTCCCTCAAGCTATAGGACAAGGAAGTCCACGTTTAAAATGCCCTGAGGATCACAAAGCAAGTTAGGTTCTTTTGAAGCATTAACTTATTAATTTTCAATCCTGCCAGAAATCTCACCACCAACATTTTACACACAAGAAAGGCATATGATACATGGTACAGGAGCCAGCTGGGATCCAAACCCATCAGAGCTCTATTTATTCTACTTGGTCACCAGAAAGTCCCGCTCCCATTCCCTTAGCCCTGCCCAGTGACAACTCCTCACCGTCCCCTGGGCACTCTGTGTGGGCACAACCATTCGCACACCGGCAGGCAAGGAGGTCACAGTGACAGGGGCTTTCCCAGCCTGGCTGGCAGGCCGCATTGTGACCAACGGGGTTCCTGTTGTAGCCTGAGGACCAGTCACCTTGAGAACAGCAGGGACACCTGATGAGAGAAGGTATTGGCCATCAGCAAGTCACCTTTCACACCATGTCCCAGGCCCTCTGTATTTCAGTACATAGACCTGAACTACTCCTAGACCAGTCTGTGGTCTGCTTTGTGTGTGGATCTTCTGTGCCTTCTGGCAAGTTCTCTGCAAGCAGGATGGAGCTTTCTCCTCCCCATCATCCCCTTGCAATAAGCCCAAAGTCAATGGCTACTGGGCTGTTATTTAACAACCCTCATAAATCAGGGCAGTGGTTCCTACTTAGGCACTGAATGTCCCTAGGGATATTCCCCTGACCCCGCAGCTTACCTTGAGTCCTGGCTGCAGTGGGCACAGAAATGGAGCTGCCCGGCACTGTCGGCAAGACCTGGATGGTGGTGGTGGTTGGGGGCGCGGCGGCAGCCTGGGGCAGGAGCGTGATGCCTACTTGGGTCAGCGGCTGCACAGCAGGTGCTGCTGCTGCTGGGGCAGGGCTCTTGGGAGGGTTGGCAGGCACAGATGGGACTGGATTGGGTGTGGGGGAGGTGGCAGTAGCAGCCGTGGCAGGAATGTCATATTTCTGGAGCTGCAGAAGGTAACTGTCGGCTGTTGCCACTGCCCCCCAGCTCACCTCCAGGGAGTTGGTATTGGCTCGTACCAGTTGTACCCGGGCCGGGGGTGGTGGCTTTTCTGTAAGAGAACACAGCTTCTAAGATGAGAGGAGCAGGAAGCTTTAGGAGTGGGATTGGTGCCGACCCGGAAGAATGGTGCCTTACCTGTCTCCAAGTACCAGAGGTCCTTGCAGCAGACCTGGTTGTTCCAGGCCTTCCGGTAGCCATCGCGCCCACTCCAAATATACAGGCGGGTGTTGATGGCAACTGCACAGTGGCCAGCTCGAGCACGAGGAATGTTGTCCTCCAGTGTGTCCATCAGGATGGTCTCCCAGGCCATGGTATCTAGGGGTTGGCAGGTGCCGGAGGTTAACAGGGAGGATAGAGGAAACCCACCCCTTTCCCAATTCCCAGCTGCCCCTTATTGTTAGGGATGGGGAATAAAAACCAGAAAATTGTCAATGCACTAGATTAAGAACAAGCAAACTCCATACACCAAAAGCACCATTAAAAAAATATGATGCTGGGTGCAGTGGTGCACACCTATAATCCTAGTTATTCAGGAGGCCAAGGCAGGAAGACATTCCAAGTTCAAGGCCAGCCTGGGCAACATAGCAAGACCCTGTCTCAAAAAAATAGGAAGGGCTAGGAATGTAACTCAATGGCAGAGAATACCTGGGTTCAATCCCCAGTAGAGAAAGAGAAAGAGAGAAAGAAAGAGAGAGAGAGAGAGAGAGAATTGTTAGAAAACTATAAGTGAAGGTTTTGCACATCAAATAACACATGTGCCAGAGAGAGACAGAGACAAGGGGGATCACGGTTTATAAGAAAAATTGAATAGAAAGACCTTAAAACAAAAATGTACCCTTCAATCAACATAAACCACACAGTACCTGGCAGTTTGAGTTCTGTGCCCACTGCAACTGGGGCTCAGGGTGAACCGATGCCAAGGAGTGGCCAGTGGGGAATTCCTGCCACCCAGCAGGCTGGCAGAGTCTGTAGGCTGATGGCCAGGTTCCAGGAACTTGAGCACCACTGGGGTTATCTACACTGATATAGCCAGAGTGGTGTGGCAACATCTGATGGCAACTTTACCTCTAGACAGTTTTTTTTTCCTTTGAGATGGGGTCTCACTATGTTGCCCAGGCTCAAGCGACTCTCCTGCCTCAGCTCTGAAGTAGCTGGGACTACAGGCACCACATACGCCTGGCTACCTACCTCTAGGTGTTAATTACTCTTTGAGTGCACTTGCATTTGGGTGAAAATGGTGAAAGGATACTCATAGGAGCAGCATCACAAGTTTTGGCGTCACAACAATAATTCAGAAGAATGCAGCTGCTTACTGTGAGGGGACATGGAATGATCTCCAAAATGAAAAGTGCCAGTGCGGCCCTGTGTACAGCAGGCTACATTACTGCCTTTGTGTGTAGAAGAGTCCCTATAGCGGGGGCACAAGAAACCACCCATGTGGCTGCCTGAGATGTGGGGAGGCTCTGCACCAAATACACTTTCAGATGTCAGACCATGTATGTGATGAGACTATTGAAATTAATAAGAGAGAAGAGCACTGCTTTGGAGCACTCTACCCAGTGGGTACTTCCGGTGGTTTCTAAAAGGAGCCACGGGCCCAGCCTCACTCCCCGCACACCCCACACAGCTCTCAGGGCTGAGGAGGGTTAGCCTCTCCCAGGCCACTCCAAGCCCGAGGAGGCCATACCCAGGTTGAGACAAGCCAGCGTGTTGGTACACTTCCACTCCTTCTCGTGTGTGGCCACTTTGACATCATCCATGACGAGAGGCACCCAGCCACCAAACACATACATTCTGAGAGGAGGGAGGGAAAAGCAGGAGAGGATTGTAGAGGAGGTGCCAAGCTAGAGGCCACCTCTTCTACTCTGGAAGTTCCAAACATACTCAGTCTTCTAGATCTCCCCAGGAGTCCCCCAGGGCGCATAAAGCCTTTAGATAGCCCTCTCCTACCTGGTGGCTCAGTTCTCACAAGAACTGCGTCACCTCTCCAGCAAGAAACCACTGTTTTGCTCATCTAAGACTCACCTTAGTTTCCATCATCCCTAGATTCCCCTTAGGACCTTGGCATTCAAAAAGATAGCTACTTGTGGGGAGGATCAGCACCTTTGATGGGATAGAGCCTCAAAGGCCCAAGAAGGGTCTCAGGCTGAGTTTTGTGGGCAGGACCCTACATACTGAATTTATCTTCTCTGGATCCCCCAGGGTAGTAAGGGAAAAACAGGGCTACTCAATGCCAACCCAGCCAAGAAGCAGCCTCCTTGGGCCTTAGGGACTGTCACAACAAAACTGACCAGGAACCCTTCAGAGTGAGAACAATTCCAGGCCAGGAAAGAGGAAAGTAGCCACTCACTTGTTTCCTATGGTAGTTGCAGAGTGAAGACTGCGAGGAAGGGGTGCCACCCCACTGAGACTGGGCTTATTCCATGTCAGCGTCTCTGCAAAGATGAAAGAGAAAGGATTATCCAACACTGGACCAGACACAGAGGATATTCCCTGGACTTGGGCATGGCAGGTGTGACCTAGTACAAGAACTGCATCCCCGACCTTACTATATATAGCTCACAGAAGGCCCTCTGATTGTTACCCTAACAGCCAGATTCTAGTATTTTCAAAGTGATTCTGATGACCCCAGCAAGACAGTTTCTTTCAAAAAGTATTGAGCACCTCCCACGAGGAAGCAATGCTTCTGGAGCTGGGAAAGGAAGGCTGAACTCCCCCTTCAGCCACTCTCACTTCCTACCCTTCATGGAACACACCATCATACCACCTTAATGCTCTACAGACTGTGTTTTGGTCTATGCTGATGTTTCTCTCACACTGAACTGTTTGAGTGCTGAGTCTGATCTATGGGGCAACACAACCAATACCTACTCTCCCATTGGCAGACCTTCCAGAAATCTGTATTGGCAATCTTTTCCTAATCACCCCTGATGCCACCACCTGGCTACCAGACCAAGTATCCTCCAAAAAGCTTAACAATCTGTGGACATCCAATTTTACCACAACAGCCAGACTAGGCTGCATTAGTCACATGTAGACTAACGACTCCTAAGTCAACAAGCACTAATGCTACCCAAATCAAGAGTAATTCCAATCGAGAAAAACCTAATCTCCTTTCTTATTCTCCTATAAGCTAGCTAACAAACTCATCAGACTAAGCCTTACCTTCTTAAAAAGAATATCACCAACACAGGACAAAGATACCGGCTCACAAACCTAGGGACTATCAAGTGTCCTACCTTCACCCTGTCATAAGGAGTGGAAAGAGCTAAAAAGGACACCACCTCCCTGTGAGCCCCACCTCCCTGTATGATGATGGCAGCCCAGACCAAGTCTATTACAGCAGCAAGGGCTTCCTTTTTTTTATTTTTTGAGAGAGAGAGAGAGAGAATTTTTTAATATTTATTTTTTAGTTTTCGGTGGACACATCTTTATTTTTTTTTTTTTAACGTGGTACTGAGGATCGAACCCAGTGCGCTCCGTTCATGCCAGGCGAGTGTGTTACCACTTGAGCCATATCCCCAGCCCAGCAAGGGCTTCTTACCAATATCCAGGGTCCAGAGATCTCCTAGCCTGCAGCCACTCATCCCTCCATAGATCACCAATTTGGATTTCTTATTGTCTTTTTCTGTGTAGACCACAGCAGTATGTGACTCTCGAGGTGGAGGCAAGACTCCGTATGTGATGGGGATATCCCAGGCTACCACTCCAGAGCCTGGTCGTAATTCCAGGATATATAAGTCATTCAGGTACCTGATGAAGAAAGATCAGTTAGTGAGCCTCAATTCCACATGCTAGAGGCCTCGCTGGGTACGTATCAGTGAGCAGCAGACTCTTGGGAACATAAAGGGGGCAAAGTCTGTGTGAACTCCAAGTTGTTCTTTTACCCTTGCCCTTGAGGAAGGTGCTGCCAAAAGCTTCTGAAGGCAAGCCTAATTGGAATAGCAGGACAGGGTGTGAGGCCACGTGGTCTCATCGAGTTCAGACCCAGCAGCAGGCCCCTCCAGGCTGCTGAGCTCACAAAGCTGAGCATTATACAAGGGCCTCCTAGAGCAAGAAGGGGGTGTTGGCCTGGGACTACCTCCAGACAGAAAGGCCCTTGGACACAGGCCTTGGAAAATTCCCATCAGGAAACTTGTAGGCAGTGAAGGATGAGAGGGAAAGCACCAATTCTAAACTGAGTCTGAGGTACAGGGACCAGCCCAAGGCAAAGCAGGCTTCCACCTCCTCCCATGAGGCCTACTCACAGTTTTAGGTTTCAGAGTAGCAGAGTTCCTCAGAGAGCACTCAGTGCCAATCTCTCATTTGACAACCCAGCGCAGGAAAGGCACAATGCTGCAGTGGGCTTAGCTGGCCTATCTGACTTTAGGATTCCAGAGAGCCCTCTATCTAGGCAAGCAGACCCATCCTGGTGGAGTTCTATAGAAAAAAACAAGTGTTTTTACCTTGGAATGTTGTTCTTGGGGTCCTCGCTATCGTTGGCCAGACCCCCGAATAGGTAGCATTTGTTGCCCACAAGGGAGAAGCTGTGCCCAAGCCGAGGACATGGAGGGGGCCCGTTTTTGGGCGTTTTTGCTTTGAGTCTCTTCCACTCCCACCGGCTTGCCTGCAAAAACAAGACTTGGAGAATAACTCCTGGGATAAGAGGCCTCAAGTAGGGAATCTGGGGCAATTTATGGTGTAAAGAAGAAAAGATCTCCTCCACTGCCTCGCTCATCGTAAGCCCCCAAGCCACCAATGTAAAGGAGCAGTATAGGAGGTCGTATGGAGACTAGAAGGCAGTGTGAAAACGCAGGTCTGTGAAGAAGGAAGGTCCCAGGGGCTCTACACCGTTACCTGGAGCTCGTAGAGATCGTTGCTGTATTTCCCGTACTCCACCATCCCACCAAACACCAGCAGGCGAGTACCATCACATACGAAGCCATAGGCAGCGCACCCCGGAGGGATGTCCCCTCTCACAGCCGGGATGAACCACTGGTTGGTTGCTGAAGAACAAAAGAAGTAGAAGTCAAAACACCCAGAAGCTTCTAGAATCTGAGCCTGATTCCTCATATCCCCCAAGTCCCCCAACCTTCACGTACAGTCAGAGAAAGGAGAGGCTGAGCCAGGATGCTATCCCTTGGGAGCCCTATCACCCTGCACTTCCAGTCACTCTGGCCAGGCCATCTGCCAGAGCCCGGGACTTCAAATTACTACACAACTGCCTGTGACCATCCTGCTTCCCATCAAGGTCATCTTGGCAAGCAGGAAGTCAATGGCCAAGACAATCCATCAGCTTCTGGGAATCTGGGCACTGACTCTTCCCTATCACTAGCAGGATCATCACAATAAACTTCTGTACTCAAATGTCCTCTCTGAGCCCCACGCTTCTCCTAGAAGCCTATATTTCTCTCCCTGCACCACAGGGTCAAGACAGCCAGAACCCATGGCTGTCTCTTTGCAATAAAACAGCAACTGCTGCAGGCCTATGCCTCCCCTCTGTGCAGGCAGGCGAGGGAGGCCACAAACCAGCCTCAGCTAGCCAGCAGGGGAGAGATGGGGGCAAGAATTGGTCTCTGCTGACCTCCCGGGCCTTGCTGTCTGCTCTGACTTCCCCGCTGTTCTCGTCTCCTAGGTGATGGTCCACAGGCTCAGTGGCAGCGCCAGTACCCCTCCCCCACAACCACGCCTACGCCTATGCTGCTCCAGAACATTCTCAAGCCAGAGGTGGCAACCGCAGCAGAGCTTCTATGACAGAAGCTTCTCAAAAGCCCTTCACACTTCTGGCTGGGGGTGGGGTGGGGAGGCAAATGAAATCCCATGCACTGCTTGGATCCCCAGTGCATAACAGAGTCTTCAGTGGAAATATGCTTTTTCCTAGACTGCCTGGTTTGTCTGGCTCCTCAATTCAGGCTCCCATGACCCCTACATCTGTGGTGCCAGGATTTCTGAGAAAGTGCTGGGGAGCCAGGCACAGTGGCACATGCCTGTAATCCCAATGACTCAGGAGGCTAGGGCAGGAGGATCACAAATTTGAAGCCAGCCTCAACAATTTAGTAAGACCCTTCTTCAAAATAAAACAAAAGAACTGGGGATGTAGCTCAGACATTGAGTACCCCTGGGATCAATCCCCAATACTGGGAGCAGGGAGAGAGCAATGGGGGAAATATCCTTCTACTATGACTTATTAACCAAAAGAGGCTGTCCCTCAGAGAATACATCAATCTCTCTCAAACTCCAAACTGAGGAATAGTTGTAAATCTGATTATGCGCCCCAGTCAGTCAGATCTCAGTTCCAGGGAATCATCTGGACAAAGGCTGAGTCAAGACTGTTCCCCTAGGCAGAATGTGGTGGTGCAGGCCTATGCCTCCCCTCCGTGCAGGTGGTGGTGGTGCCTGCCCGTAATCACAGTGAGTTGGGAAGCTGGGGCAGAAGGATCACAAGTTCAAAGCCAGCCTCAACAACTTAGACCCTGTCTGAAAAAAATTAAATTTAAAAAGGCTGGGGATGTGGCTCAGTGGTAAAGCACCCCTGGGTTCAATTCCCAGTACCAAAAAATAAAAAAGGACAGAAAAAAAGAAAAATCGTGGTCTCCATTAAGAGCTGACTTGGCGGGGGGTCGGGTGGGGAGTTGGTCAGGATATTCCTGTGGGGAAAAGTGGGAGGCTTCTGAGGTCCAGTCCAGGCTGCTCATTGCTTCTCAGCCTGACCATTCATATTGAGATACCATAACAGAATAACAAATATACATTTAATGGGGATGAAAAGTGTTGTGAGATTAGGGAAGAGGAGGAACAGTAGTTTTTTCTTTATTCAAATACATTTAAGGAAAGGGGGCTGGTCATGGTCATTTATACAAGTGCCACTGCATCCTGGATAACCCACAATGTGCCCCAAGACTCCACAGGCAGCACACCATTGTGCCCTGGGACACGCCTGAGGGAACAGGGCCTCCCCAGACCCCACAAATGCCACAGGTGGATTGGAACAGCTGCCCGCTCCTCGGCTGTTCAGCTGAGTCACTGGGACTCCAGGCTGCTAGCACTATGGTCTCTGTCATCTTCCTGTAAGACAGGTGCAATGTTTTATCAGCTCTCTGCCTCATTCTCATTTCCAGTGCAAATGCAAACCAAGAAAAGCAGGAGCTTTCAACGCCCAGGCAAATCAATGCTGCACAAATGGGGAGAGACAGCCTCCCAAAATCCAGGCAAGAAGTTCCTTCCATCCAAGTTATCAGGATAAAAGCCAACAGAAGCCTCTGAGGCCACCTCAGTCCATCCACCTCTCTCGGTTGATAAAGGGACAGGGCCCAGAAGAAGTGACTCACCTGAGGTCACAGAGTAAACAGAGAGACAAGAACCTGACTGACTGAATCTGATCTATTTGTGTCCACCTGAGGATCTCATCTAGAGGCAGCCATTGGCTACCCCACCCCCCTTACCAGAGCACCCTTGTGCAGAAACAAGTAGCTACAGAAGCATGGACCAAGGTTTGGGATGAAAGCTAATGGCTAAAAGGACCAGCCCACAGCTTTCCCATCACAGGGTGGTCAGACACAATTGACCAAGTGAGAAGGGCTCTGTGATGCCCCAGGGTCTCTGGATCACCAGCTCCTTCTAAGTGACCCAAGAGGTGATCTTGTTCTAGAACATTCCAGGCAAGGCAGGACCCCTCCCCAACTCCCTTGGAGAGAGTATGTCAGGGAGTGCAGTTCCTGGTAGAGACAGAACGCAGGCTTTCCTCATTTAACCCATAAGTCCCATTCCACCCCCTGAAAGAACACAAGCAAGTAAGCTCTTCTCTCCATCTTTTAAACCAGACAGCTGCTCTCAGCCATCCCTCAATCACCTGGGGGTATCATGTAACCCAATCCTTTGGCCCTTCAGTTTGGATATGCCCTGGCATGTCGCTGCCCTCCAGGCTCGCTCTCACCAGACAGGGGAATTTGGGGAAAGGAGGCCACCCTCCTGCAGGATCTGATGTGATATGAAACACTCTCCCCTCTTCTCAGCTAAGACTGAAGCCCAGCTTCTATTTGCTCTCCCACCCCTCTTGGTGTGTTTGCCAACTCCATCTGTAGTTGTTGATGCCACCATCTAAAGACTGACACCCGTGCATCAGGGCAGAAAGTGAAGTTAAAGGAAATCGTCTTCCTTTTTGTTCAATCTGTCACATCAGAGCATTTCCGGTGTGGCAGGCCCTGTGCTAGGAGGCAGAGAGGAACCACATCCTCTATTTCCCATCTTATAGGAAGGCTGTGCACCCTCTTCCAGCAATGGGAAGAGCTGAGAAGCCCGCCCAACTCTTTGAGAGCAAAGCAAGGGTGATGGAGGGCACAAATGGAAACAAGGGGACATCTGAGCCAGGCCTTGAAGGGTGAACAGGATTTCCCGGCAAATGAAAGTAGCAAGGCCAATCAGGAAGTGACTGCAAGAGCCTGGTAACAAGTGAGGAGGGTCTGGAATAGAAGGGCAACAGATGTGTTACCAACTGGAATAAGTGACCAATTAGGTACAGGGACAAAAGAAAAGGGGGGCATTCCTAAGATGGTGGCCCATAGCCCATAAATGAAGAGAAAGGTGGCAGAACAGTCAAGAGTGAAGGTCATGCTCCTGCCCAATTCTGCCACCAGCTGGGGGTGACCCTGGACTTGTCACTTCCCCTCTTGGACCCCAATTTCCTCATCTACAGAAACAAGGAAGTCTCATTAGATTTTTTAAAAAATATTTTTAGTTATAGATGGACACAACATCTTTATTTTTTACTTTTGTCTGGTGCTGAGGATCGAACCCACTGCCTCATGCATGGTAGGCGAGCGCTCTACCTCTGAGCCACAACCCCAGCCCCTCATTAGATATTTTCTTTTTTTTTAACATTTTTTTTGAGAGAGAGAGAATTTTAATATTTATTTATTTATTTATTTATTTTTAGTTTTCAGCGGACACAACATCTTTGTTTTGTATGTGGTGCTGAGGATCGAACCCGGGCCGCATGCATGCCAGGCGAGCACACTACCACTTGAGCCACATCCCCAGCCTCTCATTAGATATTTTCTAAAGTTTCTTCAGCTGTACTGTCTATGGCACTAAAGCACTACCGAGGCAAAAGTAGCCTGTGCAAGCACTTGCTATCATATCTCTCCTCATCAGGGCACCCCCAACCTGGCAGGCTCTAAATCCTTTGGCTCAGAGCCTCTGGGTAATCTGCTTTGCCTCATGGAAATAAAATCCCCTGAGGACCACTCCTGTAATCCCAGCAGCTTAGGAGGCTGAGGCAGGAGGATCTGAAGTTCAAGGCCAGCCTTAGCAATTCAGGGAGACCTTGTCTCAAAATGAAATTAAAAAATAAAAAGGGCTGGGGATGTGGCTCAGTGGTTAAGCACTCTAGGTTCAATTCCTGGTACCAGTCAAAACAAAACAAAACCAAACAAAATCCCAAAGACAAGGACGATAGCTACTTTAAGACCTCCCAAAGGCCAGTCAGGTGTCCCTCAGCCACTGTGGTTAACTGCCACCAAAGAACCAAAGAGAAAAGCCACGTACTTTCTCTCACATGTACATAGGTACCTACCTTCAAGTGCACACACTCCACCCCATGCCCGTCACCCCAGGTCACTGAGCTGAGCAAGACACTGGAAACTGACCGAGGCAGTGAAAAGCCCATACATACACCATGAAATGACAAGGATTGATTCCAGACTGGCCTGCTCTCCACAGGAGCAAGTCTGTTTGAGGGCTGATCCTGTGCAGGGAAAAGTGCAGAGGCAGAGGCATATGAATGTGCCTTGACCTCAACTGAAACAAAAGGAAACAAAACCAAGGTGAGCAGGAAAGGGAGTTGTGGGGGCAGATGGGTAGCCAGAACTCTGGAGCACCAAGTGCTAGGTACTGCCCTGGGCCATAAGAATAATGGATACACGGGGCTGAGGAAGAGCGCTGGGCCTGCTAGTTGCTCTTGAGAAGTTGCCTATCCAATTGACCCTGAAAGTTTCCAAACTGCTTCCCGGGAGGATTCCAGGACTCTGCTCTAAGCAGCCCTTTGGAAGGCTGACTACATTCTAACAGCCTACCTATTTGTGCAGCTTGATAAGGAATTAATGCCAAAGTGGTCAATTCATTTTAATAAATTAAGGAACTTGCAGAGGCCCCAAGGAAGCCAAGGCAGAGGCCTGCAGTGGACTTTGGAGCTGACTGTAATTAGGCCCCTGCCCTACTTTCTAAAAATGCATTTCCCTGCCAGGGAGCCTACTCCAGGCCTCAGAAGAAAGTCAGTACGAGGAGTCAAGAAGGTGCTGTTCATGGCGAGGGCATCTCTAAAAACAGCTCTACCACCTGAGAAGTTGTATCCCTGCCCTTGGCCTTAACTTACTGGGCTAATTCCTGCCACCACAGCTGCCCAGACTGGCATAAGCACCACAGACTCCCCCTTCTGCAGAGCCCAAGAGAAAGGCCCTGCTCTCTGGAGGCAACAGGTGCTGAGAAACAAGGAATGCAAAGGATCACCAGCAACCCACCAGCCTTTCAAAGTCAAGCTGGTAGGGGGCCAATAATGTTAGAGGTGTTGAGGCCTGTGTTCTCAGTAATGGTGGCCACAGAGGTGGGTGGGGGGATCCCAGCCCCCAGTCAGAAGCCCCGTGCCAAGCCTCACTCCCCACGTCACTCCTACACACTGCCAGCTTCCTACCCCCAGAGCAAGGAGGTGATGGGGGCCAACCAAAGAAACAGCCTTGTAGCCCATCCTTGAAGTTGACAGGAACTTCTGGGACCACCAGAGCCTGGGGAGTATGGATCCCAGTGAAGGGGAGGAGTGGGCAGACTCAGCACTGCAAGATGCACCTCCCGCTGCTGTGGAGGCACTTCCTGAAGGCCACTGCAGCTGCAGGGGCTCTCTCCTCCAGCTCTCATCTGGGACTGCATCCACAAACCTGCAAGAAGGCTCACCTTTCCTTCAGGGCAAGACGAGGGCTAGGAGCAGTCAGTGGGCAAGTTGGACCCACCCTTGTGCTAGGTGTGCCGAAAGGGGCCAAGAGGCTTCCACAGGGGAAGGATGCGACAAAGCTGTGGTGGAAAGCAGCAGGCTTTCCGCCCCAGAGACCAGGCAAGGAAGGCTTCCAGGCAAGGGACAACATGTGGCTCCCACGAGGGAGGGGGCAGAGGCCACCGGTGCATCAGTCATGCCTGCAGATAAAGGCGCCTCTCAATTGACAAGGTTTTGGGGAGACAGAGGGAGGGGCATAATCACTGCCTCGATCTCACAGAAGAGGGGAGGCACAGGGCTACCTGGTGAGGGAAAATGGATCCACCTCATCAACTGCAGGGCACCAGTTTAGGAAAAAAGGCTATTTGCGGAGAATAAAATACTGCAGAACTAAATGCCAAAAAGGGGAGGTGACACAGCCACGGTTCTATTGGTCCCCAAGGCCCCAGCGGCATTACCCAGGAGGCGGTGTCCAGCACAGCTCACAACCCCCCCACCCCCGCTGGATTAGGCTCCTGAAACTCTGCCCCTCAAGAGCGCTTCCCTCCGGCTCTCCAGAGACAGAACGGATCCATAATCCAAAAATTGTCATTTCTCCTGAATGGGCATAGACATTAGGGATGAGGAAGAGCGGAGCGAGCGAGAGAGGGGGGAGGACTCTGGCTGCGCCAAGGGGACACCTCCGCCCGCCATCCAGCCGGCGGGGGTAAGGGCGTACGTCTGAAGTCACCATCGGTGGCGACACCACCTCCCCCTCACCAGTTGACTACAGGGTTTCTCCCAAGTAACGAAAAAGCAACCCTCAAACGCAGGAAAGTCCGGGGGTGTAAGAACAGGGAGAAAACGAGGGAAACGAAGAGAAGGCAGGTAGTGCAAAGGAGAGAAGAAAGCACATCAGCGAAGGAGACGGAAAGATGGGACGAATGGAAGAGAGAAGAGGGAAAGGAAGACGGAGGAGGGCAAAAAATGGGGAGGGAGGGAAGAGGATGGTGAGGGAGGAGATGGAAGGAGGGAGGAGATGGAAGGAGGGAGGAAAGAGGAGGGAGAGGAGATGGAGGGAAAGATTCGAAGACCCAGCGGGCTTTGCACTCACCCGTGTTGTACACGTGCAGTTCGTCCACTATCCCTTCGTTGCCGCCACCAAACACCACGATGAGCTCCTTGATGGCCACGGCGCGGTGGCCGTGGCGGGGTCGGGGCACCGGACCCGACCAGCCCACCACTCGCTTCCAGCGGGGTTGCAGAAGCACCGCTGGCGAGTTGGCGGGCGACACGGCCGAAGCCATAGTTCCAAGAAAGGGTGCGGTGGGAAGAAATCACCAAGCGGGAAGGGAACCCCTCAATTCCTCTCACACACCCCCCCTTTCGCCTAAGGCAGCTCTCACGGAGAAGCGGTTCCTCACACAGCGGTGGACGACTCCATGGAGGCCGCCATCTTAACTACCCTCCTTCCCTTTGGCTCTTCCCCTTCTTCTCGCTCGCCCCGTCTCCCCAAGAGCTTCCCGAAACTGTCAACTACCTAAGCCCGAGAAGCTGGTGGCCGTCGAGTTCCGCCGCCCTGACTATTTGTTCGGGTGCTCCCGCTTACAAGCTCGGGCGGGAGGCCCTGGGAGCCGCCATCTTGAGCCGCCTCTCTCTCCTCCCTTCCTCAGTCGTAGCCCTCCCCCGCCGGAAATGGCGGAGCCCCGGCCCGGTTCCCACACCCCCAAGTCCCCAACACTGGCCGGCTTCCGGGGCGGGTGGAAAGGAGCCACAAGCGCCGCGGTCGTCTCAGCCCCGCCGGCGCTCAGACCACAATTGTGGGAGCCGCCATCTTGAGACTGTCCCGCTTCCCCGCCTAGCACTTAGTACAGCTGCCGCTCCCGAAACACCCCCGACTCTCCTAAAGAATGGAGTCACGCCGGAGGCCAGTGGAACCAGCTCGAACTCTCCGGGGCGGCTCCGAGGCCCGCACCGTACGGCTCGTGAGGTCTCGCACCTCTCTGTTGAGTCCGCCTCCGCTGCTCAGGCTGCGCCTGCCGCCCTGGGAGCCGCCATCTTGAGACTAGCTCCCCCTTCCCCCCTATTCTCTTCCTCCTTGGTCAGTTCTTCTACTGCAGACCAAACGCAAAGCAGCGTCCAATCCTCGCTTCCCTCCTTATGACTCCTTCCCACAGGAGCCGCTCCAAAGAGCCAGAGTTAGGCCCCGAAGTGGCAACTGTACGGCAGGAGGAGCGGTAACGGCAGGGCGCTCATGCCTCCTCCCTGGGAGCCGCCATCTTGTGTAAAGAAGTAACAACTAAACATGGCGGCGGCGGTCGGGCGAGGGGGTGGAGTCTGGCGACGTCACCACTCCCCCGCCCTCACACGGCTTCGCCTCTGAGCACAAGCCTCTTAAAGGATCCCTGCGCTGCCCTGCGGCGGGAAGTGGGGATTGGTGCCGCTGTGCATTCGGCTAGGGCTCTAGCCTCGCTTGGGTTAGGTGCAGACTCATCCCACCCCACGGCTCCCCGTGAGCGTGCCTCCACGCCTCCGCCCTGGGAGCCGCCATCTTGCCACTTCCCCTAGCCCGGCCGTCCCCGGGCGTCAATAGCGACTTTCAGCACAAAACAAAGATGGCGGCGGCATCTGGAGATGCCCGGATGAGAATGGTAACTCCCTCAGACTCGCTGGGCCCCGCCCCTCTTGGGAACTGTCTCCCGGGTCGCAGAAGGGACATGTGTCCGAGGAGTTGCCTTAGACATGCAGGGGGAGGGTCGTGAAGAGAAACCAGTGCAGTGGTGCCTCCAACCGAGGAACAACCATTTTCCCGCCCCGCACTGTCGTAGGAGGCGGCTCGAGACCGGCCACGGAGGGAGCCGACGGGGCGGGGCAAGAGTGGGCGGTTACACGGCTGAGAGCCCGGCGCCCAGGGGCGGAGCCGCCGCCAGCTCCCAGGCTCCCAGGCCCGTCAGCTCCGCCCCTGGGCGCCACCACCTCCTCCCGCGCCCAAGCGAAGAGCCGAGCCGCGCGCCCGGGGACGCCGTGCGTCGGGCCGCCCCCACCGTTCCTCCTTTGCCCCGCCAGCCACAGGGTGGGCAAACGGGCTGGCTGCGTCCGAACCAGGCGGGCGGGAGTTGCCTGCGTCATTCGCGTCACCTCACGTCACCCCGCCCCGCCTGCTTCCCAGGGCTCTGAGCCCCGCCCCTTGCGCAGGCGCGCGGCAGCTTTCGGGTCCGCCCTTTTTCGAGATTTGAATTTCCCCCAGCGACGCGAGGGACGCAAAATACCCGGATGGTGTTTGCTGGTCTTTTCGCGCCAATACCGTAAATTCTCACAACAACTTTGAGAGCTGGGTACCGGCATCGCCCGCCTGTTCCAGATTTCCCAGGAGGCTCCCTGGGGGCTTCAGCGTCATCATACTCATTGCCCCTCGCAGGCTCTAACGCAAGGGTCCTGAACCCTGGTGTCCTGAACTTTGGAGCCAGACTCATGATGATTTCTTCACTTTAGCATATCTTCATTTTATCTTCTTTTTAATATTCTTTTAAAAAAATTTTTTTAGTTCGTAGACCTTTATTTTATTCATATATTTATATGTGGTGCTGAGGATTGAACTGAGTGCCCCACAGATGCTAGGCAAGTGCTCTACCACTGAGCCACAACCCCAGCTCCTTCATTTTATCTTTATTTTCACTAACCTGTAGTAGAAATTTGACATTTTCCGAAATTACAGATACAGGCAGCAGTGCAGAGTAGCAGCCATATCTGTGACTTGAAGGAAATTGCACATCATTTCAGATCCTATAGCCGTTTTGTAGAGGTCCAGAAGTCAAGTAATTTCAAGATTTATCAGCAGACTAACTCTGAAGTTACTATATTAGCTTCTGGTAGATCTTGTAATTTGATGTGCTAGTAAAGAAGCACCTATATTACCATATCAGACTTTTTCCAAAATATTGTAATGATCCTCTTTTGACAAATAATTTGTCAGTTCTATTATAGTTTATACAGTTGAAAGCACTCATTTAAGAAACTCCAAGGTATAATCCATTTATGTATGATGTGTCAATATGCATTCTATTGTCATGTATAACTAATTAGAACAAATTATATATATATATATGACTGAAAGTCCAAAGATGCCAGGCACAGTGACTCACACCTGTAATCCCAGCAACTCAGGAGATTGAGGCAGGAGGGTTGCAAGTTTAAAACCAGCCTCAGCAATTTAGCAAGACCCTAAGGAACTCATCAAGACCGTATCCCAAAATAAAATGCTTTTTTTAAAAAAAAGGGCTGGGACTGTGGCATAACCCTGGATTGATTCACAGTAACCAAAGGAAAAAAAAGTTCAAAGAGCCAGGAGCTGTTATGTACCCCTGTAATCCCAGCAACTCTGGAAGCTGAAGAAGGAGGACCACAAGTTTGAGGCCAGCCTCAGCAATTTAGCAAGTCCCTGACTCAAAACAAAAAATAACAAAAGGACTGGGGATGTAGCTCAGTGGTAGAGTATCCCTGGGTTCAATCCCCAGTACTCACCCCCTACCCCCCCCCCCCCGAAAAAAAAAAGAAAGTCTAAAGAGGCCTATGGCACAGCAAAAGAGAAAAGCCCACACTTAAGTGACTTTGTTACCAACTGTTCTCTATGACATTGGGCAGTTTGCCTCACCTTTGGACTTTCTCTCTGGTTTCAATCCCTTCCCTAGTAAAATAAAGAAGTTTGAGCTGTTGATCCAAGGGCCTTCCCTAAATTCAGCATGTTTCTCTTCCAAATTCAGGAACCACTATAGTTGTTCTGTGCTGCTTAGGCTTACAGGTGCCTCAAGTTGTCCTGCAGGGTGTTTTAGATTATATCCCCTTATCTGCACAAGGAGTGTCTTGGGGGCACAACAAATAGTTTTTGGAAATGCAAGCAAAGAAACAGTAGTGGCTTCTTTATCTTGTTTCTTTGCTTGGAGATGGCATCAGCTGCTGCTTAAGTGCATACAGCCACAGAAGCAGGAGGGTCTATGGATCACATGTTTTATGGAAGAAAACCTTTGGCTGGGAGATTGTCACACTTTGCAGGTATTTCCAAAAGACCCCTGGCCCAGGGCCAGGGATGTAGTTCAGTAGTAGAGTGCTTGCCTGGAATACATGAGGCCCTGGGTTCAAACCTCAGCACCGTACACACAAAAGAAAGATACCAAAAACCTAAGGTCCGAATGCTGTTGAGCCTTCAGCCTTCTGCCAGTTGCCAGGGGAAACTATGATGAGCTGTGTATGGTAGAACAAGGCCATGCGCTTCAGGGTTATACCATAAAATAACCAGCCTGATTTTCCTTGGAGCTTGGGCAGTTGGTGTGATTACATGTCACTTTCGGCTTCGACTCAGGTGGACTCCGCCCATATACGAAGAAAGAAGAGTTGCTTTCCACACCCTTCCTGGATTTCCTTCGTTATTAAATTGACAGTATTCGACTCCTGTCCCCAGCCTGCCACCTGGCTTGTTGAAAGACAGGAAAATCTAACTAGTTCATGCATCATGGAGCCCCAGACGGGTGCAGGGAGGGACCCAGAGACACCAGGCAGCTCCTCTGCTAGTGTCCCAAGAGTGGAATGGGGGAAGTGCCAAGGAGGAAATGACAGCCAGGTTGAGAGTATAAGCAGACCAGGAGCATTGGCCAGGTGCAGAGGGCACAGGGCTTCCAGACCTACAAAGTCTTGTTCTGGCTGGAAGACAGAGCTGGCCCTGAGGGACTTGCAGGAGTAGATGCAGATGGCACTTTAAGTCTGGCCTAGAGGTTGGGACATGATTGTGGGGAGCCAGTCACTGAAGGGTATTAAGCAGGAACAGACATGATCCAATCCAGGAGTACTTGAGGATGATGCTATGGCCACTGTGTACAGACCATGTTAGCAGTGGCTTGGGGGTCAGAAGTCCAGAATAGGTGGCCTCCAGACCTGGAGTCTCCTAGGCTGGAGAGAAGGGGACAGGATGAGTCTGAGATACCCCACACTGAGGTGGGAAGCTTGTGTGATGAAAGAGGCAGATTCAAGCTAATGGCTTCAGTTCCCTGGTGGGAGTTTGAAAGGGCAGTGGGACATGGGACACCCCATGCCAGACCTGGTAGTCCTCCTTAGCGTCAGATCCCCAAGGGAAGAAAGCTCAGCATCCACATGGGCCCCCAGGTCCTATCATAGAAATGAAAGAGCAAATAGGGCTGGTAAGAAAGAGCAAAGCTTTGTACTTTAATATAACTGAATAAAACTGAGCAGGTTTGGGACAGAAGCACCAGAGGAAGAGCAAAGTGTTTGAGTCTTGCCTCACTATTTTGGGTATCCTTGCCTCGACTGCAGGGAGGAAGATGGATATTGTACCTCAAAAATATATGCTACTGCTGGGTGGTGCACACCTGTAATCTCAGCAATTTGGGAGGCTGAGGCAGGAGTATTGCAAATTCAAGGCCATACTCAGCAACTTAGACTCTAATCAATTTAACAAGACGCTATCTCAAAATAAATAACAACACAACAACAACAACTGGGGATGTACCTCAGTGGTAAAGTGCCCCTGGGTTCAATCCCCAGTACCAAGCCCTCCCCAAATACATTGTACTAAGTGATCTACAAATACAAGAACTCATTCTGGCACTGGAAGTGTAGCCCAATGATAGAATGCTTACCTAGCATGCACAAGGCCCCAGGTTCCATCCCCAGCCCCAAAACAACACAAAACAAAAACTCACTTCATCTACACAACCACCATGCAGGGAAGGTACTTTCCCACTTCTCCACTTCACAGGTGAGCAAACTGAGACCTAGAGTGGTTCTGACCCAAGGTCACATGGCTAGTGAGTGAAGGTGCCAGGGCTAGAAGGCAGACAGTCTGGTATAGGTACCAGGAACTTGAGGCCCTGTCTTGTCTCTCCTTTGTGTCTGCTTTCCTGGCTCTGAATCATGCTCAGAGCATTGAACCTCTTCTCCCTACAATATTAGTCCATTTCTTTTGACTAGGCTAACTCACACTACAGCTGCTCCAAAGCACTTGCCAGACAGTGACAGTTAAGTTTTTCTGGCTCCATCACTGCAAGGAATTGGAAGATTTTGTCATAGGTGAAGGAAACAAGGTGATTTGCAGTGTAGCATTTCAGGAGGGGCAGGAGGAAAACCCCTCGTCTTCCTCTAGCTCTGTGCCCTGGAGTCTAGAACTTGGACAGCATCTGATGGTCTCTAACTCATCTAGGTGTTTGGTTAACAAGGCTTTTGGGCTGACCTGGAAACTTCCACATTTATAACCCTACTGAGTGGGGAAAGCCTGTCCTGAGTTGTAACAACAGATATAGGAAAGGAAGTCTCCAAATGGGGTGGCTTTAAGGGAACTAGGACATGAGCGGGGATTTTTATAGTATGCAGATGAAAGAAGAGCAGCATAGGAACCAGGAGAGAGAGGCACAAAGCCCTGGGCAATAGAGGCTTCTAGAGGCTGAGGGCAAGGTGAATATAGCATGAGTACTGTTTCACTTTTACTTATTTATTTCTGATGAAAACCATTGGTGGCTCCTGAGGCTGAGAATTGGGAAGACGGAGGCTCTTTTTTTTGGAATTTTTTTTCTACCCACACTCTTTTTGTAACCACAAAGGAAAAAAGGCAGAACAGTCCTCTGCTTTGTGCCAACCAATCAGCAGGACTCCTGCCCTCCTCCAGCCTGCTGCTGCCACTCTGGGGCAAGGTAGCAACATCAGCATCAGAAATCAGGGAGACTTTTTCCTGCTGGCTCAGCTGGGAAGCCAAGTAGTAAACAAGGCCGTTTACTTAGATTTTGAAATGAATGTGAAAATTGCAGCGTAGGTCACGTTGAAAGTTCTAGAGGAAGCCAGAGTTGGGGCAAGCCCTGTTCCATGAGGCTGTGGCCAGCCACCTGTGCATGGCCACCCACCTGCAGGTGTTTCATAGGTGTCTCTTTGTGCTGGTGGGCTACAAACACTATGCTAAAGCAGCACCGGGAGCACTTAGTTGTCTTTGCCAGCTTGGCCCTGGTCTACAGCTCTGTTCAGTGGCTGCAGCTCTGGATGCAGACACATTCCATCACAGTCTTGAACAGTGGCTCCCTTCGCCCATTTTTGCATGCATGAGGGCTTGGGGCCTTTTCCTAGATAGGGCCTAGAAACTGGTTATTGCTCTGTTCAGTTATGGCCTTGCCCTACTGTGCCTATTGGGGCTTGAGGTGGCACTGCATGCTCACATGGTGGCTGCAGTGGGTCAGGCCCTGCACGCCCACAGGTGTTATGGTAGTGCTTCCTCAGCCA
Organism: Urocitellus parryii; assembly: GCF_045843805.1. Taxonomy (NCBI): domain Eukaryota; kingdom Metazoa; phylum Chordata; class Mammalia; order Rodentia; family Sciuridae; genus Urocitellus; species Urocitellus parryii. The sequence continues at coordinate 1,701,965 of NC_135547.1, read as the reverse complement.
CCTGTCAGGGCTTTATGGTCCTCAAGCTGTGTGACCATCAGTTTGTATAGTTGGCGTCCCTTCCAAGCTCATAGGCCACATTTTTTGTGTGTACTGGGGAGTGAATCCAGGGGTGCTTAACCCCTGAAACACATCCCCAGCCCTATTTTGTATTTTATTTAGAGACAGGGTCTCACTGAGTTGCTTAGAGCCTTGCTTTTGCTAAATCTGGCTTTGAACTCTTGATCCTCCTGCCTCAGCCTCCCAAGCCACTGGGATTACAGGCTTGTGCCACCACACCTGGCTCAAGGTGTGTGATAATCCAAGGTCCATGATGTGCTCCAGTTCCACTTCACATTTTGTTTCTGACAAGTTTAAACTCTGGCTCAAGGGAGTGCCCTGAGGAAAAGCTGACTAAAAACAATGAGCTCCCAGCACTGAAATAGACTATTTGATGACATTCTCTTATCAGTGTGAAATATCCTGGGTGTGGCAACATGTGAAGGTTTCAGAGAAGACTGTCCTTCCCTGAAGCTTTGGGCTTCAATAATTAGGAGTGAAGCTAGGCCTGCTAGTTCCATCTGTAATCCCAGCAATTCAGGAGGCTGAGGGAGGAGGATGGCAAGTTTGAGGCCAGCGTGGGAAACTTAGTGAGACCCTGTCTCAAAATAAAAAGTTGAAAAGAAAAACAATGACTGGGGACCTAGCTCAGTGGTAAAGTGTCATGAGTTCAATTCCTAGAACCAACTGAACAAACAAACAATTTAGGAGTAGCATGTTATGCTTTCTGCAATTTAAAGAGAAAGTGGAGTTCTATGTGCATGAAATGTGGGGATTCCTCAGACTGTTCTTGTAACTTTTTTGTAGTTTGGAATATTTCATAATAAAATGTCAGGGAGGAAATGACCCAAGAGTTCCACGATGTTGGAGTTTGGAGAGAATGGTTGTCTGCAGCATCTCTGGGGTGTTGGCTATAGATGCAGGCTGGCAACAGCTGGGCCAGCCAATGAGTAGGGCAACCAGCAAGTGTCTCTACACATGACTCGGCTGGCTTACACATACCCCACACATACCCAACAGATTCATGAGAAATCACGTAATTCCCCAAGATTCTTGACTTGGGCCAGGTGCTGTGGCACACACTTGTAATCCTGGTGGCTCAAGAGGCTGAGGTAGAAGGATTATAAGTTCAAAGCCAGGGCTGGGCTGGGCTGGGGGTGTGGCTCAAGCGGTAGAGCGCTTGCCTGGCATGCGTGCGGCCCGGGTTCGATCCTCAGCACCACATACCAACAAAGATGTTGTATCTGCCGAAAACTAAAAAAAAATAAATATTAAAAAAATAATAAATTCAAAGCCAGCCTCTGCAATTTAGTGAGGCCCTGTTTCTAAATAAAATTAAAAGAATGGCTGAGTATGGTGGGCACACCTGTAACCCCAACAGCTCAGGAGGCTGAGGTAGGAGGATCGGGTGTTTAGCCAGCCTCAACAACTTAGTGAGGTGCTAAGCAACTCAGTGAGACCTTGTCTCTAAATAAAATACAAAACTGGGCTGGGGATGTGACTTAGTGCACGACTGCTCCTGAGTTCAATCCCCAGTACCCCCCCCCAAAAAATTATATTAAATTGAAAGAATAAAAGGGCTGGGAATATAGCTCAGTGGATAAGTGCCCCCTTGGTTCAAACACTGGTATAAAAAAAAAATGCCTGACTTGATGTTCATGTTAGTTGTTGGCAGGTCATGTGAAAGCCATGTCACCTCAGATCCTTTGTGGAATAAGGCAGTGCATGCCTAGGTGAAGAAACCGGAGTGTCAAAAGTTGAATTCTCCATAGAGAGGTTTGTCCACAGTGTGTCTTAGTTGTCCTTAGAGAGTAGGGTTACTAAAGATTCATGGGTCTGTCATCATTGGGGAGACTCAGAGTGTGCTGATGATGACAGTTTTTGAACCCAAAGCCAAGGAATCAGATCCTTTGGTTTATAGGCCTAAATCTTGTAGTTTAAGATTTTCTTGTTCACAGGTAGACAATAATGTAGGCTCATCTGAGTGGCCATCCACAAATTAAATAGACAAGTGGTCAGCTACAAAGGCAAGACCAAAGGAGAGATGACACCTTGTTCTCATCCAGTGACCTCTGAGGACAGGCTGCCCCTGTACCTTTCAGTACCCTCAAGGCCCTCTCACCAGAGCCTTGTGTGCATATTGTCCTGCGACTGTGGCTTTGATTACTGAGATGCTTTTGAAACCTCTCAAGTAGGTGTCAATTAAACCTTGCAAAACCCTATGGAAATTCCAGTGCCTCAGGCAACCTTTGTCCCTCTCTCAATGTCTAGGGCAGGTGGTGGGCCCTGGCCCAGGGTTGTGGCTGAGAGGCAAGATACACCAGTGGTGGATACCAGGGGTAGCATCTGCTTGGGAAACAGCTTTGTTCTGTTTGAAGTTAGGTCTCAAAAGCTCCATCTGCCCTGGAAGAGGAAGAAGTCCCGGTTATCCCCAGAGAGCTGCCCTTACCTCAGCAACTGGTGGGACAGGTGAGAAGTGAGAACCTAGCTCTTAATCAGGGATCCCAGCCACCCCCCATCCACCCCTTCCTTTTGTTGTTTCTTTGTCAATGGTTCATGAACACCATTAAGGTATTCATTCCATACCTTTGAGCTAAAAGCACCAGTAACTATTTTAGTTTTTCTTTTTACCAATCCCTATGTAATAACCCTGAGAGACTTCTGGTTTTCATTTTGTCCCTGTGTCAGGCACAGTCCCCACAGGAAACAGATGTCACACTCAAGATTTGGGTGATTCACAGTGGTTTCATGGAGAAATACTTTGAGGGGGGAATCCCAGGGGGCCTTTATTCCTCTGGAACCCTAGGGCAGTGGACTCCATACAAAGTAGGGATGGACAATGGGAAGCTGACTCTTCTCCTCCTGTTGAGTCTCCCATTCAGGGTTGACAGGTTACACCCAGGCTCCATGAATAATGTTTTAGCACAAATGCATCCCAAATGTTGCCCCAGGACCTGTGTAAGGTTGAGCAAAGGGTGAAGAAGGCCTGGAACCTTCTCTTTCCACCGCATTTTCTGATCAGTGTTTCTCAAAGTGGGGGCAGGTTTAGTCATGCAGTTTCTTGTGTCCCTTCCTGCCCAGATAAACCCCACTTCTGGGCCTGAGACCTCAGTGCCTCATTCCTGGACTGCGGCTATCAGATGCTCATTACCCCTGAGATGCTAGAGGAAGGGGACTCCTGGCTGGATTTCCTCAGCCTCTGCTCTGCTGTCCTGTGGTATGCAGCACCTCCATGGGGGTTCAGTCTTGTTGCTGGATCTGTTGTCTTTACTGTTTTGTTTTGTTTTGTTTGGGGGGAGATACCTCGGATTGAACTCAGGGGCTCTTGACCACTGAGCCTCATCCCTAGCCCTATTTTGTATTTTATTGAGAGACAGGGTCTCACTGAGTTGCTTAGGGCCTCACCGTTGCCGAGGCTGGCTTTGAACTCAGGATCTTCCTGTCTCAGCCTCCCAAGCCACTGGGATTACAGGTGTGTACCACTGCACCCGGCATTGGTAGATTTTTCTGGTGGTCATTTTGGGGGAATATATAGTCAACAACCCTAATTTGGAACATGGGGCTCCCTTTTCCTTTTTTGAGGGGGAAGGTACCAGGGATTGAACTCAAGGACACTGAACCACTGAGCCACATCCCCGGCCCTTTTTTATATTTTATTTAGAGACAGGGTCTCACTGAGTAGCTTAGCACCTCACCATTCTGAGGCTGGCTTTGAACTCGTGGTCCTTCTGCCTCAGTCTCCTGGGCTGCTGCAATTACAGGAGTGCACCAGCATGCATAGCCCATGTATACTTCTATAGCCTTCTGCATCCTAGTTTTCCCTTTGCTCTGTTCTTCATCTTGGTCTTGGTGCTCCATGAGACCCCTGCACAGCTGGGGAGCCAATGGTTGCCAGATGGGGCCTCCCCCAACCTTTGACCTAACGGTTTAGAGCTTCCTAAGCCAGGAGGGATCTCAGAAACCATCTGTGTGGGGCCCCTCACTTCACAGAATAAGAAACTGAAACCAGAGAGGTTCCACTTGGCTGAAAGTCACAACCCTGAGGATCAGAAGCCCAGGCAGCCTGCCTCTAGGGTCAAAGCTCTCTCCTTGAAGAAGTGCTTTCTGGTACCATGACTGGGCATTTTCTCCACAGAAAAAAAATGTTTGTTTTCGCTGTAATTGTGTTGATAATAAAAGCTCATTGGAAGGGAAAGAAATAAACAACATACAGAAGAATGTAAATGTCACCCACAACAATCTAAGAAGTCTGTCAGGATTGTGGTGGCCCTGGCTTCACAAGTGTCTCTTCACACGCAGCCACAGTGGGTTCAGTAGTACACACATATACTGCTTGATCTAGCCATATTTACTGTTGTCACCTTCCCTCCTCCCCAACCTGGGTCTTACGTGTACCCTCATGCCCTTCAGTTCATATGGAACATACAGAGGTCAATTATCACCAACCCACAGACACCCATGCAGTTGCTCACAGGCCCTGCTTTGCCTTAGTGACAGGCTGTGGTCCTTGCTTAATGCTGGAGGCTGCATGCTTCTGCCTCTGTGTCCTGAAGCACAGCTTCCTCCATTCAGTTTGGCAGTTTGGGGAGGAGGGATTGCAAAGCTGAAGAGCACTTGTAGTTAGCTGTGTACAGTGGTGCACACCTGTTATCCCAGCAGCTCAGGAGGCTGAGGCAGGAGGATTGAAAGTTGGAGAACAGCCTGAGCAACTTAGCAATGTCCTGTGGTTAAGCACCCTGAGTTCAGTCCCCAGTACCAAAATAATAATAATAATAATAAGTGAGAAGAGCTGGTAATACAGCTCAGTGGTACTGCACTTGCCTACAATGTACAAGGACCTGGGTTCCATCCTCAATACCAAAGAAAAAAAACAAAAGAGTTTGTATTTTTAATCCATGGATTGCTTTTCCCAGTGACAGTCATGATTCACATTTCTACCAGCAACTTCAGAATCTTCCCCAAAGCAAAAGGTTGGCACTCATTTTCATGCTGTGCCAATGTGGCATGGGGAAATCTCATTGTGACTTTAATTCAGCACCTTTCTCTTTTCTCACTCTCACACATACACATAACTAATGTGCATGTGTCTGTTGCAAGTTTGAGTTTGTTCTGTAAATTGCTTGTTTATATCCTTTTCCCATTTGGGGGCTGTCTTTCTCATCAATTTGCAGGAGCTTCTTTTATATTATAGGTATTAAGTCATCATCTGTCATATGGATGACAAACGTATTTTCTTAATGTATTGTTTGTCATTTGACTTTATGGGCATCTGAGAACAAAATGGCTGAACATTTATATATTCATATATGTTTGTCTTTTTCTTTACAGGTTTTAGACTTCTGGTCTTGCTTGAAAACAGTTTTCCTAGATGCCCTTCAATAGATGAATGGATAAAAAAAAATGTGGCATTTATACACAATGGAGTATTACTCTGCATTAAAAAATGACAAAATCATAGAATTTGGAGGGAAATGGATGGCATTAGAGCAGATTATGCTAAGTGAAGCTAGTCAATCTTTAAAAAACAAATACCAAATGACCCCTTTGATATAAGGGGAGTATACAAGGACAGGGTAGGGACGAAGAGCTTGAGAAGAAGATGTACATTAAACAGGGATGAGAGGTGGGAGGGAAAGGGAGTGAGAAGGGAAATCGCATGGAAATGGAAGGCGATCCTCAGGGTTATACATAAGGACATATAAGAGGAAAGGAGGGGTAAGACAAGATAATACAAATCGAAGAAATGATTTACAGTAGAAGGGGTAGAGAGAGAAAAGGGGAGGGGAGGGGAGGGGAGGGGAGGGGAGGGGGGATAGTGGAGAATAGGACAGACAGCAGAATACATCAGACACTAGAAAGGCAATATGTCAATCAATGGAAGGGTAACTGATGTGATTCAGCAATCTGTATACGGGGTAAAATTGGGAGTTCATAACCCACTTGAATCAAATTGTGAAATATGATGTATTAAGAACTATGTAATGTTTTGAACGACCAACAATAAAAAAAAAAAGAAAAAGAAAACAGTTTTCTGGGTGGCTAGATGATACCTGTGTACACTTGAGCTGGCTTTGTTAAATCAACATATCCCATAGCTGCTTCAGATTTTTCACTACAAAATTTTCATTATGAAATTATTCTAAGGGCCATGAGAGTAACTCAGTGGTACAGCATGTGCTTAGTATGCACAAGGCCCTGGGTTTGATGCCGACCACCACCAAAAAAGTAATCTAAAATAATAATTATTCCAAAATTATTATCAAAGGTCAAATTTGTATTTCTACAAAAGGCAAGTGCCACTCTCATCTCATGATCATGTTTCATGGAGGAAAGGAAATGCCAGCACTGTGTATGAGATATTTCAATGTAGCCTGGGAGAACAAAGGAGAGGTTGTCTTGGCTTTTAAAATGAGGCAACTGCAGGCAAGCAGGATGGCACATGCCTTCAATCTCAGCAACTCAGGAGGCTGAGACAGGAGGACTGCAAGTTGTAGGCTAGCCTCAGCAACTGAGTGAACCCTATCTCAAAATAAAAAGTAAAAAACTGGGGATGAAGCTCAGTGGTATAACAACCCTGGGTTCAATCCCCATGACCACAAAACACTCACAGAAAGAGGTATATCCAACAGGTAAACATTTCTTTCCCCCCTTGAAGGCGTGAGGAGCACATCTACACTTTCAGAATGGAAGTTTTGGGTCCTAGGTGTTGTCAGCCTTGTTTTATTTTGGTGCTGAGAGAATGCTGTCCTTTACTAACTGACCAGGTGGCCAGCGAGTACCTTTGTCCAGTGTGTGGCCATCTTTTCCTCAGAGCTGGGTTTCTTTGACACTGGTGGCAGGCCAGGTCCTTTTAAACTTTCTCATGTTTTTCTGGTCATTCTTCCGTTGCCACCTTTCACTTTGATCTTTACTCTGCTTCTCTTCAGAACACTTGCTCACTGATTTCTGGCAGATTTACTTCTGCCTCTTTTTTCTCTGCCTCGCCTGACTTCTACTGACTGGGGCCTCGGCCAGGGTGTCTGCACTGCTACCATGGCAGCCAGCTCAGGTCTCTTTCCTTGAAAGACAGGAAACTTAACAGATTCAGCTGGGGTCCAACCCTGCCCTCCTGCCCCAGAGGCAAACCACCATCCAGCATGTGTGGCTCCTTTCCTTCCTGTGGTATATGCACAAGTAGTGTTGCCATCTTCTCTACATGCAACACACTGTCCAGAGCCTTGTCAAACCCATTAAAGGACTGGATCAATGGCAGATTTTCCCAGTGTCCCAGGGCTGTGGGGTAGTTTCCCATCTGCTATTGCTCACAACAGCTCCGCTTGGGCACATTCCCATGCATGCCTCTTGGTACTTACATGCTTCCCAAATGTGCTGAAATTAGTGCCCCTGAGTTCCTGCTGCACCATAGCCTCACCAGCCTTGGTGTGGTCACAGGGTTTATTTACTATGTGCTGATCTGCTCAGGATAACCTACATTTCCCTTTTGTTCTTGTTTGCCTTTCCCAACTTAAAATTGAGGTTGCCTCTGGGCTGGGGATGTGGCTCAAGTGGTAGCGCGCTCGCCTGGCATGCGTGCGGCCCGGGTTCGATCCTCAGCACCACATACAAACAAAGATGTTGTGCCTGCCGAAAACTAAAAAATAAAGATTAAAAAATTCTCTCTCTCTCTCTTTCTCTCTCTCTCACTCTCTCTTTAAAAAAAAAAATTGAGGTTGCCTCAGAAAACTAAAAATACTCAGATGCATTGGTCATGCCTGTAATTCCAATGACTCTGGAGGCTGAGGCAGGAGGATTGAAAGTTCAAGGTTAGACTAGGCAACTTAGTGAGTCCCTGTCTCAAAATAGAAAATAAAAAGAGCTAGGAATGTGATAAAGTGAATCTGGGTTCAATGCACAGTACTACACACACAAAAAATTATTTTTAAATTAAAATTAGACTTACCATTTGATCCAATAATCCTACTTCTGGGTACATCCCCAAAAGACTTGGGAGCAGCTACCACCACAGCAGCATCATTCACTATAGTGAAGAGATAGTCACTGCTCAATGTCTATCAATAGATGAGTAGCTACACAAAATGCAGCCTAGCCACATGATGGAATGTTATTCAGCCTTAAAAAAGAAGAAAATTCTGGGCTCCGAATTTAGGTCAGTGGTAAAGTGCTTGTCTTAGCATGTACAGAATCCTGGGTTCCATCCCTAGCAATGCGCGCGCGCGCACACACACACACACACACACACACACAGGAAATTCTGACACACAACATGGATGAGCCTTGAGGACATGATGTTTAGAGAAAGAAGCCAGGCACCAAAGGACAATTACTGCATGGTTCCACTCATAGGAGGTTCCTAGAGTAATCACATCCATAGAGACAGAGACTAGAATGCTGGGTGACAGGGGCTAGAAGGAGGAAAGCAAGGACTTAGCATTTAATGGGCACAAAGTTTCATTCAGATTTGCAAGATGAAAAGCTTCTACAGATGGATGGTGGTGACAGTTGCACAACACTGTACATAATGCCGCTGAACTGTACACTTAAAAATGGTTAAGATGAGGGCTGGGGATGTGGCTCAAGCAGTAGCGCGCTTGCCTGGCATGCGTGCGGCCCAGGTTCGATCCTCAGAACCACATACAAACAAAGATGTTGTGTCTGCCAAGAACTGAAAAATAAATATTAAAAAATTCTCTCTCTCTCTCAAAAAAATGGTTAAGATGGGGCTGGGGATAGAGCTCAATTAGTAGAGCTTGCCTCACATGCATAAGGTCCTGGATTCAATCCCCAGCACCTCACACACACAAAAAAATGGTTAAGATGGCCAGCTACAGTGGCACACACCTGTAACCCCAGCAGTTTGGGAGGCTGAAGCACGAGGATTACAAATTCAAAGCCAGCTTCAGTGACCACGAGGCGCTAAGCAACTCAGTGAGATCCTGTCTCTAAATAAAATACAAAATAGGGCTGGGGATGTAGCTCAGGGGTTGAGTGCCCCCTGAATTCAATCCCCAGTACCAAAAAAAGAAAAGAAAAAAAAAGGTTAACATGACTTGTGCCAGCCAAGAGCTGTGGTGCACATGTATAACCCCAGCAGCTCAGGAGGCTGAGGCAGGAGGATCATGAGTTCAAAGCCAGCCTCAACAACTTAGTGAGGTCCTAAGCAAGTCGGTGAGACCGTGTCTCTAAATAAAATATTAAAAAGGGTTAGGGATCTGGCTCAGTGGTTAAAGATGCCTGGGTTGAATCCCAGGTATCCATTAAAAAAAAAAAAAAGACATATGCCTAAAATTCCATCCACTTGGGAGGTTGAGGGATGCCTATTGCAAATTTGAGTGTGGCCTCAGTTACTTAGCGAAGCCCCCAGCAATTTAGCAAGATTCTGTCTCAAAATAAAACATTGAAAAGGCTGGGATATGGCTCAGTGGTTGAGTACCCTTGGGTTCAATCTCCACCATTGCAACTGATTAATCAATAGATTAAGATGGTGAATTTTCTGTTATGTGTATGTAAGCACAATATTTGGTAGTGCTGCAGATGGAAGTCAGGATCTTGTGCATAATAAGCACATGTTCTACCTCTGAACTACACCCCCAGCCCCATTAACCACAAGATTTTTTTTAAAAATTGAGGTTGGTCCCAGCTGTTCACTAACTGTGAAGTCTTGGGTGTCTGTATTTCCTCTCTCATAAGGTGTAGGCTGGTAGTGAGGCCTGGGTAAGACGCTGAGGCTGGGCAACACTAAGTTTGCCACAGATTCACCCTGCAAGGAAGAGCCATTGCAGTCTCACAGCTGTATTACAGATAAGGGGACAAGAGTCTCACTGACATTAGCTGATAGTTACTGAAGGCTTACTAGAGAGGAAAATGAGTTTAGAGAAGCTGAATAACCTTCAAGTTCATGGACATAGGAAGTGGCCAAAGTGGAGCTTGGGATTTCCTTCTGTTCACTCTTGTCTGTAACTGTATTCCAGGGAGCCCTCGCTGTGAGAACTTTGGATCCAAATTTCATTTTGAAAATGTGTGTGTGTGTGTGTGTGTGTGTGTGTGTTTGTGTGTGTTTTAATGGGATTGAACCCAGGGGTATCTCCTGCTGAACCACATCCTCAGTCCTTATTTTATTTTGAGAGAGGGTTTTGTTAAGTTGCCCAGGCTGGCCTACAACTTGGGATCATCCTGCTTCAGCTTCCTGAGTAGCTGGGATTCCAGGTGTGCATGATCATGTCTGGCTCTATCATCACAATAAACAAACAAACAAACAGACAAACAGTCAATACATTCACAATGTCTGATCTTCCTCACTCTTATCACCAGAACCCCTTTCTTCTTGTAAAACTGAAACTGCATCCACATTAAACCCTAACTTCTCAGTTCCCACTCCCTCCAGCCCCTAAATTACTTTAAGATGTATCACAGGTTGAGCATGGATACAGGGACCTGTGGACATGACTTAGCAATAGCTTGTCTGCCCAGCATGTGTGAGGTCCTGGGTACCATCCCCAGCACCAATAAATAAACAAATATAAAAATATCTAAGAGTAGGGACACAGGGAAGACTCAGTATCCCTGCATTTCAGCTTTAGCAGGGAATTCCCTACCCTTGACTGGCATGCTGTGCGGAAAAAATATTTGCCAATTGAAACTCTTCACCTTGGAAATTCAGATGGGCTTCTTTCCAGATTGTTCCAAACAGTTAGAGGAGCTGATTCTGTGGCACTCCTAATGAACAGGAACATGTGGGGATCCTGAGCTGGCTCCACTGGGGGGCTTCTGCCAGGACATATACAACAAATAACAACAGTAGCTCCTTGAGGAGGTCTGATGGGGAACTTTCAGAGATTAGAGGTTGTCACATTGGATCAAAAGCAACAATCTTCAAGCAAATGCTGTGGAATAGAGACACACCTAAGACATATGCCCTTGGAAAGATTCCATGAGAAAGAATGAGAAAAAAGATCCAACAGTCACCTAGTTACCATAGAAGGCTAGCACAGCTATATTGACACCAGTTAGAACAGAGTATGGTATAAAACAAATCATTTTAGGAATAATGTTAAAATAGATCCCAAATAGTTCAAGCAAAAGTTGACAGACCTTTAGGGAGAAACAGAAAAATCTAGCACCGTAGAGGGAGGTTTCTGTCTACAGGGTTCCCTCCAAGGTAACTGCTCCATGAAGAAACAGAAAATGTGAGCACCACATAACTAAAGGCACACTCCCTGCTTGGGTACAAAACATATCCCTCCACATCCATCACCAAAATCTGAGCAGTAAGGTGAGACAGACGATATAGCAGACAGAGCACAAAGCAAGTCAGCACACTCTCCAAGTGCTGTGAATGAAAATGAAAACATATTGAGAATTTAAAAAGACTCAGAAGTACATTGATACATTAATAGTACATTAATAATCAAAATAAGTACATGATACAGGTAACTCTAGTGTTTTAAATAGAGTAAAGAAAACTTTCCAGATGTGTTTTATGAAGCTGGAATGACCTTTCCCCAAAAGAATGTTAAAGCCACAAAGACAGTCTCCTTTATACCGTGTTGGGGGCAGAACCCAGGGCCTCACACTTGCCAAGCCAAGTGCACTCCTGATGTGCCAAACCCCTAGTCGCAAGACAGTCTTGCTCCAGGAATCCAGAACTGTGTCTGGCACACAGTCAGCAGTCTTAGGTAACTTATAGGATGAATGAATAAATCTGCTTTCCAAACTCAACAAGCATAATACAAACATGCACAAAAACAAAAAGCTATGGAGGACCAGTATCACTTATACACACTGGTGCACACTTTTGAAATCAAAACGTCAGCTAATGTAATCTAAAGGGGATTAAGAATTGAATATACTGCCATGAAATGGAGGACAGTTCAAGAATGCAGATATGTTAGCCGGGTGTGGTGGTGCACACCTGTAATCCCAGCAGCTCAGGAGACTGAGGGCAGGAGGATCGTGAGTTCAAAGCCAGCCTTGGCAAAAGTGAAATGCTAAGCAACTCAGTAAGACCCTATCTCTAAAAAAAATACAAAATAATGTTGAGCTGGTTTCATGTGAACAATGGAAATGGGGTTCCCCTAGGTGGAATGAGTTGGCTGAGAAATAAATTCTAGGAAAAATTAATGATGAAAAATCCACAGGACACAGAAAGTAATCTCACAAGCAGGGGTGGATGGGCAAGCCAATCAGACGGATAGAGCTTCTAGACTGGCAAAATGGAGCCTGCTCTTGCTTTATTTATATTGGGGAACATGAAAGGCTTTCCATAGAATGTTCTTCACCAAGAAAGGTTAAAGGTGAGCTGTCCAGTTCCTAATGGGTTACACCCATCTCCAGAGCTACTATGAGGGATCTTCCTAGCAGAGCAGAGATAAAGGTCATGTGCACTGGGCAATATGTTGCTGCATGAGAGCCACAGATAGTTCACAATGCCAAACCTAAATCTCCCTGGCTTCCATACCGACAGAAGCTCCTCATGTAATTCACAGCTGGCTTTCCGCAGGCTGGGGATGTGGCTCAGTGATGGAGTGTCCCTGAGTTCAATCCCTGGTACCAAAAAAAAAAAAAAAAAAAAAAAAAGAATGCAGATATGTTGCCATTAGAAAATCACAATAGTAATGTCTCAAAGGAGGAAAACATAACATTAGTAGATATCAAAAAGTATTTCAAGCTGGGCAAGGTGGCCCATGCCAGTGATCCCAATCATTCAGGAGGCTGAGACAGGAGGATGGTAAGTTCTAAGGTCACTCTCACCAACTTAGTGAGGCCCTATCTCAAAAATAAAAATAAAATTAAAAATGAGGGGCTGGGGTTGTGGCTCAGTGGTAGAGTGCTCACGTAGCATGTGGGTGGCTCTGGGTTCGATCTTCACCACAACATAAAAATAAGTAAATAAAGGTATTGTGCGGTAGCACGCTCGCCTGGCATGCGTGCGGCCCGGGTTCGATCCTCAGCACCACATACCAACAAAAAAATAAATATTCATTCTCTCTCTCTTAAAAAAAAATTAACAACAACAACAACAAAAAAGAGCTGAGTATAGTGGCACAAACTGGTAATCCCAGTGGCTCAAGAGGCTAAGGCAGGAGGATCAAAGCCAGCCTCAGCAACAGTGAGGCCCTAAGCAACTCAGTGAGACTCTGTCTACAAATAAAATACAAAATAGGGCTGGGGATGGGGCTCAGTGGTCGAGTGCTCATGAGTTCACTCCCCAGTACCGAAAAATAAACAAATAAATAAAAATGGCTGGGAATGGAATTCTATCTCAGAGCATTCTTCCCCTTGTTGTACAGAAGCTAAGTGTGTAAAATGGAATTTTACATGTATATTTTAGCACAAAAAAATAAGATAAAGAAGAAGAAAAAAAAGGTGTTTGATAAATTTTAATTCTCTCTCTGGTACTGGGGATTGAACCCAGGGACACTTAGACACTGAGCCACATCCCCAGCCTTTCTTTTTTTCAATGTTCATTTTTTAGTTGTAGTTGGACACAGTATCTTTATTTTATTTATTTATTTTTATGTGGTGCTGAGGTTCGAACCAGGGCATTGCACATGGTAGGCAAGCGCTCTACCACTGAGCCACAACCCCAGTCTCCCAGCCCTTCTTTATAGTCTAAAAAAAATTTTTTTGTAGTTGCAGATGGACAGAATACCTTTATTTTACTTGTTCACTTATACGTGGTGCTAAGGATTGAACCCAGTACCTCATGCATGCTAGGCAAGTACTCTGCCACTGAGCTACAACCCTAGCCCTCAAAAGAATTCTTTTTTTTTTTTTTTTGTGCTGGGGATTGAACCCAGGGCTTTATGCATGTGAGACAAGCACTCTCCCAACTGAGCTACATCCCCAGCCCTTCTTTATAGTTTTTATTTAGACATGGGGCCTCAGTAAGTTGCTGAGGCTGGCTTTGAACTTAGGATCCTCTTGCCTCAGCCTCCTGAGCCACCGGGATTACAGGCATGCACCACCATCCCTGGCTACACTTCAATTATTTTTTCATGGGGGTGGGTACCAGGGATTGAACTCAGGGTCACTCAACCACTAAACCTCATCCCCAGCCATATTTTGCATTTTATTTATTTATTTATTTTTTAAATTTTGAGACAAGGTCTCATTAAGTCGCCCAGGCTGGTCTCAAACTTGCCATCCTTCTGCCTCAGCCTCCTGCGTACCTGGGATTGAGACTCAATCCCCCTATATCATCGAGCCCAACTCCATCACATTTCAGGTCACCTGTATTTACTCAGTCTCTTGCTGGTTTCTAAACCCGATGGCATATGTTTTCATATGTTTACCTGGTGTCTTATGCAAAGCACTCCTGCCTGGAAGTCCACCTTCCTCGGGCTCCACTTCTCCCTGGCCCCGCACTCCACCCCAGCTCCCGTTACCTGGGCATCTTAGGCAGAGATTCTATGACTCTCAGCAAGACCTCTGAAGCTCAGCCACCTTAAGGACAAACAGTAGACAGAAGCACCCAAAGCTCAGCAGCTTTCAGATGAGGCAGGAACAGAAGATTCCAGCTTGTCGCCTGGGCAGCAGCATGGGAGCTGGTGCTGTTGGTACAGTCAGGTCTGCTTGATCGCACCTCTGAGCAGTTCCCAAAGAGAGGTAGCTGTCCCCCAAAGAGTTTTTTTCTTTCATTATTGGGCATTCCCAAGGCCTCGTGCATGCTAGGAAAGTGCTCTTCCTCTGAGCCACATCCCAGCCCAAAATAGGGAAGTTTTTGACTTAGAATGTGAGCTACTGGACTCAGAACTGATTTTTACTACTCAACTCATTGTATTAACATGACTACTATTCCAGGAAATTCTTGTCTAGGAAGAGGAAGTTGCAAATAACTATTGTTTATTTTGGGAACTTCCTGACAATCTATTCATCTAAGCATTATTCCACTAGCCTTCATCAGGGTAACAGCTTCCTGCTCCAAACAACAGATTGCTCAGCTGGGCCTTTCAAGTTTACCTGCAAAGGGGCTGGGGATGTGGCTCAAGCGGTAACGCGCTCACCTGGCATGTGCAGGGCGCTGGGTTCAATCCTCAGCACCACATAAAAATAAAATAAAGATGCTGTGTCCACCGAAAACTGAAAAACAAATATTAAAAAAAATTATTTCTCTCTCTCTCTCTCTCTCCTCTCTCCTCTAAAAAGAAAAAAAGTTTACCTGCAAAGTCCTCACTATGCTGTATCCATTTTTCTTTGGGAGGTTTCCCTTAATCCCATTCACATTCCCTCACTGAAAGACCTTAAAACCTTATTCAAATCATGCACTCTTTTTTTTTTTTTTTTTTTTTTTAGAGAATTTTTTTTTAATATTTATTTTTTTTTAGTTCTCGGCGGACACAACATCTTTGTTGGTATGTGGTGCTGAGGATCGAACCCGGGCCGCACGCATGCCAGGCGAGCGCGCTACCGCTGAGCCACATCTCCAGCCCCAAATCATGCACTCTTAACCTCACCCTCTCAGAAGCTTCTAAGGCTCTTGCCAGGTAAAGGTCTCCCTGACTGCAGGTGACCAAGACCTTGACTTTGCTGGACCAATAGGTGACCTTGGTGGGAGTCAAAGGTATTCTATTGTTCTCCTCTAGGGATCTTAGTTGTGAAATAGGAATCCAGTATCATTTCCTAGTTCAACAATGCTGGGATCTAACATGCTTTCCTGTCCCCATGATAAACAATTCTGGAACCGGGGACACTTTCCCCTTCCTATGTCAAACAATACTGGGAACTAGCAAAGGTGAATTCACTTGTGGCGCCAGGAAATCCTTGCTCCCGGAAGATAAAACTGTGACCAACCATAAACAGATCTTGCTTTGCAGTCTAGCCACAGTGTCTGCCAATCTAGAGCGATTGTGTCAAAACTCCACTTGACCACATGCTCCCTCCCACCTAGAACCCCACCCCATCCCTAAGGCTTTGGGCATTTCTTTGCCTAGGTTCTTCACTGGCAACAGTGCAGGGAGTCTAATAAACTCAGCTTTGCCTCCTCGGTAGATTTTTTTTTTTTTTTTTTTTTTTTTGGTACCAGGGATATTGAACCCAGGGGCACTTGACCACTGAGCCACAGCCCCAGCCTTATTTTGTATTTTATTTAGAGAATGTGTCAGGCTGGGGATGTGGCTCAATCGGTAGCAGGCTTGCCTGGCATGCGTGCGGCCCGGGTTCGATCCTCAGCACCATGTACAAACAAAGATGTTGTGTCCGCTGAAAACTAAAAAAAAAAAAAAAAAAAAAAAAAGTGTCTCACTGAGTTGCTTAGCGCTCTCTGGTTACTGAGGCTGGCTTTGAACTCGAGATCCTCCTGTCTCAGCCTCCTGAGCCCCTGGGATTGCAGGCATGTGTCTCCATGCTGGGCATTGGTAGATTTTTCCGGTGGCCATTTTGGGCAATCTACAGTCAACAATCACAATTTGGAAAATGGGACTCCCTTCTCCTTTTTGGGGGGTAGGGTACCTAGAGACAGGGTCTCACTGAATTGTTTAGTGCTTCACTAAGTTGCTGAGGCTGGCTTTGAACTCACAATCTTCCTGCCTTAGCCTCCCAAACTGCTGGGATTATAGGTGTGTGCCACCATGCCTGGCTTTTCTTGGCTAGCTTCAAACCCCTGTGCCCAAGTGACCTTCCTGTATCAGCTTTCTAAGTACCTGGGATTACAGGCATGCATTGATGTTCTTTTGCAGAAAATATTTATATTTTTGGTGCTGCAGTGCATGCTAAACACATGCTCTACTATTAAGCTGTAGCACAGTAGAAAATATTTAAACAATGAAAGATGAACTCATACTAGAAGAAAAATGTGAATGGATTTTTAAATTATCTTGAAAGCTGGGTGTGGTAGTGTATGTAATCCCAGTGACTTGGGAAGTTGAGGCAGGAGGATGGCAAGTTCAAGGCCATCCTCAGCAAGTTAGAAGATTCTAAGTAACTTAGTGAGATCCTGTGTCTAAATAAAATATAAAAAGGACTGTGTTTCCATCCCCGCAGTTCCCCACCCCCCAAACAAAAACCATGCAAGGACATGGGTTTGTGATAAAAAAAAAAAATCACTAATAAAGAAATTGGAGCCATCTGAACTGATCCTCTGGAGGATAAGTGAAATAATAAAGAACAGTCTTGATTTGTGTCAGTAGACAAATCTGATAAGGTGCAGAATCACGAGATGTTAAACCAGGAATTGGAAGATGAGAAGAAGAGTTCTCCTTACTTTGAACACTTCTGTATTGTTTGACTTTTTCTCTTAAATGAGTATGTATTTTCAAAAGGAAAGGGGTGTGTGTGTGTGTGTGTGTGTGTGTGTGTGTGTGTGTGTGTGATTTTTTAATAGGCTCTAAAAATATTCCGGATTGCATAAAAAAGAATTCAACACAATGACTGGGATGGGAGTCTCTTCTGATATGAGGCTGGCTTCTCTGCTGGCTTGCTGGCTGCCTTGCTCAATGGTTGCCTTAGAAACAGTCTCAGAGAGGGGGAGTCAGTTATTCTGGGCAGCCATTAAGGCAGTGACTCAGCAGAAAACCCAACTCAAGAGGGAGGCCTCCATTCACTGTTTCCCTTGCTGACTTTCATTCTCTCCTAGAAAGACAACAGCAAGACCACATTTCCAATCTGATATTTGCAATCTTGATGAGAGGATAAAAAATGAAGGTGGTATAAAGAAGTCACCTTGTCTTCCAGTTTGTCACCAGTGAGATCATGGGTCCCTTTCCCTCTGCCTGATTGATTGTCCTTTGGCTCTGCTTAATATGCAGCCTCCACTTATGCAGCTTTATTCTAGACCTGCCTGCTGACAGGGTAAAACAAGCTTCCTTTCATGAGGATTTGCTCAATGTTGCTACAGCAACTTGTGGCCTATAGACCACGAGCATGGCTCTTGCAAATTTTTAGAAACCAAACCAAATATCACTAGAGTTGTAGCTGAGTAGGATTCACAAATTCAATTGAGAGAAAAGTGAGGGAACACAAGTTTGATTTGATTTCATTCTTGCATGCTGTGGCCAGATCTGTCTTGGAGGCTAAGCCAAAGGGAAAATTCAACATCTGAGATGAGAAAGACAAAACAAAATATTTTTATGAAGTGATCCTTGCTCCATGTTCATGTCAACCCACATAGGAGTCGAACACATGCCACCACTGCCTTCCACCAGAGAGACTAGTGCCCAGGGCACTGGCAATGTGGAGAGAGAGGTTAATGGGAAACATAAAATTTGGAAGAAGCCAGGCACACTGTTGCATGCCTGTCATCCCACTGACTCAGGAGGCTGAGGCAGGAGGATCACAAGTTTGAGGGGGTTGGTACAAGGGATTGAACCCAGGGACACTTTATCACTGAACTACATCTCCAGCCATTTTTTCTTTCTTTCTTCCGTTTTTTTTTTTTTTTTTTTTTGGTACCCAGGATTGAACCCAGGGTCCCTTAACTACTGAGCCACATCCCCAGCCCTTTTTAATATTTTATTTAGAGACAGGGTCTCACTGAGTTGCTTAGAGACTCACTAACTTGCTGAGTCTGGATTTAAAATTGAGATCCTCCTGGCACAGACTCCTGAACCACTGGGATTACAGGTGTGTACCACTACACTCAGGAGGATCACAAGTTTGAGACCAGTCTCAGCAACTTTGTGAGACCTGTGTCAAAATAAAAAATAAAAAGGGTTGGGGATGTGGCAATGATAAAATGCCCCTGCTTTCAATTCCCAGTACCCCTACCCCCACAAAAAAATGGACAAAGACAAGAGTATTGGTCATTTGGTATTTATTCCATTTCCTCAAGGAAATGGGAAGAATCATAGCTTCTATAGACTTGTTTTTTATTTTCTTTTTTGTTGCTGAGGATCAAACTCAGGACCTTGCACATGCTAAGCACATGCTCTATCACTGGGCTACACCCAGTTTGGAGACTTGTAATTCCAGTCATGATAGACTAGTTTATGTCAGACTAAGTCATTCAAAAGAGCTGGCCAAAAATTTTATATACAAATGTTTGGATCAGGCACTAGAGAGCAGCCAACATAGGCATGCTTATTTCCCCAAAGACAGAGTGAATAGCTTCTTTTTTCCTACAAATATTTTTGCAAAATTATTGGCTGACAATTTTGAACCTGACAAAAACAAGACAAAACACCATAGCAAACCAGATTCAAGGTTTACAACCATGAAGCTGGATAAATACAAAGAAAGCCACACTTAGTCGCATTAAAATTAAACTGCTCAAAAGCAGACAAAGATTATTATTAAAAGCTGCAGTGTCACATACCTGTAACCCCAGCAGCTCAGAGAGGCTAAGGCAGGAGGATTGCGAGTTCAAAGCCAGTCTCAGCAATTTAGCAAGGTCCTAAGCAACTCAGTGAGACCCTGTCTCTAAAAAAACTTAAAAAAAAAGAATTGTGGGACTGGGGTGGTGGCTTGGTGGCAGAGCGCTTGCCTAGCATGTGTGAGGCACTGAGTTCGATCCTCAGCACCACATATCAATAAATAAAATAAAGGTCCATTGGCAACTAAAAAAAAAAATTGTGGATGTTCAGTGGTAGAGTGCCCTAGGTTCAACCCCTAGTATGGGCTGGTAGGAAGCAGACAGAGGGAAAAAAAGACTGACTTTTGAATAGAAGTAATGGATGGTGACTGGATGATAACTATGTGCTGCAAAACTGCCAATCTAGAATTCTATATCTAGCAAAATTTTCTTTAAAAATGAAGGCAAAATGAATATATTTTTGGATAATGGTTGAGGCAATAGGTCTGTCTGATATAATGCTAGCTTTTCTGTACAATAAGATATATAACAGGTAGTTCTTGAAACCAAAAGAAAATGATACTATATATCATTTAGTATGAAGCTCAAAAGAAGCTCAATGCTGGGAGGATCACTTGAGCCCAGGAATTGGAGACCAGCCTGGGCAACACAATGAGACCCCATCTCAAAAAACAATAACAAACCAACAAACCAAATAACACCCCCCCTACAATAACCCCACACCTACTGGGATGGGTATAATAAAAAAGATGGATAATAACTGCTGGTGAGGACATGGAAAATCAGAACACACTCACTGCTTGTGGAAATGGAAAATGGTATTGCCACTTGGGAGACAGTTTGAAAGATCCTCAAAATGTTACCTGTGGGATAAGGCTATAGCTTAGTGGTAAAGCACATGCTTAGCATGTGTGAGGTCTTGAGTTCCAGTCCAGCACTACCAAAATATACAAACAAGCTGATGTGGTGGCACACAACTGTAATCCTGGCTATTCAGGAGCCTGAAGTATGAGGATCACAAGTACAAGGCCAGCCTGGGCAATTTAGTGAGGCCCTGTCTCAAAATTTTAAAAAGGGTGTGGTTAGGGGTATGGCTTAGTGGTGGAACAGCAGTGAGGCCCTGGGTGCAATCTCCAGTAGCACAGATACACACACACAGATGGCTATTATGTTATGAATATTTTACCAGAATACAAAAATCATATACACAACCATATTGATAAATACAATAAGATGTAAGTGGATAAACTCACAAACATAGTCAGGCTGGATTGCAGGAGGGAAACCAAATCAAAACAAAATAATATGCTGGGCTGGGGATGTGGCTCAAGCGGTAGCGCGCTCGCCTGGCATGCGTGCGGCCCGGGTTCGATCCTCAGCACCACATACCAACAAAGATGTTGTGTCCGCCGAAAACTAAAAAATAAATATTAAAAATTCTCTCTCTTTAAAAACAAAACAAAACAAAACAATATGCTGCTACAAAGAGACACATTTTATTTAAAGAAACAGCTTTATTGAGGTATAACTGGCATAAAATCAACTGCATGTATTCAAGTGTACAGCTTGAAAATTTTACCTGACACACCATCTCAGTAATCAAGGGATTGCACATGTTCACCTCATGCCTCCATCACCCTTTCCTTTGTCCCATCCCCTCCCACCTATCTACTTCCAGGTACCCACTAATCAGCTTTCTGTCACTAAGATAAGGTGGCACTCCTTATAGATATGGAATCACACACTTGTCTGCCTTATTTCATGCAGCAGTTATCTGAGTTCAATAGTTCATCCCTTGGCTGGGGTTGTAACTCAGAGGTAGAGCACTTGCCTAGCATGTCTAAAATTTATTTATATATGCTGGACTGGAACCCAAGACCTCACACATGCTAAGCATGTCCTTTACCACTAAGCTATAGCCTCATCCCACAGGTAACATTTTAAGGATCTTTCAACAACTAAAAATATTTTTAAAAAACCAGTTAATCTCTGCTAGTTATGGAAGCACATGCCTGGACTCCCAGCAACTCTGGAAGCTGTGGCAAGAGGATGGCAAATTGGAGGCCAGCCTTAGCAACTTAGCGAGACATTGCCTCAAAATTAAAAAAATAAAAAGGGCTAGAGATGTGGCTCAGTGGTTAAGTGCCTCTTGGTTCAATCCCTGGTTCCAAAGGGAAAAATATCATCCCTTTTTGTTGTATATTCAATTTGTTTATCTATTTACTTGGTTATGTGGGTTGTTTCCACTGTCTGGCCATTGTGAATAAAGCTGCTATGATCATTCAGGTATAAGCCAGTATGTAGATGCAATTCTCTTGGGTGAATATCTAGGAGTGGAATTGTTGCATACTGTGTGTGTCTAATATTTTAAGACACTGCACATTGCATCATTTTACATTTCCCAAACAGCATAAGAGGGTTCCAAATGCTCTCCACTTTCTATGAAAATACAAAGAGCCTAAGACAACCTTGAAGAACAAATCAGAGGCCTCATCATTAACAAAAATCACGACTTACTAGTCAACAGAACAACGAAAGCATGAACAGAAAAGAGGACAAATTGAACTTCATTAAAATTAAGAAGTGTTCATCAAAACTCATTGATGACTGTAAGGAAAAGAGACCC
This sequence comes from Urocitellus parryii, assembly GCF_045843805.1. NCBI lineage: Eukaryota > Metazoa > Chordata > Mammalia > Rodentia > Sciuridae > Urocitellus > Urocitellus parryii. The sequence goes on along the minus strand of NC_135547.1, from coordinate 1,680,057 downwards.
TAATTAAACAACAAGCAAAATATTTATATATTTTAACAGAAAAGCCAAAAAGCAAACAAATTGACACTCAACATCATTAGTCATTGGGGAAATGCAAATTGAAACCACAGTAAGTCAAATTAAAACTAACCATACCAAGGGTTTATGAAGATGTGGAGCAACTGGAACCGTCATGTGCTGCTGGAGATGTGTAAACTGGTACAGCAGCTCTGGAAAATGTTGGGCAGGATATACCAAAGTTGGCCCAGCAAATCTACTCCCAGGGATATATGCCTATGTGCTTTCTATTTTTATTTAATTTTTTTACAGTATTAGAGATGGAACCCTAGACAAGTACTCACCATTGAGGTACAACCCTACGCCCAGTTTTGTGTATGTGCTGCTGTGCCACATCAAGTCAATCTAGCCAAGCTGAAACTCCATTTTCCAGAATTCCCTTCCCCATGTGGCTCCTGGTTAGGGTTGCCCACAGGGAACATTTTATGCTGTCAAGGCTGGTGGAGGGCCACCTGCAGCTCCCCCAGCTCTGACTGGATCTTGTGCGTCAGATGTCTCGAACTGCTACACCAACAAAGAGAAATAATGAATGTGTGCATCAAGACATGCACAGAAATGCTCACAGCAGCTTTATTTATACGAGCCTCAAACATTCATTCACTGGAATGCTACCCAGGAATGAAAAACCATGAACTACTTGCAACATCAAGGCTGGGTTCAAACAGTACGTGATGAAAGAAGCCAGACGCGGGAGTCCAAAATGCATGATCCCATTTATATGGAATTCAAGAAAATGTGAAACTCAGAGCTGGAAATGAGGCTCAGTACTACAGCGCCTGCCTAGCATGTGTGAGATCCTGGGTTCCATCCCCAGCACCGCAAAAACAAACGTGAAACTGATATTTTTATTTTTTTGAGGGGGATTATCGGGCATTGGACCCAGGGCCTCACACATGCGAGGCAGGCGCTGTAGTACTGAGCTATAACCCTCAACGCTTTAAAAAAATAATGATTTTTATTTGTACTAAATTATGGCTCAAATACACAATAATTAAAACATATATTATAATGGAAACTATAACTCACACATTATACATATTGAAACATAAATTGTTATTAATTTTCTTTTTCCTACTTCACTGCTTATTTGATTTAGAAATGGAAAATTACAGATTGGCAGCCATTATGAAGTCAAACAACAATAAGTGCTGGCGAGGATGTGGGGAAAAGGGTACTCTTGTACATTGCTGGTGGGACTGCAAATTGGTGCGGCCAATTTGGAAAGCAGTATGGAGATTCCTGGGAAAGCTGGGAATGGAACCACCATTTGACCCAGCTATTGCCCTTCTCGGACTATTCCCTGAAGAACTTAAGAGCGTACTATAGGGATACTGCCACATCGATGTTCATAGCAGCACAATTCACAATAGCTAGACTGTGGAACCAACCTAGATGCCCTTCAATAGATGAATGGATAAAAAAAATGTGGCATTTATACACAATGGAGTATTACTCTGCACTAAAAAAATGACAAAATCATGGAATTTGCAGGGAAATGGATGGCACTAGAGCAGATTATGCTAAGTGAAGCTAGCCAATCCCTAAAAAACAAATGCCAAATGTCATCTTTGATATAAGGAGAAAAACTAAGAACAGAATAGGGAGGAAGAGCATGAGAAGAAGATCACCATTAAACAGGGGCGAGAGGGGGGAGGGAAAGAGAGAGAGAAGGGAAATTGCATGGTAAAGGAAGGAGACCCTCATTGTTATACAAAATTACATATAAGAGGAAGTGAGGGGAAAGGGGAAAAAACAAGAGAGAGAAATGAATTACAGTAGATGGGGTAGAGAGAGAAGATGGGAGGAGAGGGGAGGGGAGGGGAGGGGGGATAGTAGAGGATAGGAAGGGCAGCAGAATACAACAGTTACTAATAGGGCAGTATGTAAAACAGTGGATGTGTAACCGATGTGATGCTGCAATATGTATAGGGGGTAAAAATGGGAGTTCATAACCCACTTGAATCTAATGTATGAAATATGATATGTCAAGAGCTTTGTAATGTTTTGGACAACTAATAATAATAAAAAAAAAGAAATGGAAAATTACTCCTTTTCTTCCATACCAAGATGGCTCTGTCTAGTTGTATATTTTACCTTGGCTCAGCATTAAATACTTTAGAGGGGAGTTTTATTTAGTTTAATTTAGAAAACAGCTATTCACAACTATAAGTACATATGGATAGTATAAAATCTTTGCACAATATTTTTATGAGTGTTTTTAAAAAATATTTTTTAGATATTGATGGACCTTTATTTTATTCATTTATTTCTATGTGGTACTGAGGATTGAACCCAATGCCTCACACATGCTAAGCAAGTGTTCTACCACTGAGCCATAACTTCAGCCCCTGCACAATATTTTTAACATTAAGAAAACAACTGCACAGAGATATTTGAAAAATTGTAGCATTCTAGAAATTTCATTTAGTTCTCAACAACACATTGCAGCAATTCAGAAATTTCCATCTGAAGGTCTTTGTTCACATTTAAATTGAGGGCTGCGGTTGTAGCTCAGTGGCAGAGTGCTTACCTTGCGTGTGCATGTGTCAGGCCCTGGGTTTGATACTCAGCACCACATAGAAATAAACAAATAAAAATAAAGATATTGTGTCCATCTACAACTAAAAATATTTTAAAAATGAATTGAGAGAGCTTATTTTACTAAAACTGAATGGCAGCTGGGTATAGTGGCACATGCCTATAAACCCAGTAGCTGAAGAGGCTGAGGCAGGAGGATCTTGAGTTCAAAGCCAGCCTCAGTAATGGCGAGGCACTAAGCAACTCAGTGAGACCCTGTCTCTAAATAAAATGCAAAATAGAGCTGGGGATGTGGTTCAGTGATCAGGTGCCCCTCAGTTCAGTCCCTAGTACCCAAAAACAAAAACCAAAAAGAAAAAAACTTGAATGGCAGCTCATATTTTGGGGGTACCGAAGATCAAAACCAGGGTGCTTACTCACTGAGCCACATCCCCAGAGCTTTTTTTTTTTTTTTTTTGAGACAAGTTCTTGCTAAGTTGCTGAGGCTGGTCTCAAACTTGCAATCCTCCTGCCTCAGGCTCCCAAGTTGCTGGGATTATAGGCATGTGGTATCATACTGGGCCATGGCTCATTTTTTTTTTTAAAGAGAGAGAGAGAGAGAGAGAGAGAGAGAGAGAGAGAGAGAGAGAGAGAGAGAGAGAGAGAACTTTTCAGTTTTCGGCGGACACAACATCTTTATTTTTATGTGGTGCTGAGGATCGAACCCAGCACATGCCAGGCGAGCGCATTACGGCTTGAGCCACATCCCCAGCCCCCATGGCTCATTTTTATAAACCTTAAAATCAGAGAATATTTTCTGGAATTCTGTCTCAACTTCAGTATTTTGGGGAGAGTAGTTCAAGCCTTAATTATTACTTCTAGAAACAATTTCTATCAGGGGAACGTAAAGCAATATTTCTTTGTCAAAGGAGTTTCCCAGGGCTCAGTGGTAGAGCACTTGCCTAGCATGCATGAGACACTGGGTTCAAACCCCAGCACAACATAAAAATAAAATAAATATTAAAAAAGAGTTTCCCCAAAATATCTTTTTACTTAAAATGGTACATTAAATCATTTGTAACTATTTGAGAATGTCCTCTCACAATATAGAGATGAATTTTAACAACAACCAAAAAGGCCATGACTTAACATCCCTTAAACTCTTTTGAGCTGAAGTAAGGAGTTTTTCCAAGATGGCATAAACAAATCGATTTCTTTCAATCTTTGGTTTTGGTATGTTCGGGCTGAATTACATAGACTCATATTCCATATTTACCCAGTCAGCTGCAAGGGACTAGGGCTTACACACCTGCTGTGGAAGAAGCACTTGGTACTTCAAAATCTGATCCAGTCTCAGCATCAGCTGTTGTAATGGCAGGAAATGCTGCTCCTTTCTGTGCTATAATAAGCTGCTTTCTAATTTCTAGAGTCACATAGCCTGTACCATTAAAAACTGTCACTTATGGTCTTCCAAACACTGGAAGAGAGTCTTTCAGTGGAAGAAATTAAGTACTCTGCTACATTGTTTATCACAAAATATCAGGAAGCCCTGTTACTTTGATCAATTCCAATTCAGTGTTGTGAAACATATCACCCTCCCTCACATTACTCTGGATTATATGAACTTTATTTCTAGTTTGAGAAAAAATGTATTCTGTAGAAGCTCTCAAAACATCAATCTTCCCAGCAAGGACCAAGGGCCAAGACAAGGTCTCACAAAGTTGGAGGCTATCCCTAAACTTGCAATCCTTCTGCCTCAGCGTCCCAAGTAGCTGGGATTACAGGTGTGCCCCACAGCGTCAGGCTAATCTATGTGCTTGTGGCAAAGATAATGGTTATCTCACATGAGGGATTATTTTAGTCTGTTTTCTGTTGCTATAACAGAATACTTGAGAATGGATGATTTATAAAGAAAAGAAGTTTATTTTGGCTCACAGTTCTGAAGGTTGGAAGTCCACAAGTATGGTGCCAGTATCAGGTAAGGAACTCAAGCTGTTTTATCTCATGGTGGAAAAACAAAAGGGTCACATGGTGAATGAAAGAGGAAGCAAAAGAGAGCCAAGGAAGCCAAATTTGATTTCATAACTTATTCTCATAATAACTAGGCTCTTCTCATGAGATCTAACTCATTCCCTCAAGAATGGAATTAATCCCTTTAAATATTCTTTTTTTTTTTTTTTTTGGAGCTGGGGTTGGGGATCAAACCCAGGTCCTTACATGTGCCAGATAAGAACCTGCCATTGAGCTCCATCCCCAGTTCTTTGTATTTTTTAAAAAATATTTATTTCTTAGTTTTAGTTGGACACAATATCTTTATTCCATTCATTTATTTTTATGTGGTGCTGAGGATCGAACCCAGGGCTTTGCACATGCTAGGCTAGCACTCTACCACTGAGCCACAACCTCAGCACCCACAGCTCTTTGTATTTTGATGCAGAATCTCACTGTTGCCCTGGCTGGCCTTGAACTTGTCATTTTCCTGTGTCTGCCTCCTGAGTTGCTGTGATCACAGGCATGCACCACCACAGTGCCTGGCTAAAGTTACATTCTGTCATTCAAGTTTATAGTGGCAGTGAGACATCAAAGAGGATTATGTCCAGCATGTCTGGAAACATGGGCCAAAAGGCCAGAGAATTAACCACTGGAGATTTAATTTGGGAATGATCAATATAGAAATGGTCTTTAGAGGTTTGAGAATGAGTGAGATTACCATAGGAATTAGCATAGGTAGCAAATATAGCCCAAGCACCTGGAGGGACTGGTACTTTATAGAGGTTGGGTAGAGGAGAGCCACCAAAGCACACTGAGAAAGAACAGAAGAGTTCAATGTCAGACATATCACAAGAAGAGAGCAGAGAGGAGATGAACACTCATGTTGAATGTTGCTGAGATAAGATAGTCAAGCTGGGCACAGTGGTGTACACCTGTGATCCCAGCTACTCGGGAGGCTGAACTAGGAGGTTCTCATGTTTGAGGCCAGCCTGGGCAACTCAGCGAGACCCTGTCTTAAGATGAAAAGTAAAAACTGCTGGGGATATAGCTCAGTGGTAGAGTGTCCCTGGGTTCAATCTCCAGCACTACAAAATACATACATACATGAAGACAGGAAAAGGACAAACTGCATCTGGCGACATGAAGATCACTGGTATCATGGTCAAACATGAATTTGGTAGAGTGGTGAGGGTAGGAGCTATATTAGAAGGAGTAAGAGGGAATGGAAAGAAGTGAGAAAACAAAATTATTTTCAGAAGTTTGGCTATAAAGAGGAACAGAGAATTGGGGTTGTGGTTGGAGGGGGGAGTTTTTCTTTCTTCTCCAGGAATGGAAGCTATCATACATGTTAGATGAAAATAGATTCAGGAATGAGGCAGAAACAGATCATATAGGAGAAAGATGCAGTGACCTTAGGAGTGAATAAATTCTCAGGAAAGAGGAGGAACTTACTATTCTGGTCATGACAAAATAATTGATACCAGTTGTAAACAAGTAAAAAAAAAAGCTGGGCATAATATTTTAAACAACAATTTTCAGATATCAGACAACAGACAGCACAGGACTATGATAAGAAGGAAACTGGGTTTCTAGCTAGAGGCACTTTCCAGACCACGGTACAGGAAGGGGGTTCCTGGCAGAACAGGGAGTCTTACTGATTCATTAACACTAACAAGCCAGTAGTGTAGAAAGGAGAAAACCAGAAACACTTGATAAACTGCTAAGTAAGGAACAGAGGAAAGAAGTAACAAGGAATGGATGGGACAAACACAAAATAATAAGTTGAAACACTTTAAGCCCAACTTTTAAATGTAAATGGATTAAACAGACCAATGAAAAGGCAGAGATTATCAGACTTTTTTAAGAAGTAAGACTGAGCCAGGCTCAGTAGTGCACACTTATAAGCCCAGAGGATCAGGAGGCTGAGGTAGAAGGATCGCAATTCAAGGCCAGCCTCAGCAATTTATCAAGGCCCTAAGCAACTTAGCAAGAACTTGTCTCAAAATAAAAAATATAAGGGCTGGGGTTGTGGCTCAGTGGCAGAGCAGTTGCCTAGCATGTGTGAGGCACTGGGTTTCATTCTCAGCACCACATAAAAATAAATAAAATAAACATCTATTGGCATTTAAAAAAAATCTTAAAGAAAAAAAAATTAAAAAAAGGGCTGGGGATGTGGCTCAGTGGTTAAACACCCCTGCATTCAATCCCCAGGACCAAAAACCAAACAAACAACCCCCCCCAAAAAAAACAAACACAAATAAACAAAAAAAGAAAATGGAAAAAGTCTATACCATGAAACAAACTAAGCATAAGAAAGCTGAACTATGGGGCTGGGGTTGTGGCTCAGGGGTAGAGTACTTCCCTAGCATGTGCGAGGCCCTGGGTTTGATCCTCTGCACCACATAAAAAAAAAAATCTATAAAATAAAGGTGATTGTGTTTTTCTACAACTAAAAAAACATTTAAAAAGAGAAACCTGAACTACCTTTCTTTATACGTTTATACTGAAGAAAGCAGACTTCAGAAGGCATATTACCAGAAATCAAGAGAGCAATTCATAATAATAAAAGGGTCAATTCATCAAAAACATGTGACAATTACAAATGCTTATACACTCAATAAAAGAATTTCAAAATACATGAAGCAAAATCTGGTAGAACTGAAGGAAGAAAGATGAATACACATATATAGAACATTCTACCTGACTATAGAATATATACTTTTAAAAAATATACATGGAATATTCACCCAATTGAACCACATGCTAGGCCACAAAACAAGTCTCAATAAAATAGAATAAATTCTCTGCCTCAATGGATTAAATTAGCAACAAACAGCAAAATGATAATCTGAAAAATCTCCAAATATAGTTGGCCCTCTGTATCCATGGGTCCAGATCCATGGATTCAACCAACCATGGATGGAAAATATTCAAATAATTGCATCTGTACAGAATGCAGAATTTTTGTTATTATTCCATAAACAATAAGGTATAACTATTTACATAGCATTTACATTGATAAGTTATTATAAGTAATTTAGAGATGATTTCAAGGATGTATATGGATTCCATGCAAATATTGTGCCACTTTATGCAAGGGACTTGGAAACAAGGATCTTGGAAACAACTCCCTGCAGATACCAAGGGACAACTGTATTTGAAAATTAACACATTTCTAAGTAAGTCACTGAGTAAAGGAGAAATTAGAAAATAGTATGAACTGAATGCTTACAAAAATATGACATCCAAATGTATTGAATGTAGCTAAAGCTGTGCTAAAATGGAAATATATAAGACAGGCATGGTGGTGCACACCTGAAGTCCCAGAGGCTTGGGACGCAGAGGCAGTAAGATCACAAGGCTGAGCCAGCCTTGGCAATTTAGTGAGGCCCTAAACAACTTAGTGAGACTGTGACTTAAAATAATAAATAAAAAGGGCTGAGGATGTGGCTTAGTGGTAAATTGCTCCCAGGTCCAATCCTCAGCACCCCCACCGCCACCGCCCTATACAAGAAAGAAAGCAGATATGGTGGTGCATGCCTGTGTCCCAGTTACTTGGGAGCTGAGGCAGGAGGATCACTTGAGCCCAGGAGTTTGAGCTCAGCTTGGGCAATATACTAAGAACCCCCTCAACACAAAAGAGGAAGGAAGAAGGAAGAGACTTAAAATCAGTGACTTAAATGCAATACTTTAGGAAGCTGGAAAAAGATGAGCAAATTATATCTAAAATAAGCAAAAGAAAGGAACTGCTCAAGAGTGAAAATCATGGGCTGGGATTATAGCTCAGTTGGTAGAGTGCTTGCCTTGCATGCACAAGGCCCTGGGTTCTATCCCCAGCACTAGAAAGAAACTAAAACAGCCAAAATGACAGCAACAAAAACCTCAAAACAAAACAAAAAAACATTTCCACAAAACAGCTTCAGGTGCAACTGGATTCACTTATGAATCTATCAAACATTTAAAAAATAAATAACATTAAATATGTATAAGAACACAAGAGAATTATCTCAGCTACTCTAGAGGCTGAGGCAGGAGCATCGCAAGTTCAAGGCCAGCCTGGGCTACTCGGTGAGACCCTGTCTCAAAAAATAAAAGCTGGGGGTGTAGCTCAGTGGTAAAGTACTTGCCTAGCATGCACAAGGCCTGGGTTCTATCCCCAGCACACAAAACAAAATGGGAGAGAATGATTTCCAGTTTATTCTATGAGGCCCTGAGAGGAAAACCAGAAAAAAAGATATTACTAGACATGAAGACCAATAGCCTTTATGAACATAGATACAGAAGTTCTCAAGATATTAGCTAATGAATTCAGCAATATATAAAACGATAACATACCATAACCAAATATAGTACTATTTTTAGGTCTGGTATAACATTTGAAATTCAATGTGATTTATCACATACACGAATAGAATAAAGGAGAAAAATCACATAATCATCGCAATAGCTGCTAAAATATCATTTGAAACATTCAGTAATGCTTCCTCCAGTTCAACAACCATCTATAATAAGAAAATTCTCAAACATCTAGGATAAAATGATAAAATTCATCTATGCCAGTCCTATGGCTACCATCATAATTAGTGGTGAAAAACAACACTTCATCTAAGAAGACTGAGAACAAGACAAGGATGTTCACTTTTACCCTTTGTATTCAACATTTGACTAGAGACCGTAGCCAGTGTACTAAGTCAAGAAAAACAACTGATATATATAGATTGTAAAGGAAGAAGTAAAACTGTCTTTACTTGCTGATGAAATGGTTGTACATATAGATTCTCCCAAGGTATTTATCCCCAAAGTACTAGAACTGGTAAGTGAATTTAACTAGAGTCGGAATATATGGCCCATATATAAAACTCAACTGTATTTATATATATATATAATCAATGAACAACTAGTAAATGAAATGAAGGTACTACTTACGATGAAATAAAAAAACCATGAACTAGCCAGGCACAGTGGTGCACACCTGCAATTCCTGCGGCTTGGGAGGCTGAGTCAGGAAGATCACTAGGGCAAAGCCAGCCTCAGCAAAAGCAAGGCCCTAAGCAACTCAGTGAGACCCTGTCTCTAAATAAAATACAAAATAGGGCTGAGGATGTGGTTCAGTGTCCTTGAGTTCAATCCCCAGTACCCGCTCAGAAAAACCATGAACTATGTAAGGAAAAACTTAATGATGTTAAAGTATGAAGCTGCAGCACTGTGGACCTATTCCCAGTCTGAGCCTGGCTACCTGGGAGTAGAAACAAGAGCCCCCACAGGATGAGCAGCCTGGAGTTTGGGCTGGAAACTCAAGAACCCTGAGACGTGATGTGCTAGAAAGCTCAAGGCTTTCAGAGCAAGAAATTGTACAAATATAGCCAGATATTGAAAGGTAAGTTTTTATTATGCAAGGACAACTTGGACTTCACCAATGCCTAGCTTCATGGGGGCATGTAGTGTGACTCATGATTGTGAACACAAAATCACTGTAAGCCTGTGCTACAGCCCTGGGCTACTTTTGAAGAGGACATTTAGTTGCACAAAACCTGACTTGCTTTTAAAAATGTGAGTCACATTTTCTTTTTCCCCAAAATATTGCTCTTCCCCTTCTGCCTCATCCCCAACTTCCTGCTTACTTGGGGCCTCTGTCTGGGTGACACAGGGCTTAGCCTTGCCAGACCTTGGGTAGCAGCCTCTCTGCCACGACCAGTGCCTGGGCCTGAGGCTGACACTTTGGTCTCTGGAGTCTGACTGGGCTTAGAGCCCATCTGCGGTGCCTAGGGGTGGTCTGGCTAGCGGGTGGTCACATTAGGCTAGCTCATGGCTCTCCAGGGCAGCCTGCAGACACGAGCCCAAGGCAGGGGGCACTGCTGGATTCTCTGGGATTTTAGAACTGTCTTGCCTCTACTAGTGGACTGAAGCACAAGATAGCCATACTTTCTTTTCCAAATTACAAGTGACTGGGAGGGCCCCAGGCCTCACCGGCTCTGTTGTGTAGAATGGCTGCTTTTCCTCAGTTTTAGGAAAGTCCAGAGATGGGTTAAGGGCTGCTGCAGATGCCCTGCCTAGCTCAAGGGAGCCAGCTCCCACTGTACCAGCAGTCCCACTTGACTCTGGCCACTAGCCTGTTCAGCTAGCAGCCTTTAAATATGCACCAGCCCACCCCTTAGATGATACCTGCTTGCCTCGCCCCCAAGTGATGGACTAAAGGAAGGCTTCCGAGACGTTTTGTCCTATCAGTGGCTTCCAGCAGCCCTCCTGGCTCTGCCTCTGCCCACACCCCCTGAGCTGCAGGGGCCACCACCCACTCTTCCCTGCCACGACAGGTCCCCACCCCTGCTGCCTGTAGGCTGCTGAGAGGGTCATGTGCAATGAGAACTTCCAACCATGAGAACTTTGACTTCTGGGTCTGGGGGATCTGCCCAGGTGGATAAATCAGCTCTGAAATTCGTCACTCTCTTCAGGTCCCTGTCTGTTTTCATGTTCCAGGTCCAAGCCTAGGAAGAGGAAAAACCACTTAGCAAACAGGGGCAGGCTCCCTGTCTGCTTGAAGCCCTGGCTTGAAGGCTGGGCCATGCTTCTTTCTCAGCTCCTGGGGAACTCTCTGGAATCAATTGAGGGCTTTTATTTCTAAGCAGCTCTTCAAATAGTCCCTGGAGTGGAAAATTCCTGCTGGGGCTTCATATTTTCTGGGAGCAAGGGGAACTGGCATCCTCAGGTTAAGGGAAGGTATTGTCTGTCCTCAGGTGGTGGGGGACCTGGGCCACCAACTTCCTATGGGAGACATGGGGGACAGGCTAGGCTGCTAGCCACCATTAGAAGGAGTGGCTTGCCTGGCCAGCCCACACCCTTGGTGAGTAGAGGCCTTGTCCGTGCAGTCAGAACAAATGCTCTGCTGTTCGGAGTTGGCATGGGGAAGTGCTTCTGTGTACCCTGGAGGTTGGTCATCCAGCTGCAACATGTGGGTAGGGTTGGGAGGGGACTCCCCTGGGGGCTGGATCCCTGGGAAGCTGAGTTGGAAGTGTCCCCAGGTACCTGGGACAGAGCTTGATGACAGCAGCTGCAGGCTGTCCAGGACCCCATCCTCATACAGGGCCAGCTTCTGCACCATTTTCTGTCGGGCTGGGTTGATGATGATCTGCGGTGGCTCTGACGACGACGACGAGGATAAGGCAGAGTTGCCCAGGGGTGATCCTGGGGCAGAGATAGCACCCTCTTAGCTGTCCTTAGCAACTCTTGGTGACACTCTAGCCTCACAAGTCTTCCCAGCACCAAGTCTAGCACCCTGCCTCACCAGCCTCAGGACAGAATTCCTTAGCAAACTCTGAGGCCAGGGTTGAGGGGACTGTGCCATGGACCCAGCTCTCAGGATAGGCAAGGAGCCCAAACTCAGCCTTCCTTGTTTTTGGCTTGCAGGAGTGGGGCAGAAAGGGACTGTTGGCTTTCTCTCATCCACAGGGCATGACCAGGGGAGGGAAAGCATGACAGCACCAAACCATTCTCCATGCCCCTGTGGCCTTGAGCTTGCTAAGGACATAGTGAACTGAACTACTTGGCCCCAATTCTTTCCTCTTCTGATGGCCTGGGTGGGGAATATGGGGGATATTGCCAAAGCAGGCATCTGGTCCCTCTTCTGAACACCCCAGCTACCTTCCATGCATGTGGGCCGAAGGCCTGGGCCACTCCCCCAGCTTGACTCTCCAGCGGTGTCCCCCTGAGTACAGCCAGCCTCTTTGAGGGGTGCTGGGCCTGAGGGGCAGCTTGGGGACAAGTGCCAGGAGTGCAGGGCAGCAGAGAGGCCGGATACACTCTCGTCGCTCTCCACAGGCTGGTTGGGGCTTTTCAGGAGCTGCTGGGCAGCCTGGGCTGGGGCTTGTGAGGGCATTGCCAGGGGCTGCCATGGGACACCCCCACTCTGGACACTGCCAGTGGTAGACACATAGGAGTTCTCCTGTGGGGAAGGAGGGCTAGGGTTGGCAGCTTCTGGTTCCCAAGTAGGCCCTGCCACTGCTTCCTGCAGCTTCTCCAGCCTCTTGTACACCTATGTGGAGAGAAAGACTCTTAAGACATGCAGAGCCAACCTCCTTGTCAAAGCACAGGCCTGCCCTAGGTCATCTAGCACCTACTCTGGGGCTTAGATTGCTGTGGCAGGCCACATACAGCTGCTCTGGGAGCTGCAGGAACCACCAACCCAGCACATCCGACAGCTGGAAAAGCTCTGCCCCTTGCTCCTCTGTTCCTGTCACAAGGAGTGCTGAGAGTCATGGCCACCAAGGCCAAGGACTCTTATTTTTCTCTTTTGCAGTATCCCTAAGCTACACCCTCAGCCTGTTTTATTTTGAGATGGGATCTCACCAAGTTGCTGAGGTCAGCCTCAAACTTGGGATCCTTCTGCCTCTGCCTCCCAAGAACTCTATTTTCAACTGTCACCAGAGGGAAGAGGAGGGAGGACCAAGGAGGGAAGAAAAAAAGGCAGATGCAGTAGCACAGTGTCCCCAGTACGGGACATGGTAAGAGTCCTTTCCTTTTATCACAGACAAGGAATCAAAGCCCCATCCAGCAAAGCAGGTCTGCAGAGTTCTTTGGTTCAGTGGATCACTGCTCCAAGTAGAACCAAAGGGCAAGCAAGGGACGTTGGGAGACGTGTCTGTAGAAACAGACCCAGCAGGCACTGTGTTTAGCTTGCTCCCAGTAGGGCTGGCCACCCTCCCCACAGGCAGCTGGATTTCCCAGGGCTACCTGGGTCATGGGGGGTCTCTTCTTGGCCCGCCGGTGCAGGCAGCAGCAAGCTACCTGACCCAGGACCAGGCCCAGCTGGGGCAGGCACGGCCCAGGCCTGGGGTCCAGGTGCTTCTTATAAATCTGGGCAGCGATGGGAGCAGCCCAGGCGTCTGTGGCTGCACCTCCTTGGAGAGTGGTCTGGGTGCTTTTCAGGGCCACTCCGGCCTCCTCAGCCTCGTCTTCAATCAGGTCTTTCTGTGGGACAGGTACAGTGAGCATGGCTTCTGGGTGACCAGAACTTCAGCTGGATTCCCCACACTCGTGCACACTCAACAGTGTGGTCTTCTTTCTCCAGATTTACTGAACATGCACTGTGTGTCCAGTGCTGCCCCAGGCTCTAGGGATACAATGACAAACAGAACACCCTGGGCCCTACTACACCGAGCCAATTTCTTGGCAGGGGAAGACAGACACCAACAAACCTACTGGCTTGTTAGCAAAACCCATGAGGCCTGAGCAAGAGGTAAAGGAAGAAGAGGTCCAATCTGGTTCACAGCTTGGCTGGGCTGAGTCCCTGTTGAGAGCCACAATGGATAGAAAGCCCCTACACAGGAGAAGTTTGTAAAAGGAAAAGAGCAAACAGTGGCCAAGCAAGTTCTGGGTCCAGGAATTGTCTGAATGCTGCCTGTATGTTAAGTCTTCTTTGCACATGGGGAAACTGAGGCTCAGCAAGGAGCAGGAATTTGCTTCAAGGCCCGGGTCTCATGTCTCTCAGCCCCGACACAGTACACAGTGGGACAGTCAAGAATGCAGGAGTGTGGGTGGACCACGGACCTGCAACTTGTCGGGTAGGGCCTAGGGAAAGGCTTCCTAGTCTGCCCAATTCTCTACCACTGCATTTTCCAGGCCCCTGCCTTCTCTGAGTTCCACTACAGCTCTGGTCCTACAGCACCAAGACTGTCCTCATTCTTGTCCCCAGCCCAGTTGGGGTCTGTCAGGGCCCACAGAATCTACAGAAGAGACAGGTTTCTCCTTGCAAAGTAAAGGAAGCTGTTCAGGGCCCTGCCCACTTTTAAAGATGAGTCAGCAGTGGCAGCAGTGGCAGCCTTCTGTTGGACACTGCGTTCTGGATCATTCACCCTCTGGGGCTGCACCTGTTGATTGCCAGGAGCAGTACCTCCCTCCCTTTCTGCCTTCCCTCAGGAGGCTCACCAGATACTTGGTCCTGGCTCCATGTGTCCTCACAGCCCTCTGGCCAGCCAGGGTCTCCAGCACTACCTAGAGGGCAGGGTGGAGAGTGTTGCCCCATACCGTGGCAGGGAGGTGCTGTGTGCAGAGGAGGCCTCTGGGGTGGGCATGGATCAGGGTTGACAGGGGTGTGGCCCTGGGGTAGGCAGAGGAGGACTGGCTCCCGGCAGGGACGGAGCCAGGTGTTATGGTACCACAGTGTAAGCAATTTGGAGGGCCTGCCTGAGGTAAAAGGATGCAAAATTAAGCCAGGCGTGGTGGTGCACACCTGTATCCCAGCTACTTGGGAGGCTGAGGAAGGAGGATTGCCAATTTGAGGCCAGACTCAGCAACTTAGACCCTGTCTCAAAATAAAATGCAAAGGCCTGGGGCATAGCTCAGCAGTAGAGGGCGTGCCTAGCATGCAGCAGGCCCGGGGTCTAATCCTCAGTACCAGAAAAAACAAAAACAAAAACAAAAAGCCCCCCACAAAGAATACAAAATTACAAACACGAAATCAGGCACAGGGGAAGGAAGGAGACTGCAAGGCAAGGAGTGCTCTGGAGCTGAGGCTTTCTTTGCTCCTTACCTGGATGACCTTTGGCCTTCACACACAATACTCCAGGCCTTCCTACCTTTAGCTACTGGTGGCTTTTCCTCCCCCCCCCCACCCCAGACCAGTACACAAGCTAGCAGCTCACCACCCCAAAGCTGAAGGTGTCAGTGTCCACAGCCAGCCGGCCCGTCTTGATGTACTCCTCAGGCAGGTAAGCCAGGGTGCCCCGCACAGTGTGTGTCCGGGCCACAGCACTGCTCTGGCCAGGGTTGGTCCCTGCAAAGCGGCTGAAACGGGCCAGGCCAAAGTCTCCCAGCTTGGGCATCAGTCTCTCATCCAGAAGGACATTAGAACTTGAGGAGGAAAGAGAGGCATCAGCCCAGGCTTGGCCCTGGCCTACTCTGTCCTCCACACCCAAGTGGCCCTGATGAAACTGGACTGGAGGCTGTAAAGTCTGCTGCCTTGCCCATGGATGGTGGCTAGCACTGCCTTGTGTGTCCCAGTTGCTGCTGAGTCCCAGGGTGTCCTTATAACAACTTGGCTTCTGCTCATCAGTGGGGCCCATTGGTGTCCTCATTTCCAAACCTGTGCCATGCAGGGATCCTCAATGCCCTGGAACCCCCAGCTGTGAGTCCCAGGCTGAGCCCATCCCTATATCAGCAGAACTAGGCAAGCTGCCTCTCCCTGGGACACTGGGCAGGGCTCCACAACAAGCAGGGGATACTGCTTCCCTGACCAAAGGTTCAGTCTCTGCAGCTCTCCCAGGGCCCTCCTCACCTCATATTTTAAAATATTTTTTTAGTTGTCGATGGACCTTTATTTTATTTATTTGTTTGCTTATTTACTTATTTCTATGTGGTGCTGAGAATTGAACCCAGTGCCTCACACATGCTAGGCAAGCGCTCTACCGCTGTGCCACACCCCAGCCCCCTCCTCACCTCTTGATGTCTCCGTGGATTAGGCTGGGGCTGTCCTGATGTAAAAACTGAATGGCCCGGGCTGTGCCCAGAAGGATGTCTAGTCGCTGAGTCCAGGAGAGAGGAGGGCAGGCTTCAGCCTGGGGTGACAAAAGGAGCAAAGATGGGGTCTTGAGGGAGGCTGGGGGCAGTTGTTCCTTGACCCCAACCCTCTACCCACTTGTCACTGTGTGGCCTGGAAGAAGCCAGCCATTCCATTATCTGAGTCTCAGTTTCCCCTTCTGGAAAATAAGGAGCAAAACATCCATGATTTAGTTCACGAATGGGAGGAGAAGCAGCTCCTCTAAGACTCTGCAAGGCACTGTGAGCTGGGACAGTGGGGATGTTTCTAGGATTCACAACACAATGTGTGGGGCATAGATTTCTGAAGTTTATTCCTTTGTCCTTGGGTGATCAGGAAGGTGTCAAGGACATTGTCCCCACCCACCCCCAACACAGCCTGAGTGAGAAGGCCAGGAACCTCTTGTCTTGTGTGCGCTTGGCTCTTGTGCCTCATGAGCATGTCACTCAGGCAGGGCCAAGCCTCTGGGCAGCCTGTGCCCATGGATCCCCTTTCCTCAAAGGCTATGCTGATAAAATCTTCCAGCTGCTGTGCTTGCATGGAGCAGAAGCTTGAGCCAATAATCCCCCTTTTAAAATAGTAGCCAGGAAGAGGGCACAGGAAAGAGTTCCGCAGAAAGCAGTGATCCACCTTGGGCCAAACCTTGAGCTAGGTGCCATGGGGGCGCTGATAGCCCAGGCCCTGTGCTGGTCCTGTCCATGTGCAAGAATGTTGTGAGTCCCAGCAAATGCGGTAGGTGAGGTGAGCCTACCTGGAAGTGGAGACGGTCTTCTAGGGAGCCATTGGGTAGGAACCCGTAGACAAGGCAGTAGAAGCCACTCTCAGCACAGTAGCCAGCAAAGTCCACAATATTTGGGTGACGAAACCTGTTTGAAAAGGTAAAGCCTGAGCCCTCTGGTTTTCCAGGCTCCACCACTTCCCATCTGGCCAGACTGGGTGGGCAGCCCTTGTTGTACCCTCACTTTGGCTGGCCCTGGCAGGCCTCAGTAGCTAAGGTAGCCATGTCCTATGGTATGCAGTCCTGGTGCCTGATGGGGCCATGTACAGCTCTCTCCCTCTGCCTTGAGCCAGAGGGACCCCTGAGGCTCACCTTGATAGCTGTTTCACCTCAGTCAGGAAGCTCTGCTTCACCACAGTCCACTCTAGGTCAGACTCCTGCAGCCCCAGGCATAGTGGGAGAAGGGGCAGGGAAAGTAGACAGTATGAGCAACAGCTTGTCAGTCACTTCCAATGCTACCTAACCCAGGCCCAGGACAACAAGGGAGGGGGAAGGGTGTGTATACCCCTTGAACTAGAATCAACACCAAGAGAATTGCTTGGGGGAAGCTTTAGAGTGGGGAGAGACTAGAGCAGTGAGGAGTAGTAAAGGGGAGGGGCTGGAGAAGCAAGGGCCAGAGGACCTTCCAGAGATTTCACCAGGATGCTATACCTACCTCTTTCAGCCTCTTCACGGCATAAGTCGTATTCCTCATCACTGCCTGGTACACACACCCAAAGCCGCCCTCCCCAATCCTGAGCTCCTCAGAGAAGTTGCGGGTTCCCTGGGAAATCTCACAGAGGGGCCAGCAGAATGGGGAGGAGTGGGCCCCCTGCAGTAGGGACACTGTGCTCTTTGGAATTAGCTGTTGGAAGAGACCCTGTGTCAAGTGAAGTCACTGTGTCTTCCCCTCTGCCCAGGCTGCAAGCTGCCCGAACCCCGGCTGCCTTCCAGTTGACTGGACTTGGCCAACTGGGGCTTTGAGGTGCATCAAAGACTGAGTTCCTTCCTCCTTGTGTAGAATTCTTTCCTGGGGGTGGGCAGGGGACACCTACCTTGGTAGAGGAAGGGACTGGAGACAGCAGTGGTGGCTGGACAGTAGAAGGGCTTGGAACAGGGAAGAGCTCAGGACCTGAATGAATCTGGGAGCCTGGAAAAGCTTCATAAAGACACCAGTGAGAGGTAGGCAGAGACCCAGAGACCAGCAGCAAGGTCTACAGCCAGGATCACGGTCTAGGTGGCCCTTTCCTCAGGCCCATCAAGCCCCAAACCTAGGTCCTCTTACCTGGGGAGGGGAGGGTGGAGGCTGAGGAATGCAACTTCCGGGGGCTCCAGGCCTCAGCCTTAAAGGGTTCAGAGTTCTTGCTGGGCATCGGGACAGTGGTGCTGGGGGGTGGAAGAGGGGTGGAAGGGTGCCCTGGGATGCCGAGGAGGAAAAGGAAGGTTGAGGCCCAGGTGGGAGCTCTTCTTGTGGTCCCGCCCCCTCGTTGGGCTCCGTGCCCGTGTCCTCCCATGGGTCCCCCATCCCCAGGGTCCCTGGGGGGCTGCGCGCGCTCACAAGACGTGATGATATCCCGTGCGCGCAGCAGCTGCAGGTGCGTGAGGATGTGCACGAGGTCGGCCACGCGCGCGTTGCGGTTGATCCAGGGCCACAGGACGCTGGCGGTGCGCTGCTCAGAGCGCTCGCACAGCCGCAGCTCTGTCTGGTCGCGTACGATCAGGGCCGCTGCGGGGCGGGGGGCGTCAGGCATCGACGCCAGGAGCCCGGGCCCCCCGCTCCGCCCCCAGTCGGCCGCCACCACCCACCGAACTGGCACCAGTCAGCGGGTTCCAGGGCGTCCATCACTTTGTAGAATCGGCACATGACCCAGGGCGGAACCTCATACAAGAAGTGCTGGGCGCCGGGAACCGCGGGCTCCCCCGGGCCTGGCCCCCCAGCCATTGCCACTGCCGCCGCCGGCCCGGGGCCTCTTGGGGCCACGGCGGGCGCAGGCCTGGGCCTGGGCCGGCCGGGTTCGCGGACACTGACTCACTTCCCCTTCAAGCCGGCCTCGTGCAACGCCCGGCGGGGCGGAAGAGGCGGCGCTCGGGTCCGCCGCCATCTTGCGCCCCGCCGCCGCCGCCGCTGCCCTTGGCCACACGGGGGCGCCTCGCCGCGCCAGAGGGAAGGGGCCCTGGTAGGAAGCGGTCCCCCCCACCCAGGGGTGGCAAGTGAATTGGAGGCCCACGACCACAGACCTTCACCACGGTGTGGTGGGGAGGGTGGACTTTCAGGAGTAGAGGCCCTCTGAATGGGGCTCTGAAGGATGAACGACTCCCATTTCTGGGGACGAAGGTTATGGCAGAGGTACAGGATGTTCCAGAAAGGCGGCTTCTGCCAAGCCTGGTGAACGTCACTGGTAGGCCCAGTTAATTAGTTTTGGCTTTATTTGGGAGGCAGAGGACATCAGTAGAATTCTAGGCAGGAAGGGGTCAGATGTGGGCCACAGAAAGGCCCCCAGTTTGACTGCTCAGCTGGTGACAGGCTGGATGCAAAGAGAACTGTACACCAGGCTACCTCCTGTGCCCTGGATCTCATCTTTTCCACTCCTTCACGAACCTGCACCAGCAATTGTTAGGTCTTGGAAATATCTGCCACATTTCCTTCTTTGCTGGCTCCTCACTAGCACGTGAACACATTTAATGTTTCTTCACAACAGGCTTTTGCTCCACTCCCAGCTTCTGCTGTCCCTCCTCTTTTCTGTCACACTCTGGTCAGTTTGTAGCTCTCCCTGCGGGGAAGGCAGAGTCCAGAAACTTCTCCTACCCTCTTTTCTAAAGCTTACATCAGTCAGTCACCAAGACCTATGTGGCTGAGGTCACAACCTATGACCTCAGCCACATAAGTCTCTTTTGCTTATTTCCTCTCTCTTTTTTTTATATTGGATATTGAACCCAGGGGCACTCTACCACAGAGCTACATCCCCAGCCCTTTTCATTTTTACTTTGAGATAAGGTCTTGGTAATTTGCTGAAGCTGGCCTCAAACTTGCCATCCTCCTGCCTCAGACTTCTAACACCAGCCCTTCCACCCCTTGTGTTCTTCACCCATGGATTTCTCTGGCCACATCTCAGCAGCCACTACTTTCCTAAGGTCTCACTGAATTCTGAGCCCCACCCCTTCCCTAGAGGCCCACTGCCCTTGCCATTAATCATTACCTCTTACCTGCATGAATGTGCTACCTTTCTGAAGGGGCTCACTGCTCTGTTGATCTTCCTGGGGTACAATCACACCACAGCATTTTATTGCATAAGACTTTCCCAAGATTCCCAAAGCCCATGGAGTCCCACCTTTTTACGGTGGCCTACAGGGCTGATAGGTGTATCCCCTGCCCACCCAAGAGTATAGACCTCTGCACACATCAGTGGTCTTAAGCCATTCAGAACCCCTTAGGTGTCCTGAAATATATCTAGCATGCTGTCCCTCAAAGCTGTGAGAATGCAAATGCTCCTGGCATACCCTTTACCAGAAGGTTGAGCTCAAACAGCTGTGGTGAAAACTTCCCAAGCCTCCCCACTATACCTGTCCTCTTGTGCACATCTTCCTAAACTCCCTGAAGCTCCACACCTCTGTGCTTATCTGACCTTCCCACTGCACAGGAGACCCAAAGGTAGCAATGGGGCCTCTTTTCTCCAGCTGGATGCATCCTTGTAAGGCAATATTCCGACAGTCCCTCTTGCCTTAATCCCAACTGCAAGGAGGTTCCCCTATCCACTAGCTTATCCTCTCAGGAATTTAGAACTGTTTCCAGAAACAAGGTCTTCCCAAGACCCATGAATGGTCCCCACTAGAGCCTCTTCCCTGAAGCTACAGCCACTGTAGCCAGTCTTGAAGATGAGGGCGACCGGGCCCTGGGCCCCAATGGCTTCTCATGGAACAATCTTCACTGTGATATATACCAACTCCAGTATCCCAAATTATTATGCACATATGTGCTGAGCTCTATGGTGCAAAGACTTGGTCCTCCTTGGGCACTGAGAGAAATGAGCTCCAGGAACAGGTCTAGCATACAAGAGATGTTCAATGTATATAGGTTGCATTTCAATTCTCTCATTTAACATTCAAGGCCAGGACTTAGAGGGGACTTTTTAGTAGCTGTGCCCACATATGCAGGTGAATCTGGACTCTGGGTGACTCCACAGTCCCACTGCTCCATGCCATTGTCCTCTCCTTCAGCCTAGCACCAGCATGAGCACAGCTGTAGCCTGAGGGGGTACCCTTATAGGAAGCCAGTGACAACAGGGCCTTCTTTGCACATGCCCTTTCCAGGTCAGGGAGCCACATTAGCTGTCAGCAGAGGCCATGCAAGGGTCTCAGCTACAATGGACCACAGGAGTCAGAGTTGGGCGGAGGGTATCCGATAGCATCACAGCACATTGGAACTTAGGAGGTGCCCTGCCATATTGGTAAGGAACAGTAAGTTGTGCAGCAGGCAGACTTAGGCCACACCCTTCCTATCATACAGTGGAGCAGTAGGCCTGGAAAGTACTGACTTGGAGCTGGATAAGGAGGATGCCAGGAAGGCCAGCATATGAAGCAGGCTTCCTTTCCCTCCCATGACAGAGCAGTCCTGAGAGTGGCTATTGGTGTTCAGGGACAGCTGGATCAAATGTGCAACATACCACCATGCTGTCAGGTGAGCTGGAGGGGACTGCTGACTTACAATGAAAGCCCAGACCTTGAGTCACTTTCACAGAGAGATTTATCGAGAATGCTAACAGCACAGGATACAGTACTTCCCAACAAAAGGTGCAAACGCGTCACTTAGAAAGGCATGCTGAGTATTCTTTGCTTTCACATGTATTAAAAAACTTACAAAAATAAAATAAAACTGCGTGCTGCCCATCTTTTCAAATAGTAAAAGAACCTTATGAAAAAACCACTTGATTTTACAACAAAAGACACAAACGGACATTTTTATGTAAATTTATAAGGCAAACTCTTTATATAATAAATAGGTTACAGGGATTCAGTGGGGGGTGTTTTTGAAACGTATACAGGTACATTCAGACAGGTTTACTGAAATGGTACAAATTTCCTTAATAAATTGCCTTTTGTTTTTAAATATATCAGTGCTTTCAGTCATTTGGCTATACACAAAGAACCTTTTTTGAACACTACAAAAAAGCAATCAATATTTTTGTTTTTAAAACGACCTACTTATTTTCTAAAGTAATTGTCCCAAAACACAAAAACTGAAGGTGAATGCGACAGAGGGCTTTTAGAGACCCCCTCCAGCTAAGTCTGTCCTGGGCCTCTCCCAGTACCCCATGCATCCCCCAACTTCAGGCAGGCTTTCCAGCTGGAGCCAGCTCCCTTTAGTACAGGGTGGCCTGTCACTAGCAGCACTGTCTCACAGATCCATTTGGGAGGGGGCCAACATCCTGCCTTGTTTTTCCAGCTACTAAACTCCATGTGCAAATGGTCACTCAAGGCATCACTGTCCTTGCCTGAAGGCATTAAGGGAGCACCAGTCTGTCCCTGTTCTGAGAGCCCAGAACAATCTCAACCAAGGGTAATGGCTTCTGAGAAGGATCTGTTTGCTATGGAAAGGGAAGGGGGTTTGTCACATCCAAATTTTGCTGGGGATCAGATGAAAGCAGAGAGAGACAGCCAGTACCCTCCACTGTCATAACCCCCAGGATGGTAGGGAATAGAGATATCATATTAGTGCTGTATCCCTTGGAGGCAGGATCGGGCAGGAAAGAAGTGTTCTGACTGGTAATGCCCCTGGGGCATATCTTGGAGACAAGAATGCCTCTTGCCCCTCCACCTGGCCTTATCCAGAAACAACAGCAGTCAGGTGGAGAGTGGCCAATCCATCTGCCAACCCACCCCTAACCTGTGTCCACAGTGGGACATAGGGGCATGGGGAACCAGCTGCATACTCAGGCACAAGACCCTTCCTCCTCCCTCTTTAGCAGGGTCAGCTCTGCTCTCATATCCCCTCCTGGCTCTCCTTGAAGGAACAACAATCTTGTCTTTCCTAAAAATAACAATGATGGTAATAATCTGGGGGATGGGGAGCCAAAAGAATTCACTGGATGGAATAAAAACTGATTTTGCTCTAACTTTGAAAATGGCAACACATCAGCTTATTCGGTCTGTTGGCTTGGAATGGGACTCCAGGGCTCAACCTCTTTGAGTGGTTTCTGGATGATCTGGGCAGGGGTCATCTCTTCAGATTGCCCCTCTTGTCTCAGTCACCATTCCCCTCCTTCCGAATGCTTTTTTTTTTTTTTTAAAAAAAAAGGTATCTAGAAGCATTTGTCTCTGGAACAATTACTTTAAACATGGTTACAATACAGACTTCAGTTCAAACACAGAAGAGATTTACTTAGCAAAGTTCCTTTCACCCACCAAAAATTACACAAATATAAGCCTCAACACCACAGTTAAGAGGACCAGTAGAAAGAACCTCAAGTTTGGAACACAAAAGGAGGGAAAAGAAAAACAAACCAAACCCAAACAGAAAAACCCCAGAAAGACAAGGAAAGGGTGAAGAAGGAAAGGGAAGGAGAGCAAACACAGCACACATTACAGTGTCCAGGTACACGGGGAGCCCAGCACGAGGAAAGGGCTCGGCACACATTGAGTAACAGTCCTGGTGATATTTGGTCATATATTCATCAACTACTGACTCTGGAGCGGCTGTTATTGATTGAAGCAGTGACAAATCAAATGGAAAAGGAGGCCGTGGTAGCAAGGGAAGGAGCAGGCTTCAAGTTCTGTAAGCCTTTTGCACTCCACTGTCCAGCTCCCCAGAAACACTGAACCGGGTGGGCCCTGCTCCATCCGGGCAGGGCTAGAGGTCACTGGGTGAGGCTAACTCAGGCGCTGATTTCACATCAGTCACAAAGCACACACGTGGACACCCACCTGTCAGTGGCCAATCAGCGGCAATGGCCTCTCATCTCCTCTGCCCCCATCCCAGGCTGGCTAGGAAAGAACGTCGCGACCCACTGCTAATACTGAACGCATACTGAAACAGGCCCTGGGACATGGGCCCAGAGGCTGCCCAGCTCCAGTCTTCCAAGGGGCCTGAAGGTAGACCGGCCACTCAAAGGGCCTACGACCGTCTCTCTGTTGGATTCTGGCCTCAGAGAAGCAATGATATGGGGAGGGGTAGATTTTGGCCCTAGTGATTATAATGCTCTCTGCTTTGGAAGAACAAGTTTCTGGATTTTGTTTTTTGGTGTTTTTAATTACTTAAAAAATGATCAAAGAGAACTGTTACAGCTAAACTCTCTAGCGGTATTGCTCATTAAGAAATACAAAAGCAAATGCAATTACTCGTGGGAGAGAAGAGAAAGGGACACTTCTGGCATCTCCACTACTTCCTGGAGTGGACCCAGTGGACTGCCCCATGTGGTTCTGGGGTCCCTGACATTCTACCTGGTGTAGCTCATGGGTTCAGAGACAGGATAGGTCTCATCTCCCCTCCAGCCATCAGACCCAGTAAAGTAGGGAGGGTGAAATGCTTCGAGTCTTGCTGGTGGGGAAGCCTACCATGGGCTCCCCCAGCCAGGTCACTAGGATGGGAAAGCTGGGCCACCCCTGTGCATCCAGTTCTCCACCACCCCTTGAGGTGGAAAAGACCAGGCTGTGCCAATGACTACATTCTGGACTTCGGCAGGTTGAGGGAATACTCCTGCACCCAGAATCTTAGGATCCCTTTCATAAGCACAAGAGAAACAGTGCAAAACCTGGGTGCTGCCTAGAGCTTCCTTTGCTTGGCATAGGGAAGCCCTTGGAAGAAGTGAGGAGAGACCACAGATCTGCTTGGACCAAAGAAGTGACCAGCAGACAGATTTGTCATTTTTTTTTCTTTTTTCTTTTTATTTTCCCTTGTCCTATGCTATGGTAATCAGAAATATTGTAATTAAGCAACAGGTATAATTTTAACAGGTCTTTTTGTGTGTGTGTGTGTGTAGAGCCACAAGCAAAATGAGTTTATAATTGTGCAATATACAGATATATATATATATATATATATATAAAAATCCAACTGCTTTGTGTGTCTAGTTGGTGCATAAAATAAAAGGGACAGGAAAACTAAAAGCAAAACTAAAAAGCAAAACAAAAGCCCAGGACAGAGGAAACAAAGCAGGCCTATGTGTATAGTCTATAAGTTACTGGATATAATCAGGGTCACCAGGAAGAACAGCTTTACCACTTGACACACAGACACTGCGAGCAGAGGGGCCGCCAGTGGGCAGGAGCCAAACCTCTTGGCCTTTTCACTGCATCTGCTCTCACTGCTGAGCAGGACCTGATAAAAGGTAAGGTAAACAGGGGGGAACTAGGGAGCAAAGGCCATTTGCCAAATGCCCCAAAGTTCTTGAATTCAAAGGCCAGACTTTGTTCCATAAAGGTCTGGTCCCTCCCTCTGCAGACAGGGGCCCTGTCCTCCTCCTTCACCGCCCTCTCTCCCTCTGCCCCAGGGGCTCTGTGCCTCTTCAAAGGGCAGGCAGGGTGATCTGGGGGAGGCAGAGAGGCTCTGGGGTGAGTTCAACAGGGAGTGCTAGGGTGCTTGCCACTCAGCCACTTCATTTGCACTCAACCTCTCCCCGACCAGAAGGGAGCAGAGCAGAAATGCAGAGGGAAGGCACCCCACCCTGGCAGAGGACCTTCCCAGTTCCCTCCATAGAACTGTTTTCCTGACAAAACAGTGCTCGGACAGGCTGTCAAGATAAGAGTGGAAAATTGGGTGGTGCTGGGACTTCTGGGCCACTGGTAAATGTTCTGCTTCCCACACCAAGAGCTGGCCTCTTGCAGCTTTGGGACCAAGCAGGCTGTTAACCTTCACACCACCCACAAAAGATAGAGTCAGAAGCCATGTCCTCGGGGACAACAACCTAACATGGTTCTCCACTGACAAAAGGCCCAGAATCTCAAGAGGCCCCTGGTTCTATCTCCTGTCGCAGGAGGCTTCAGATTGGAGTTTCCTTTGCCTATAATGTTCAACAGACATCTTAGGCCAAGCAGTAAGTATTTTTAGATCAGCATTTTTGCAAAAGCTTGCTCTTATTCATCAGAAACATCAAAATGTAATTTCCTGCCAAATGTTTTCTAGGTTTTCCTTCTAAATTGTTGAGAACTGGTTTCAGTGTTCAAATTTTCCCCTTTATATGTAATTTTAGGCTCTGGAGGAGGCAGTATCCTAGCGATTTATAACAATTAGACTAAGCCTTTTTCTAAAGATTGATATAGTATCTAAAAGAGAAAGACATCAAAATGGAGAGAATCAACAAATCCCTTCAGAGTGGAGCTGGTTCACTGATGCAGAGAGCAGGGATGAAGAGTGGGAAGAGGATGTGGAGGGAGCAGAGGGTTTGGCCCAGGCATGGGGCACTACTGCATTTGCCCCTGCCCCACTCCTGTGGCAGGTTTCTCAGGTCCCCTTCGGCAGCAACTTGGGGCTTTGCTATGCCATTGTCCACAAGGGGCTCTAGAAACTGCATACTTCCCGAAGTCTAGGCCATTGGTCCTAGAGTTTGCAGGTGTGAACCTGAATCTGGAGACCATAATGGGCAAGGACACGGGCTATGAACTGATGCGCAAAGGTCTTCTCAAAGAACCGGCACCAGTGATCTCCCCACCGTCGTCAGCCCAGACCCTGGCTGGCATGCTCTGTGAAAGGGGCTGTGGCTGGATGGGCACACAGGGCTCTGGCTGCTAGACTCCACTTGTGCTAAACGAAATCTGATTGGTCCCACCTGGTAGATTCAATACATACCCTTTTGCTCTCTCCTGGGCTTGAGCCACTTATCAGAGATCCTATTGGCTAAGGAAACTCCTTTCCCCACCTAACTTGGCAGTTTGTTTCTGGTTATTACTGTCTTTCATGATCACTGTCACAGCAGTAACATGCTCGGCAGAGAAGCAGGTGACATCTTAGGGCTGCTCTGGTTCCCATTTCCAATGTGTGTGGTTGCTAGTCTGGTATGATGCTACTGATGAATATACTGTTCTCTGCACCCACACTAGGGTGGCAGCTTTCACCATCCGGTGAGCTGAGAAGCTGGGGCTCTTGGCTAGTCTGGCATTGATAGACTGGGGGATGTGGTTTTTCTAGATGTCCCTTCTGCCTTTTGATATGGACATGCAGTGCCAGCAGAAGGGAGCTGTACTAGAGCCTGGCTGTGCTGAGCATCCTCAGCTCACTGCACTGTCAAGGCCAGCAATTCCACTGGTTACGATAGACCCACCAATGGGTAGGGCAGGGCCAGGCTGGGTATACCTGCGAGAAGCTGAAGGATATACAGCATTCTGTCAGGAGAGGAGGTAGTAACTAACAACTAGGACAGGGTAGGGGAGACTGTGGATGTGTGACCTTAGTGACTTAGCCCAATGGTATCTGAAAGCTGTCGGTCAATTCCTATATTCACATATTCACTGAAAGATGCCCCCCAATCTTCATAGTGTTCAAGTACAGACAAAATTGAGGTCACACCCCAAAACTGGGCCGGACACAGCTGGTGAGAATCCCATGGCTTAAGGCTTTCCCTCCAACCTCCTACAACTTGACCCCAAGGCAGGGGTGGCCTGGGAGCTGCAGGGCCCATGCCTGCCAGGGTGATAAACTGCCAAAGCTGCCTATTTAGACGCGACTGACTCATGATGCCCTTATTTGGGGAACAAGGAATGGGGAAAAAAGGGGGAAATGGATTAAACCCTAAGGAGCTGTAGACACCACCTGCAGTTTGGAAACCAACTCTAAGGGAAAGCATCTGGGGAGTGAGGAAACTGCAGGTGGGGCCCAACTGAAAGAAAACAACACTTGAAATGCTGTGTTCCCAACCATGAATGCCCAATCAACCCAGGTGACAGGGGGGCCTGGTGGCCCCTACACTCCTCTTCCCAAGACCAGATGGCACCCAGCCCAGGAGCCACATTTAGCTGGACTAAGTATAATGTGCAAAAACCACAACATTCTTCTTGGTGACAACCTGGCCAGGTGTCGTGCTTGCGTGGATAGGTAGGTGTCCTTTGTGGGTGCGAGGAGTGCGAGGCCACTGCAGGGTCAGGGGCCTTTTGTCCTTGGAGGAAGAGGAGTTCCAAAGTACTCGTACCCTCCTCTGACCCCCCTTCCCTTCCTGGGGAGGAGTCAGAAGTGAGGCTGGGAGGATCAACAGCAGAGCGGGCATAAGGGATTGGATCGGCTGATGGGAGTCTGGTTGCAGGACTTGCTTTTACAGCATAGGGAAATGGATACAAATATGCTAGAAAGTCCAACTATGACTCTACAAACAGAACGGGGCAAATTCCCTCGCTTCTAACCATTCCAGAAGAGACAAACACGGTTTTATCTTAAACTATTGATAGGAACTGTCAACTATGGTTCCTGATCACTAAAGACTGGCAAGGAAGTGCTAGACAGTTTCTATGATGTTTCACTCCTTCATGATTACACCGTATTAAGAAAGAAGCCAGGGGACAATAACTGAAATACACAAGACAACACGCACTTGACAGTTCATGGCAGCAGCTCACATGGGACGTGCCTGTGGGTGTTTCTGGAAGCATAAGACTGCTGTCTCATTTGCTACTTTGATAAAGTACTTCTCAGTTGGACAGATTTAGATATAAGAGACATCTCTGTAAACACAGAAAAGGATATACCAATATGATGAAGATATGCAGCTAGATAAGGACTTCCTGAACAGAGGTGAAAACTTTGGGATCCCAAATGAAGAGTGATCAATTAAAAATCCACAGCAAGCCCAAGCTTCTAAACCCCAACACCACACTCACAGACCAGAGATTGAAATGTGTGGTGTGTCGGCCCCGCCCAGTCTCTAGCAAGCAAAAGTAAAATAGTTCCACTGGAGGACTGGGTAGGGAAGGGAGGGCAGAGGAGGGACTGGGGACTTAGGTGCGGGTGCCAGCTCAGGTCTTGGGAGGGTTTGCACTTGTCTTGCCATCTGCCCTGCCACACTCTGCTAGACATCAGACTTCTGAGGGGGGCCGAGGGTGATGGGCCTGGAGCCCATGCTGGGCCACTCAATGACTAGCAGGCCACAGGGGACCTCTGTGCCTTCCTCAGATACCACATGTGGCCTAGCTTCTCTGGCCCACTTCTTTAAAGCAGAAGGGTGGAAAGGCATGTTGTTTAGGGTCTGAAGTCTTTTGCCTTTTTCTTACCAGGGAAGAGGGCCTACCTAGGAGAGCAAAAACTCACTGCTCTTCACAGATGCCAGGGCAGATTCAGCAGAGCCCAGGACTTCCTCAGGGATCAGAAATGATGGGGCTGGTGCTGGTAACAGGGAGGCAAAGGGGAAGGAGAGTTCTAGGGGGTGGAGCCAACTGTGTCAGCTCAGTGTATGGTTGGGCATTGTGGCTGCCTGGAACAGAGGGGATGAACTGGGAGGTAGGAGGAAGGGGAAGAAATGAAAGAATGAAATGAAAGACAGGCAGAAATGGAAGGACAGAAGAGAAACCAATCAGGAAGTCCTTATAAAATTGCAGCAAACACTTAGAGTTTCGGAGCTTCGTGGGAACCCTATGTGCTGAGACCACTTTAAAACAAGCGCAGGTATATACAGATCCAGGTAGTTCTGAACACCATCATGTCTGGTGGCTTGAGGGACAAAGTGTCACCAATTCAAGCCAGCTTGCTCTCAGAGCATCTGTTTGTTTTGAAGTGGGAACATGAAGACTCAATAGTGCAAATAATCTAAACTGTCCCTAAAGGAGAACTGGAAAGTAATTGGAAGAACATTTTCCCTCTCTTCCCTCCTTGCCCTTTGTCCCATCAATAAGTCCCTAACTACCAGTCACAGACTGCTCTGAGCCACTAGGAATCTCTCTTGCCCTGCTGCACTAGGCCTGGCCTGATCCTGGGCCAGCCTGCCTGTGCCTCCTCCTGCTGCTTCCATAGCTTCTCTTTAGCGCCACCCACTGGATGAAGTGCCTCGAGAATGGTTGATGCCACCTCACCCTGGGCCCTCTCCTGTGGCTCAGGCCAGTCTACACTCAGCAGTTCAGGACTCCCTCTTAGCCATGCCAGAGTTGGAGCAGACCAGGTGCCACCTTCCTGTCCTGTGAAATGTCATCAGTTTTGGACTGGGGCTGACGTGGGGCTAGACTTGTGCCACCACGGGTGGGATCACATGGGCCATAGCCACTGGCCATCTCCGTCGTCTTCTCTAAAGAATCCAACGGTCTCTCCTGCCTCATACCTCATTGTCCCACCATGGTTGGGAGTGGGAGAGGTGAGGGAGATAGAGTAGCTGTGGGTGGGGTACCAATGGCACCAAAAACTGGAGTGTCCTCTCAACTGTTCTCTGTCCTTAATGACCACATGAGGAAAAGATCTGGGTGGGAGGGGAGGTGCCTGGTCAACAGCTTGTCTGGTCAGTAGTATCTGCAGCAAGCCTTGTTGAAGGAGCCTAGTTTAGAAAAGTGCAAAGCTACTTCTGGCCCTGGTTAGGTCTTCAACCTGACTGTGCTTGTCGGTAAGAAAAACATCCCCAATGCTCCAACTACTCCCACCCTGAAGCCACGAAACTCTAAGTTTACTGAAAGAAAAAAAAATATTTTTTATTTCAGTTAATCGGGAAGCTTTGTCAGAGCCCTACCCATAAGGAGAAGAGACAACAGCTGCCTTTATTCTTGTTGGTTTGCTTTGCAATCCGCTCTGTGTAAAGTCAGCTAACTCTCTCGGTCACGGGCGTCCGGCTGTCCACAGGCTCCTCTCTGTTTGGCCTTGGCATGGAGGATGAAACAATGTCTTTGCGCTCTCCCTCCCCTCGGTGTTTGTACTTTTCTGTGGCTGTGGCGGCAGTAGCAACGGCGGGCTGAGTCTTAGCTGGCTCCTTGGGACAGCCGTCACTCTCCAGCGAGCCTCCTCGGGGCATCTTCTCCTCTTTGCAGACACTGCTGCTCAAGTCCTGGGGCTCAGGGGGGCTGGTGGGGTCCTCGGAGCTCTCAGGCTCGGGTGGGGGCGGGGGTGGGGGCGGGAGCAGCGGCACAGGGGCCTTTGGGGACTCTGAGTGGTGGTGGTGATGGTGGTGCTCCTTCTTGGGGGGTGAAGAGGCGCTGCTGCTGCGCCCCTTGGGGCTGCTCTCCTTGCTTTTCCGCCCGGGGCTCTTGCAGGTCTTCAGTCCCTTCCCACTCTTCTCACCGAGGGTGGACACCAACAGGGGCTTCACTACTTCTTTGACCTCAATGCTGACTGTCTCACGGGTCTTGCGCTTCTTGATGGGGAGCACGGTCTCCTGCACGGACCGGATGGAAGACTCCTTCACGGCTTTTTTCTTGGCCTCAGCAGCAGCAGCTGCCACCACACTCCCTGGCTTTCTGCCCCGTTTCTTGGGAATAGCCTGGGGATCAGCCTCAGCTTTTCGCTTCCTGCCAGGGCGTTTGATCACCATGACCTGGGCAGATGTGGTGGCTCCACCCCCCTCGGCCTTGCCCCCAGGTGATGCTTGAAAAGGCATTTTGACCAGGAGCTTCCCAGGACTTTTCTCCAGGACCCTTTTCACCTGAACACCTTCGGATGCTGCTGCCTTGGGTCTCGTGGTGCCGCTCCCTTTGGGGCGTCCCCGACCTCTGCCAGTTCCTGGAGCTTTGGGAGATTTGGGCTTCTTAGGTGGTTTCTGCTCTCGCCGGGAGGGGCTCCCTCTCCCAGTTACCGTGAAGTCAAAATCATTAGGGTCCAGGGAGGTGTCGCCTACCTTTTCGAAGTATGCAATCAACTCCACTTTAGAGCGAAAGGCTTTTCCTTGGGGACTGTGGGACAAATGAAGAGACACAAAGAAAAATCAGAAGCTTTCCATAGCAATATCAGAAATGAGGCAGAGCAGATGGTGCTGGTGAGCTCTCTGATAGATGTTATACTCGATCAAGAGTCACACTGAAAAAAACTCAGGATGAGCTAAAGGGGCACAACCAGGTCAGATGTATGGGCAGGAATCAGGTCACCAGGGAGTGAGCACCTGTATGGCCTGCTCTGGTGCCAGAACAACTCAGTGCTGGCTGCTCACCAGATGTTGGCTGGAAGCCCTGATGGGGAGCACGATCTCCTGTATGGAGCAGATGGAAGACTCCTTCACGGCTATAACTATAACCCAGGTGGACCTGACTATAACCCAGGCCACTCCTCTGACCTTCTGTACAATCTAGCAACCAAAGGGGTCAGGTTTAGTAAAGTGGGGGCCATCAGGCTGGGGCTCATTCTGCTGGTTGTTGCCCAGGCCTGATCCACCATCAGAACATTCCTGTGTCTGAACTTGGGCATGGTGCTCAGTTGCTCTGGAAATCCATTTCAGTGGGATAATGCTTTGCTAATCCTTCTTAGAATTGTGGAATTAAATGAGACTGTTCACAATCATACTTTGAAAACTGCTAGCCTTTCTGGGATCATTTAAGGTGCAGAACTGGGATGTACTTCTTAACTGCTCCTCTAAACCTTTGACCCTGGAAGTTAACTCTGCTTCAACCAAGAACACCCAGCTGTCACTCTAATGCTAGACAAATGCAAAGGAGACAGCTGGAAATGCACATAGAGCCTGTCTGCCTCTTTTCCCAGAAGCCCTTTTAGCACACCTTACCCAATACTGATTTGCAGAGGAAAATAAAATAAGACTAGATACTTCTGCTATTTCATCTCCAGACAAGGACTTGAGGTATGGCAAGGGTAAAATGGGCCTGCTACCCCTAGCACTTCCAGGCAGGATAGAGACCTCTGTACAAAGTCTTTTTTTTTTTTTTTTTTTTTTTGAAAATTTATTTATTTATTTTTTAGTTTTCCGCAGACACAACCTCTTTATTTGTATGTGGTGCTGAGGATCGAACCCAGGCCGCATGCATGCCAGGCGAGGGCGCTACCACTGAGCCACATCCCCAGCCCCTGTACAAAGTCATTTTTAAGCATACCTGGTCCTTCTGTTCATTATTTTTTTCGCTCCCCAGGTGGGGTTATCCACACACATTTTTCTGATCAATGAGCAGCAAAGAGCTATAATTCCAATGGATCCCTGTCCCTGACCTTCCCACCCTGGAGAAACAAGACCAGCTCTTACTTACTTGATCAAATAGACATCATACTTCCCAGCGGAGCGGCCAGACTTCCTTTGTTTAAGCTTTCGTGTCCAACCTTCAGGCAGGGTGGGGTCATCATACATGGGTCCCCGGTCACGAATGATGGAGCGGCGCTGTTTGGGGGAAGCAGAAGCTTCTGGCACAGCTGGGGCAGAGCCCGATCCTTCTGATGTCTCTGCTTTGCCTGCCTCTGCTGGCTCGGCAGAATGGTGGGCTGATGGCTGCAGAGGCTCATGTTTGCCTTCTTTGTCTTCTTTCTTATCTTTCTTCACCTTTTTAAACTTCAAGGGTTTGTCCTTGAGGCCCTGAAGATCCTGGTCTTCTGACTTTTCTTCCCTGAAGTGTTAAACAAGTATGTAAGTATCACAGAGAACACACTGGTCTGCAGAAAAGCAAGCAAGGGCAAATTTGGAGCACATGTGAGGCTACTGCATACCCAGATCCTGGTGACTTCCCCAGTGTATTCCTGGGCTAGCCTGGGGCCCAATGCAGGGACTCTGGGTTGCTAGTGGTGTTGACCAAGTGAATCTGACCCATAATGTGGCCACCCCAAGTCCCAGTCAGAGCATCTCAAGGGAGTGAGCAACCTGTACGGGTATCTTTCTTTTGAGTATAAGCACTTGGAGCTTCTTAGCAAATCACTTTGGCAGAGGCCAATTTATGAGTCATACCTGAGGGCTCCTGGGCTTGCCGACTGACAAGAGGCCCTCCACGGGAAAGGAGTTGCTCACCCCAATGGGGGTGGGAGTTTCCTCCAGGAAGGCCCAGGTTTGGGTGAGTTTTTGGTTTTCTCAAGTGTGTTAACACACCTATCAAATCTGTGCTCAATAAAAATCAGCGTGTGAGGCACAATACAACTTGATGATAGGAACATGGCCTAGCACAACCCCCAGGGAGATGGTATACAGCAGTGTCATGAAAACACCTTATACAAGGTTTATAGCCAGCCAACCTGTGTTCAAATTCTGGCTTTGCCACTTTCCAAACATAGAACCAGGCAAGTGACTTCAGTATTTCTTGCCTCAGTTTCCTCATCTCAATAATGAGGCCTCCTTACTGTGACTATAATGGAATAAAATTCCTGAAGGTACTATATAAATGCCAGCTATTGCCAACTGCTGCTCAGGGTTCTGGTGTGAGAAGAGATTCTAGGTCATGTTTTGTTTTTGTTTTTTTTTTTTTTGTGTGTGTGTGTGTGTGTGTGTTTGTGTGTGTGTGTGTTCCTCGGGATTGAACCAGTGCATGTGCACCCAAGGCAAGCACTCTACCAAATGAGCTATATTGCCAGCCCTCACATAGGCCTTTACTGCAAGACACTCCCTTATAAGGAATGGCCTTGGTCCCAGCAGATGTGGAGGGAAAAGGACAAAGGTTTAGTTCAGTGTGTCCCCTTCCTGCTGGCACAGATGAGCACCCAAAAGCACTCTCCCCATTCCTCAGCAGGATGCCTGCCCATTATTTTATGAAGACAGAAGCAGCTCCCTCCCTACACATCAGTTCAGCCTGGTAGGGTCCCTTCCTCATGTATTTTAGGGATCAGTTTGGCTGTAATGCTCTAGCAACCATCTGAGGGAAACAAGAGACTCCAGGACTTCAGAACCTGGCAATGCTGTGGCCTGTACCTCTGAGCTGCAGGCCAGGTCAAGGGAAGCTTATAAAGAAACAGCAGCTACCCCCCAGTTCCTTGGTTAGCAGTTTATTCTGGAAAAGAACATGACCATTCTTTTGTGTTCTCAGCTCTAGAGTTCCCTGTCCTACTTGGTTCATGTTAGTGCTGGTCACCGCCACATGACTGGTGTACCCCAAGCAACTTCCGCTCTTGCCCTCATTGTGGAAACTGCAATAAAGGCACTGTGGTGTGCACCAACAGGAAACTGGATCTCAAACAATGTGGTAAGTCACTAAAGGCTGGTTAGTTAGCTCCAGGACTCAGAAGCTACATGGACAAAACTTTCCAGAATGATCAGGTCAGGTGTGGGGAGGCAGCAGTGGCTCCCACTGAGTGAGAAGATCCTAGTGAGGGAGCACCCCAGCTCCACTGTGGCTTATTCCTGAATTTCTGCTTATCCTGAATCTTCCTGTAGCAGTTTAGGGTCCATAGTGGGGCTGCTAGTTTCACCTAGAGCCATGCCACATATAGATGCATCTAATAGCCCATGTGGGGGGCCTTTTCTCACTGAAAAGTATGTGTCCCTAATGTGTTTCAGCACAGGCTCACTTTTTAAAAAAATTTTTTTAGTTGTAGATGGACACAATACCTTTATTTTATTTAGTTTTATGTGGTGCTGAGGATCAAACTCATTGCCTCATATGTGCAAGGTAAGTACTCTGGCACAGAGCCACAATCCCAGCCCTCGCTTTAAAAAAAAAAAATCTTTTTTTTTAAGTTGTAGATGAACACAATACCTTTATTTATTTATTTTATGTGGTGCGGGGGATGGGGATCAGAACCCAGTGCCTTATGCATGCCAGGCAAATGCTCTACCACCGAGCCACAAGCCACAACCCTGCCCCCCCCCACTTTTCATTTCTGTCACTCTTAGGGTTCTCAATGGTAAATGAGTAAAAGCCCTGGGAATGTAGGTGTGGCCTGTGGCTTGATTATTCAGCCATTGGGGCTGGACCACTAGGCAGCAACTCTCCATGGAGAGGAGAGAAGGGGAGCTCACTAACAGAGCAGGCAAGAGAAAGGCCAAGGCAGCAGACAGGCATTCTACATAAATCCCCAGGGTCCTGCCTAATGCCAGGGCTGCTCCCTGGAAACTACACAGTGCTGGAGTCTGAGAAAAACACTGGACTAATGGGAAATGTTGGCTTCTTCAGAAATCTCATTTGTATTCTCAAATACCTTAACTACCACAAGGTCAAGTACCAACTATATGACCAAAGAAATGCCTTCCAGAAATCTTCTGAGAAGAAAAGCATGATGATATTCACAACAGCATTATTTTGACTAGCCAAAGACTGTAGACCCTTCAGATCCCTGCCATCAGGGGCCTGGTGAATAAACTATGGTACAGCCACATGCTGGACTTTGGAGCTTCATAAGGATGACCTGCTGCAAAGTGAGTTCCAGGATTCATTGTTAAGTGAAAAAGTAAAATGTAGAAGTGTTTATCAAACTACCTGTGGTGCAGGAAAGAGAAACTGAGGAAGGACAGAAGCCATTAGTTGGCCTGGAGGTAGCAGGAACAAGGTGAGAAAGCTTTAGTAGTGCCCTGGGTGGAGCTCAGGGTGGAGTAAATGGAGGATATAGTACCAGCCTGAGGGTAGAGAGAGAGTCACTGGTGGACTGATGTGGGGCAGGGGTGAATTAAGGACCAAGTTAGGGGCTGGGGATGTGGCTCAAGCGGTAGCGCGCTCGCCTGGCATGCGTGCGGCCCGGGTTTGATCCTCAGCACCACATACCAACAAAGATGTTGTGTCCGCCGAGAACTAAATAATAAAAAAATTCTCTCTCTCTCCTCTCTCTCTAAAAAAAAAATTAAAAAAAGGACCAAGTTAAAGTGTGGGGGGACACTGTGCCACTGATTGAGAAGGGAAAGATCGATGAGGAGAGGCCCTCAAAGGCTTTTTAGCTACAACATATAAAAGGGGAAAGATGTGCTTGGACTTTGACTTGGGCCTAAGTCAACTTTCTTTTTTTTAGGTTCTAGTATAAATTATAGTAAAAACATAATATATAAAGTTTTCCTTGGGCTGAGGTTGTGGCTCAGAGGTAGAGCACTCGCCTAGTATGCGTGAAGCACTGGGTTCAATACTCAGCATCACATAAAAATAAAACAAAGATATTGTGTCCACCTATAACTAAAAAAATAAATATTAAAACATTTTTCTCCTCTTTTTATACTAGGGATGGAGCCCAGGGGTGCTTAACCACTGAGCCACATCCCTAGCCCACTTGAAACAAGATCTCACTAAGTTGCTGAGGCTGGTTTTGAACTTGCAACCCTCCTGCCTCAGTCTTCCAAGCTGCTAGGATTACAGGTGTGTGCCACTGTGCCCAGATTTTTTGATTCAGCTGATCTGGCTAGCTAAGCAAGTGTTCTCTTTCTCTCTTACTGCTCCATGTGCATCACTGCTGAAGCTATGTGCTCAGTTGAGGAGGACAACCACCCCAGATAGAGGAGGACTGTTCTTTGGTCAAGGGTATATAAGTAGCTACATTCCCATGCTAGAATCTCTAAACAACTCGTTTTTAATCCTTTTTAAGTGTCCAATAAGTGAACTTTAGTATTACTGAAGATGGGGAATAAAGGGCCTCTAATTCTAGTATTCTAGTTCTGCAGGTGAAATTATTTGAAGTAAATAATAACCATATGATGATTTTCCATTTTGTGCACTGAAAGGCACAGATGTTTGTTATTGTATTTTCTCACTGTTAATTCATATTTAAAAAGAAATAAGAAAATCCCACAAAGAAACCTGGATTCTGTTTGGCATAGAATAGAGTTAAAATTTATATAAAATAGGCTCTCCAAATGAGTTTACCCTGACCCACGGGTCTGCTCAGTCCTAGGGTGAATGGGGCACTTGTACATCCCCATTTCCAGGGTGCTAGGCAGCTTCCCAAGGCTGCTCTCCAGGGGTTT
The DNA here is from genome assembly GCF_045843805.1 of Urocitellus parryii. Lineage (NCBI taxonomy): Eukaryota > Metazoa > Chordata > Mammalia > Rodentia > Sciuridae > Urocitellus > Urocitellus parryii. Next base: position 1,642,529 of record NC_135547.1, on the reverse strand, counting down.
ACTAAAATATATTTTTTTGAAGATACCAAACACACATCTTCACCCTTCCTGTAATCAGACCATAAGTAGACACACAATCTTGCGATGAATTATGAAGAGAACTAAGCCCCTAGTTTACACATTCATATAGTTGAGAGTTGGATGAATCCTTAGAAAAACTACCCATTCAACACTTGTGTGTTATGAATGAAAAAAAGGAAGTTCAACTATACAAAGAAACATGTCTGAGGTTACTACTGAGTCTACAACCAAGAAAAAATACCTCCTGATGCCTGGCTTTGCTGTAATACACATGTGCACATGTGCTCTTTGATAGCCTTTGTTATTGTGCTATCCTATCACCATTGTGGTGCCTTTCCCTAGAAGGAAAAGTGACCAATGATGCCTTTCCTGTGTCACCAGAGGCTCTCAACCTGATCCTTCCCACATATGTCTCCATTTAGAAATCTTTGTCTTGCAGATTCAGTTAAAAAGGCACTTTGGACAGGCCTCTCAGCTTCTGCCTCTCCTCTCCCAATTCTGTAAGCCAGGCTTCCCCATGAACCACATTGTACTTAAAATACACAAGAGTGGGGGCTGGGGATGTGGCTCAAGCGGTAGCGCGCTTGCCTGGCATGCGTGCGGCCTGGGTTCGAGCCTCAGCACCACATATAGACAAGGATGTTGTGTCCGCCGAAAACTAAAAAATAAATATTAAAATTCTCTCTCTCTTTAAAAAAAATACACAAGAGTGTACCAATCTCCCACTTCTTTATTCGTGTACAGTGTAGGCACAGGAGCAACACTTGTATCTGCTTTGTGTGTGTGAATGTGTGTGTGGTATTGAGAATTGAACCCAGAGGTGCCCTACCACTGAGCTACATCCCCAGCCTTTTTAATTTTTATTTTGAGACAGGGTCTTGCTAAGTTGCCCAGGCTGGCCTCCAACTTGTGATCCTTCTGCCTCAGCCTCCTGAGTATCTGGGATTACAGGTATGTGCCCAGTTTACATCTGCATCTTTGGATGGCTGTACCCCTCTCTTCTAGTAAGCAAGGGCTAGCTTAGCAGTAAAATCAGCTGGCTCTGAACAAGTGAATAAAATTATGAGTTTAGGAACTACCAGTACTCTTTTGGACATCAGCATCACGAGAACAGTGGTATGAAGGATGGTTACACCATGAAGATGGATGAGCTTCCAGCAATGTAGCACACAGTCCTTCTGCTGAAACAACTAAAAATGCTGGACTAAATATATTTTAAAAAACACTAGAGAAGACATTATAAGAATGTTTTAAATGTACCTACACACTAGTAAGTAAGGAATACACAGGGTAAAGAGTTAGGAGACTGAAGCAAAGCAACAAGTGACTGCAACATGTGGCCCTGGACTGGATTTTGGGTTGAAAGATACTAACAAGGGATTAATGGGCTGGGTATGGTGGTATAATCCCAGAGATTTGGGAGGCTGAGGCAGAACTGAAATTCAAGGCCAGCCTGGATAACTTGGTAACACCCTGTCTCAAAATAAAAACACAAAAAAAAATAGAGCATTGCTGGGTTTGATCCATTGTGTGTATGTGTGCACGCGTGTGTGTGTGCACACAGAATTTATGGGGCATATGGGGAAACATGAATAAGGTTCTAGTTAGCTCACTGATGGACTTCCTGAGTGTTGTAACTGTACTGTCTGCTCTTAGGAAAACCAGGCTTAAGTGTTGAGGAGTGAAGTGCCATGATGACTACAATTAACTCAAATGTATGCAGTGCCAATATGGTAACATGTTTAAAAAGGGGGAAATGACAGCAACATTTAGAAGCTGTGCTGGTGATGGAACTCAGGGCCTCTTACATGCTAGGCAAGTGCTCTGCCACAGAGCCAAATCTTTAGCCCTAACCGTAATATTCTGAGGCAATGACAGAGAAGCTTCTTAACAAAGAGAACACTTTCATGTTACACAAAGACATTACAACAAACAGTTGGAAACATCAAGTAAGAGTCTTCTTTTAGTGGTGAAAGAATCATGATGCTTTTCACAATGTTATCTGCTATATGGTGAAGTGCTGAGTGGGAATGAAGACGTAGAAACATTTCTCCCTTGTTTAAGAAAAAAGTACCACCGAAGAAGGACCTTGCAGCAGCATGAGGAAGCAATTAAGGTGTAGTTATGATGAAAAGGGATGATGAGGGCTGGGGTTGTGGTTCAGCAGTAGAGCGCTCGCTTTGCACATGTGAGACCCTGGGTTCGATCCTCAGCACCACATAAAAATAAATAAGTGAACTAAAGGTATTGTGTCCAACTACAACTAAAAAATATTTTAAAAAAAGGGATGATGATGCTGTTGGGGGCATGTGCTAATGGAGACTGCAGTGTGCATGGTATACTTGGAACAAGAATTAATGGTTTCATTAATAAACTGTGATTACTAAACCACACAGGTTTGAAGTGGTCTACCAAACCACCCCATTTTTTTCTATATGAACTTAAAAAAAATTTTTAGTTGTAGGTTGACACCTTTATTTTATTTATTTATATGTGGTGCTGAAGATTGAACCAATGCCTCACAAGTGCTAGGCAAGCACTCTACCACTGAGCTACAACCCCAATCCTCTACATGAATTCATTTTTAAAAGTTTTTGGTAGGGCTGGGGTTGTGGCTCAGTGGTAGAGCACTTGCCTAGTATGTGTGAAATCTTCAGTACCACACAAAAATAAAAAATAAATAAAGGTATTGTGTTCATCTACAACTAAAAATATATACCAAAAAAAAATTTTGGGGGTACTGGGGATTAAACCCAGGGATACTCTACTATTGAGCTACATCCCTATCTCTTCATTTATTTCTGTTTGTTTGGTAACGGGGTCTCTCTAAGTTGCCCAGGCTAGCCTTGAACTTGCAATTCTCCTGCCTTGCCTTCCCAAGTTGCTGGATTATAGGCATGCACCACTGCACTCAGTTGAGAACTTGTATTTTTTTTTGCTGTTAATCAATTTATTTTATTTTAGAATTCATATTTTTATTGTATGATTTGTGGAACACAGACTTTTTTTCAGGAATGCATATATCATATTGGAGCAAAAAAGGCCTTCACAAATCTTAAATATCTACACAAATCATGAGGTAACACTCCTGTGTGATAAAGCATCATTCACAGATTCTGTTAGTAGAATGCCATCATTAGATCAAATCCTTCATTTGATATAGCAAAGGAAAATTAAGAGTTGCAGGAATCTTGGTTTCAGGCCAAATCACCATATCCTAAGGGTTCTGAGGGTGAGAACTGACTGGATTTTTATAAGGAAAATTACTTATAGTAATCATGTATACAAGAGGCCCTATGGGGTTGGGTTTGTGGTTCAGCGGTAGAGCGCTCACCTAGCACATTAGAGGACCTGGGTTTGATCTTTAGCACCACATAAAAATAAACAAAATAAAACGATTGTGTCCAGCTAAAAAATAAATATTAAAAAAAAGAGGCCCTGAAGGTGGTCCCAGCAGGCCACCTATGGTGCACTATTTGACACAACACAGGCAACAGGGGCAGGTTCAGCCAGTCAGGCAATTGCAGTTGAGAAAGAACTATTCAATCCCTATAGTTTTCAGGTTAAAAAAAGGTATATGTGGAGACATGGTGGCTCATGCCTATAATCCCTGGGAGGCTGAGGCAGGAGAATTCTAAGTTCCAGGCCAACCTTGGCAACCTGGCGGGACACTGTCTCAAAAATAAGAAATTTTTTAAAGGGCTGGTGATGTAGCTCAGTTTTAAAGCACTTGTCTAGCATGTGCAAGGCCCTGTGTTCCAATTCCAGCACTGAAAAAAAAAAAAGAGAGAAAAAAGAAAAAGGAATGAGAAAGCAGCTGCTGAAAATTGTTTTTCACTTGAGTTGGAATCCAGCCCCCTCCCTACCATTTCCTGAGTGAGCTCCAAGGAAACTTCCAGAACTCCAGCAATATTCTGACCTTTCCTAATTTCACTCATGTGTATATTAGGCCAATTTCAGGAGATGCATTTCTTAGCAGCTTTCATTTCCAGTTATCCTGTGGAGCAGCAGAAAGAGCCAAAGTACCACATGAGGCTGCAAACCTAGGGCAGGATGGTAGCTACTTCCCCAGGTGAACAGTCTAGATCCAGAGGACATTATCTCCTTGCACTGGGGCTGCTTCCATCCTATAGTGTCATTCACTCAGTGCCTGAAACGCTTTCTACTTTCATAAAAACCTGCAGAATCTCTGAATCAAGGAGGCCTTCTCTTTATGAATTAATATAAAGGGAGCAGCATTTTGAGACACCAGTTTTAGCCCTTTAAACATCTGTGAAATCAAACTAGCACCAGAAGTAGAAGAGTGTCTCCATGGTCTCTGGGGAGTATGGGGGATAGAGGAGGATGGGATTCAGCTAGAAGGCGACAATGGTAAAGCCTGAGGTTCAGCTGCTCCACTCTGAACTCATGGTACATTTTTTTAATGTCCCCCCTTTGAGAAGATGCAAGAAAACATCTATATTTTGAAAAGCTAAATAAAAACACAGTTCCTGTCAAACAAAAGCAGATCCCTCCCCAAATACAGGCAACCAATACAATATAGTAAATCTCATCTTTAGAGGTGTATAAAATGAAAGCTTAAACACAAGTTCACCACACAAATCTCATTCCTAATATGGAAATGTCTATCAGTTTCAGAAAAATGTTAAATATGGAGTTCCCATATGAACCAGCAATTCCATTCCTAGGTATAGACCCCAAACAGGCACTCTAACAAATACTTGTACACCAACATGATTCACATCAGTCAAGTTGTAGTGGCATTCTTTCCTCCACAGAAAATCTTAATCAAGCTTTTCCAGAAATCTTTACTATAATTAACCTTAGGACTATCAGCAAAAGAGTCTCTACAAGAGTTCAATGTAGTTAAACTTCCTATTTCCTATTGCTCTGTCTTACTTAGACCACCAACCTGGAAGAGATCAGACTCCACATGCAGAACACCCCTTATTAGTTTTTCACAAACATTTATGGACATAGTACTTTGTAGAAGTCTGTTTGCAAATGCAAAGTGTGATAAAAAAAAACAGATCTTTTAATGAGGCCTCCAGCCTTGAGCTTGAGTTTCACAGAGATATTTACATTTCAAAGAGATGATGTTGATAATTGGGCTCCAAGGTAACAGTTGGCAGGGGGAAGGAAGAAAAGGGAGAGAAGCTCTCCCCTTCTAAGGTAGTTTCCTTGAAGGGTTAACTTGCCCAGAAAGAAAAAAGCTGCTTTTATGTGAACTTCTGCAGACTGTAAACTTCTGACCCCTCTCCTTATATGCTGGGTATAAAGTTCTGAAACTGCCTGAACTAGGGGTTCAGGGGGATTGACTACAGCGAAAACTTTGCTCTCGGTTCCTGGCTATAGCCAAATAAACCTGCTTCCTGTTTCATATTCAGTGTCCTGCTTAGTCTGTCTCCTACAACAAAGTGGTGAAAGTAATCTGTGTGTTCATTGATGAATGAATGAATGGATAAGCAAAATGTAATCTAGTAATACACTGGAATACTATTCAACCCCCCAAATGAAGGAGATATATATATATATATATATATATATGAATGAAATGTCCAGGATAGGCAAATCCAGAGAGACAGAAAGCAGATTAGTCACTGCCAGGAGCTTTGGGTAATAAGGAATGACTGCAAATGGGTCTAGGGTTTTTTTCGGGGGGGGGGGGGGGATGAAAATGTTTTGGAATTACAGAGGTGATTGGCTACACTGTGAAAGTGCTAAATGCTACCGAATATGGCACTAAGGCCTTGAACATGCCAGGCAAGCACTCTATCACTGTGCTACATCCCCAGCCATCCCCCTACTTTTTTTTTTGAACTCGCTAAGTTTCTGAGGCTAGCTTTGAATTTGTGATCCTCCTGCCTCAGCCTCCAGAGTAGCTGGGATGATAGGCACGTACTACTGAGTTCAGCTAAACTGTATACTTTAAATGAGTGAATTTCATAGTATATGAATTACATGTCGACTTTTAAAGACCCTACTAAAACAGGTAATGTCACCAATTACTCCAAATCATAAAGGCAGATTTTATAATATCTAGGCAGTGCTCACAGCCTACAGTTGTCTCCCATTTAGTCTGTCAGCTGTAGCACAGAACCCCAACAGGCAGAATTGCCATCTCAGAGAAAGTTGCCAGCGTGGGGACCCATGGTGATACATGTTAGATGGGATCAAGCCAATGCAAATATCAAACTCTGAAGCCCAAGACATAGTAACCTTGACAGTCAGAAAGGAATTTAGTTCAATAAGTTTAATGACTAGGCCAGGTGTGGTGGCACATGCCTATCATCCCAGCTGCTTGGGAGGCTGAGGCAGGAAGATCATGAGTTCAAAGCCAGCCTCAGCAAAAAGCAAGGCCCTAAGCAACTCAGTGAGACCCTGTCTCTAAATAAAATACAAAATAGGGCCGGGGATGTGGCTCAGTGGTCAAGGGCCCCTGAGTTCAATTCCTGGTACTCCCCTAACCCCAAGAAAAAGTTTAATGACTAGGCATTTAGTCAGACTGATATCATTGGCTAAATATTCTGAGGGCATGTGATCATCTATTTTAACTGTAGTAAAATGAACATAACATGAAATTTATCATTAGTGGCATTTAGTAACCATTACCACCATCTAGTTCCAGAACAGTTATAACTCTCAAAGGAAAACCTGTACCCAAGTAAGCACTTACTTCCCATTCTCATTCCTCTGAGCCTCTGACAACGAGTAATCTGTTTCTGTGAATCTGCCCATTATGGACATTTCATCAGTGGAATCATACGGTTTGTGGCCTTTTGTGACTGGCTTCTTTCACTTAGCATAATGTCTTCAAGGTTCATCATGGATCAGAACTTCATTCTTTTTTATGCCTCAATAATATTCCATTTTAGAGAAATACTACACTTCACTTACCTATTCATCCATTGATGGACAGCTGAGATCTTTACACACTTTGGTTATTATGAATAATCATACCAATGACTACACGTTTTTGTGTGAATCTATGTTTTTAATCCTCTTGTGTTGAGAACCATAGCCGAAGGGGCCCCAGCAAACTTCCAGCTGCCGGCTGATGATTGGCTCACAGCGGCCCCAGCAACATCTAGCTGATTGGCTCCTCTGCGGTGATGCTCATTGGGCTGTTTCCCTGCCCTTTGAGACCACGGAGCTGCTCATTTGGGGGACTTCTTTGGCTCCGCCCACGCGACCCAGCCAATCGGCCTCAAGAGCAGGAGGATTGTGGGAGGTGGAGAGGCTGGTGTGGGGGTTGAGAGGCTTGTGGAAGCCGGTGGTGGCAGTTGGGCTCTGAGGGTTTTTCCTGAGGAGCTGTTTTGTTTGGCGTGTGTGGTTCTAAAAATAAAGTTCGTTTCTTTTGACAAGTGGCTCCTGAATCGTACCCAGCCAGACTGCGGCACTCTTGGGTCTATAAACCTGGAAGTGAAATTGCTGGATCATATGGCAACTCCATATTTAATCTTTGAGGATCTGTGGTCTGTTTTCCATGGGGTTTCCTTTGGGGAAGATAGAAATGCCTGGAACTACACAGGAGTAAAGCTTGATAGCAGAAACTACTTCCATTTTGGAATGCTTAGCAGCAAGCTTTAAATAAGCCATCAAAGCAAGAATGCTGGGAGTAGGTCAGGGTTGTTTCATTTCACTGAACTCACTCATTAGCCAACATTCCTCAAATGCCTTCTATATACTGTACCTGCGCCCTGCTCAGGTCAGGGATGACACAGCCTCAAGACTCTCTCAACCTAGATGAAGCACCTGTTCTGCTCTTTTTTCTGGTGTACTGAGGCAGTCACTAATGAAATAATAGCAACCTTGATGAATGTTGTAAAAGGAGAGATACTGTGAGCTAGGGGAGATTCCTTAAGAAGCCAGGGAAGCACTCCAGAACAGGGACACAATGGCTATGATGTAACCTGTTGGGAGTGGAGGAAGGATGGGGTCTAGATTGTAAACCTGGTAAAATTGTGGAGCCACAACTGCAACCCAGGTAGGGTGGTTTCATCACCAACTGTCCACATGAAAGTGATCAAATGAGAAAAAGAAGGGAGGAAAAGTAAGACCCATCACTTAATGTGGAGGTTTTTGTTGTTCATTTCTTCCTATGGAAAGCCTATTCTCTTTTTAAAAAATATATATATTTTTAGTTATATATGAACATAAAACCTTTATTTATTGTTTGTGGTGCTGAGGATCAAACCCAGTGCCTCACACATACTAGGCAAGTGCTCTACCACCGAGCCACAACCCCAGCCCCCCCCTTCTCTTTTAAGATTAACGTTCCATTCTCTAACAACTTCTCTATTACTTTTTATTGGTCCTTTGCCTCCACGTTCTAATTATATGTGTCAATTGAAAATAAAGCTTAAGAGAAAAATCTGCATAAGGCCAGCTCACTTGGTCTATACATCCTGTAACTACTCTGGAGTAATACTATTATTTTCCTTATATGTCTTCTCACTAATGTAGGTTACTCCACGTCTGCATGTCTTGACTATTTTGTCTTCTCCTGAAAATGACATCTGAGACCTCATGTTTACTGCAGTTTAATAGTACTTAAAATGACCAAGGAAATGGAATGGATGGAGAGTATTTATGAGTGCTGGCAAGAAGATGAGGACTGCTAGGGTCTGAGAACCTTTGAGAAATTACTGCAGGATGTGGTACAGCTGGGATCAATGTGAGACGAGCAGTGATCACCTAATTTTACCACACACAATTAAGCATACACACAAAGCAGGAACCCACTGGGATGTATGTGGGTAGAACTCCCCAAGAGAGTCCTAGAAAATCTTCAACATCAGAAAAACCAGACTTGTGAGTCAGCCTGGCTGAAGTGCAGTTTGCTGGTGGGAAATGGAAGGACCTAAGAGAGCCTAATGTGCCCTAGGTGGAAAGGCTAGTGACAGGCTAACCAGGGACAGGGGCACAGAGAGGTTGTGCACATACATGAACAAAACAGAGGGGATCCCTCCTAGATCTGACAGTTGGATTCAAACTTCCTTACATAATTGCTGTCTCCCAGTCTCTAGTATAATGAGAAATAAATAAAGGCAGGGAATGCAAGTGTGAAGGGAAGAATTCATCAAAGGAAAGGGACATGACTAAATGCAGCCTAGGGAAAGACTTCAGAGGACAAAGCAGGAGCAGGACAGAACTCCTGCCTGCTGCCTCTATCCCTAGAAACCATGCTGCAGAATGAACAACATCCTGAGAATTCTCAGCCAGTGAGGTGTAGGAAGCAAATGAATGGGAGTTCTTCCCTTTCTCCTTTTAGGGCCAGGAACTATAGAAACTCCTGCTGGGAGACACAGGAGAAACATCTAAGCAGTCAGCAAGCCAGGTCAACTCCGTGAGAAATGACTGTTCTGAGGTACATCCAGGTTTAGGGAACCACCTGGAGCCTGAGTTGTCCCTTTCCCTAAGAGAAAGGTATACACATCACTTATGCAACTAGAGTGAGTAAGTATAAGGACCTGACAAAGTTCTTTAGCTATGGCTGAAGACTATCTATCCAGCTGCAGCTGGCAGCTCCCCACAGCATGTAAATTCTTGTGGAATACAAGATAACAAGCCTGCACAAGATAGCTCAGAGGGAGAAATAAAGAGGGTGCCAAATGATTAGGAAGAGAGGACCAAGAATTCCCCCACCTCAAAGTAAACAGAATGACTGCACAGAAGCAACCAAGCTGGAGCCAAGATGAAATAAGTGACACAGTAACTCTGCTCACATTACAGCCAAAAAAAGGAGGGAGAGAGAGCACAAGAGCGCGAGACAGGCCCAGTGTCCCACCAAGAACAGAATATACTGCAAGAAAGGGAGGAAATTCCTCACAAGTTTGTAACACAACATGTTCTCAGTAAGAGTTCACAGATGAAATGATAAGACAGAATAAAAGACATCCCCAATCTAGAAAAATAAACTGCCAACCAAAACTTTATGGTGAATACATTGAAAAACAGCTAGAAATGAAATACATATAGCCTAAAATCAAATCAGACAAACAGTGCATGCAGATGAAAAGACAAAAGCTATGCAATTAGTGCTAAGCTAATACAGCACTGGAAGAGACCAATACAATCCAACACAAGGATAATTTGCGTCCCTAAAGTAGAGAACTCAAGTAATGGGGCAGAAGGTGCCATGAAGGATGTACTGTAAAAGAACTGATCTGACACAAAGATGAAGCATCTTCATTTTGAAGGAACACATCTGGTGCCCAGGGAAATCAGACAAAGAATGCTCCACAGCAAGACAGACTTCAGTCTCACAACACAATTTCAAGGATAAACAGAATTCTCCAGGCACCCTGGCAGGAATAAGCAAGTATGTTCCAACGAGGAAACACCAGAGGGTCAAGAATGATGTCTAAAGTTCCAAAGCAGCTCAGAGCAGGGATGGTGGGATGAGGAGTGGTCAGAAGTCAGGTCAGAGACAGGTAGGTGCCAGAGCCAAGGCCCTGTCCAAGAGCAATTTGGCATGTTCCAGGAGAAGCCAGAGTAGCAGGCTGGAGTTTGCAGAGGCAGGTCAGGACCAGGTTATATTTGGCTGTTGAAACAGGCCCAGGCACATCATTTGGGGGGCCTGGTGCAAAAATGAAAACATGGGGTCTTTCATTCAAAACTTTGAGAATTTTGAGCTGGTGACAGTGAGGCGTTAAACCATGAAATCAGCCTGTTTTCAAACAAAAGGCTTGGGTTTTATTCTAAGAGGGTCTTTCTCAGGGTGTGACCCAATTAGACAAACATTTTCCAAAAGCCTATTCTAACAATGGGAAGATATAGAGTGGGGTGTGGGCAGGAGGATGCAAGGATGCTACAAGGTGGGTCTGAAGAAACCAACAGTGTATCACAGTTTGGGATTCAAGATGTTTATCAGGGACTGACACTCATAAAAGGAGATGGGAAGAAGTCAAAAGTGTAATAATGTTCCACGGGAGCTCTGTACCCCACCTTACTGTCTCCAGGGCACTGTCCTGGAAAAAGGGTGGCCTTGGGTGAGGAGGCGGCTCCTGCAGTTGAGGTCAGCCCTAAGGGGCAGGCGGCTGGAGGATGCCTGCTAAATGCATTAAATTTTATCTTACATGTATTTTATCACAACAAAAATATTAGGGTTAAAAACGACTACTGAGCAGTCAGAGGATCACTAGAGGGTTCGAGGAATACATTCAAGTTTAGTTGGCTAGGAACATTACTCCAAATCCTGCTGCCAAGCAGGACTGGGACAGCCAGTACTGTCTCTACCATCCTGCATGGGGACAGCATTGGCCAATGGCATTGTGGGTACTGCAGGCCTAGGAGCTCACCTTTTGTGCAGCCTCAGGGCTGAGAGGTCTCCTACTCTCCTGCTTCTTTCAAAAGGTGAGGGTGACTGGTGGAGTACAGGAAATATACCAGGAGACAGCCACAGGCAACGCAGGAAGGAAAGGGTGGGGCTGGGTTTCAATCAACTTAATTTGCAAAACAAGCAGTGGGCTAGAGTTGGCCCAAGGGATGTATTTAGGATGTAGTTTACCAACTGCTGCTGTGAATGAAAAGGAAGGGTAGGTAAACAGGCACCTGGTATTTTCAGAAATTTCATTCAGAGGTCACTTGGATTTCCATCAAATTCATAAGCTGTGAGAATCCTCCCAAACAAGAAAGGGTGCCAAAGGTGCAAAGTGAGATAGCTAGTGTACACAACATCTGAGGAGGGCGAGATCCTAGAAAAGACATGAGGAAAGGATTTTGAGAAGGAGTGAAAACTATGGCAAGAAAGAAGAGGACATGCCACTGGTCACAGTAACATGGAGGTTCACCGGGAAATGGTGATCCCATTTCATGGGACACAGGGGAGAAAGCTTTCATGGAGTGGGCTGGGGAGGGGAAAAAAGGGGTCAGAGAACAGAGAACTCCAGAGTTTTGCTAAAATGGGAAATGGAGACTGGGCAGGAGCTGGGGAGGGTGTGAGCTGAATCAGGGAGTGCTTAGTTCAAAAAGGAAATTCTAAAACACGTTCATATGGTGACGGGCATGATTCATGAGAGAGAAGACTGACGAAGTCCCAGGGAACATGGAATGGTGGTCAACACCACAAGCTGGCAAGAAGGGAAGTCCTTGTCACAGGCAGAGCTGTCTGAGCTTGGCTCTAGGGGTGGCAGATTTCCAATGATGACTATGAAAGTGGGTGGCTGAGGTCACTGGAGTGGAGGTGGTGAAGGAGATGGGGAACTAGACACTAGGAGGGCTAATAGCACACTACAGTTACCCATAGGATAGAAAGGACTGGGGCAGAGAAACAAAGGTTGTGGGTCTGGCTCCAAATCCTCAATAGGCTGAACTCTTTAAAAATTATTTATTTATTTATTTATTTTTAGTCATACATGACAGTAGAATGCATTTTGATATATAATACATACATGGAATGTACATACACCAATCATATTGTTTATTCTGCTGCCCTTCCTATCCTCCCTACTCCTCCCCCATCCTTTCTCTCTATCCAATCTAACGTGACATTACTTTTACTCATTACAACATCATATGTATTCTATATAACAATGAGGTTCTCCTCCCATCTTCTGTGCAACAATGTCAATAGGTTGAACTCTTAACAGAGAGTCCATGGACTTGGACAGCTGAGAGTCACAGTTCATTCTCCTGCCAGTGAGGGACATGGGACATGGAGACAAATCAATGAGCTGTTCTCAGAAGAGCTGTGGAGGATTTGGTATGGGGTGTGGGCACTGAGAGGTGGAGACCTAACCCAGATAGGGAGTGGTCAAGAGGCTGGAAAGAAAACCCAGGGTCACATTAAGGGCCTTGATGTCACTTGAAGGCAGGGTTACCATTTGGGTTTAAACAAGAGGATAGTATTTTACTCTAGCGATTATTAGGAAAGCTTGTGAAGTTGTAAGAGTCCTAGAAAGAAATGAACGCTTAGTTCAGGAAAGTGGTAGAAGGGGTGAATAAGGGAGCAGTGAGTGCAGGTTGGCAGCTCTCTGGATGTGGGCAGTGCAGGGGACTCTCAAGTGTCTGTCTTAGGTGACTATAATAAAGACCAGAGCATATGACATTTGGCTATTTGGTCTTGTGATCTAACCAGCTTATTTTGGAGGTGGTGTGGCAGTAGTAGGGGCAGGCAGTGGGTTGAGAAGAATGAGAAGGCGAAAAGAAGACAAAAACCTTTCAAATGCCTTGCACAGTAAAATCTGAACAAGATGCACATAAACCCCATGAACCTTTTTCTACCATAAAGCAAAACAAAGTTTATTTTCTCCGCATTTCCTTTTAGTGCTCTCTGTCGCCACCTAATGAGATGTCAGGTGAAACCCAACTTGCCTGTGGACTACCAAAAGAGACTTAAGGCAGGAGCCTGGCCCACTCCCCAGGCAGGGAACCAAAAGAAGCCTGGCTGCTTCATTGGGACCACTTTCTGAAAGACCAGAAATTCCTTGGAGCTAAAAACAAGATAATCATTCTTTAATAATACCTACTTTCATATAAGATCATTTTTCAGCAGGTATCTATCTACTTTGACTTCTTTGCTCCCAAGAAAAGGAATAAAATTGAGACACACTACATACGGGGACCTATGTGTGGATATGTTTGAGACTGTTTGGTAACACAAAAATTCTATGGCTGAACCTAGTTGAATTCAGTTTTCGGTTCTAGTGTTTAATGCACCCCCTCTAAATTTACGTGTACTTTTTTTCTTGCATTTGGGAATGCAAAAAAATGTCCCACTGAAAAGTTTGGGCTCTTGGGCAAAGCAAAGAGCCACAACCCTTGTTGCTAACACCTTCCTTCCACGACCCTGATAGGCCCACAAATCTCATCCACCCAGCAAGAAATATAGCAATCACCAAACCATAGGTGACAAGGGAAGGGAAATGCTGCAATAGGAAACTTCAATGTTGCCTGGAACTCCTTGGAGGGAAGATCAGAGCCCACTGTCCAGAAGAGGGAACAACAAGGATAAGGGCCAAAGAGTATAACCTGGTTTAAATTCCAGTGAAGAGTTTTTGCTAGTGAGGAGCTACAAGAAGGACACTGGCATTTTCACGCATAAGAGGCTACTAAGATAAATGTTTAAATCTGGTATGTTCTCATGTGAAGAGTGTCGGTAAGTATGTCATGGAAACAGAAAAGGCACTCATGAAATTCATTGGAAAAACAATAGGCCCAGAATAGTCGAAGCAATCCTTAGCGAGAAAAGTGAAGTTCCAGAAGGCATCATGCTATCAGACATAAAATTGTTCTATAGAGCTATTGTAAGAAAACCAGCATGGTATTGGCACCAAAAAAGGCAAGAAGACCAATGGAACAGAGAAAGCTTCCATGGAGTGGACTGGGGAGGGGAGGAAAGGGGTAGAGAACAGAGAACTCTGGAAGAGTTTGGCTAAGATGGGAAATGGAGACTGGGCAGGAAAGACAAACCCACAGAAATACAGTTACCTCATACTAGAGAAAGGCTGCCAATAACACATGTTGGAGAAAACATAGCATCTTCAACAAATGGTGCTGGGAAAACTGGAAATCCAAATGTAATAGAATGAAATTGAACCTCTATCTCTTACCTTGCAGAAAACTCAAAGTGGATCAAGGACCTAGGTATTAGACCAGAAATCCTGCATCTACTAGAAGAAAAGGTAAGCCCAACATTCCAACATATTAGCTTAGAAAAGGAAATTCTGGGGCTGGGGTTGTGGCTCAGTGGTAGAGCGCTTGCCTAGCACATGTGGGGCACTAGGTTTAAAACTCAGCACCACATAAATAAATAAATAAATAAATAAATAAATGTATTTTGTCCATCTATAATTAAAATATATTTTTTAAAAAGAAATTGTCTTTCTTAACATGACTCCTAAAGTGCAAGGGGTAAAATAATAAATGGGATAGCATCTAACTAAAAACCTTCTTCACAGCAAAGGAAACAATCAAGAACCTAAAGAGAGAGCCTACAGAATGGGAGAAAAATCTTTGCCACCTTTACCTCTGATAGTGCATTAATCTCCAGGATATACAAAGAACTCAAAAAACTTAACACCAGAAAAATAAATAACCCATATCAATAAATGGACAAAGGAACTGAACAGGTACTTCACAGAAGAACATCTCTAAAAATTAGAGAAATGCAAATTAAAATTACACTGAGATTCCATTACTCAAGTCAGAATGGCAATTATTAAGAATACAGTAACAATAAGTGTTGGTGAAGATGTGTGTGTGTGGGGGGAAGTTCACTCATACATTGCTGGTGGGATTGCAAACTGGTGCAACCACTCTGGAAAGCAGTATGGAGATTCCTTGGAAAGCTGGGAATGGAACCACCATTTGACCCAGCTATTCCCCTTCTCGGACTATACCCAAAAGACCTAAAAAGAGCATTCTACAGGGACACAGCTACATCAATGTTCATAACAGCACAATTCACAATAGCTAGACTGTGGAACCAACCTAGATGCCCTTCAATAGATGAATGGGTAAAAAATGTGGCATTTATACACAATGGAATATTACTCAGCACTAAAAAATAACAAGATCATGGCATTTGCAGGGAAATGGATGGCATTAGAACAGATTATGCTAAGTGAAGTTAGCCAATCCCTAAAAAACAAATGCTGAATGTCTTCTCTGATATAAGGGGGGTGACTCAAAACAGAGTAGGGAAGAAGAGCATGAGAAGATTACCACTAAACAGGGAAGAGAGGTGGGAGGGAATGGGAGGGAGAAGGGGAATTGCACAGAAGATGGAAGGAGACCATCATCGATATACAAAATACATATATGATGGTAGGAGGGGGAAGAAAAAAAAGAGAGAGAGAGAGAAATGTGTCACAGTAGATTGGGTAGAGAGAGGTGATGGGAGGGGAGGGGAGGGGGGATAGGAAGGGCAGCAGAATAGAACAGATACTAGTATTGTTGTATATATATACGTGGCTGTATAACCAATGTGATCCTGCAATGTGTTAAAAAAAAGAAAAGAAAAGAAAAGAAACCACCATTTGACCCAACTATCCCACTCCTTGGTATATACCAAAAGGACTTAAAAATCAGCATAATAAGGGGCTTGGGTTGTGACACAGAAGCAGAGTGCTTGTCTAGCTCGTGCGAGGCACTGGGTTTGATCCCTAGCACATGCGAGGCACTGGGTTTGATCCTCAGCACCACATAAAAATAAAGGTATAAAAAAATCAGAATAAGGTGACACAGCCACATCAATGTTTATAGCAGCTCAATTCACAACAGCAAAGATATGAAACCAACCTGTGCCTTCAATAGATGGATAAATAAAATGTGGTACTATATATACAATGTAATACTACGCAGCCATAAAGAAGAATGAAATTACAATATTTTTCAGTAAATGGATAGACCTGGAGACTATCATGTTAAGTGAAATAAGCCTATCCCCCCCCCAAACCCAAAGGCTGAATGTTCTAATATGTGAAAGCTAACCTACAATAAAGGGGGGGATGTTGAGGGGAAGAATATAAGTTCATTGGATTAGACAATGGGGAATGGAAGAAGGAAGGGGGAATAAGTAAAGGAAAGACAGTGGACATAATTATGAATTGGACATAATTATTTATGTACATATATGAAAACAACATAGTGAATCCCACCACCATGCATATCCATAAGAATGGAACTCTAATTAGAAGTAGATATATCCACTATACTCTATACTTGTATAAAATGAATTGTGCTGTCATATATAATCAAAAAGAACAAATAAAGAAAAGCAGCCACTTTTTTGGAAAGCTCAGCTCAAATAAGATGTGGTTGTATTCAGAGATAGGGAAAAAGGACCCATTAGAAGACCACAATGAGAAGCATACTACAGGATACGATGGAACATTAGGTAGACTTTAAAAGGATGTTTCCAGTTTTTCATAAACATGGGAGTCTTGCTCTTCTCAGGCTGCCATAATAAAACAGCAAAGACTGGGTGGCTTAATCAGTAGAAATTTTTTTATCACAATTCTGGAGGTTAGAAATCCAAGATCAAGGTGCTGGCACATTCAATTCCTGATGAGGGCTCTCTTCCCTGCTTACAAATAGTGGCTTCTCACTGAGTCCTCAAATAGCAGGAGAGAGAGAATGAGAGCAAGTTCTCTGGTGTGTTTTTATTTTATTTTATTTTTATTTGTAGATGGACAGAATAACTCTGTTTTATTTATTTATTTTTATGTGGTGCAGAAGATCAAACCCAGTGCCTCACACGTGCTAGGCAAGCATTCTACCAAGGATCCACAACCCCAGCCCTCTGGTGCCTTTTTATAAGAACATTAATGCCATCATGAAGTTCCCACCCTCAGGCCTCATCTAACCAATTCACCTCCCAAATGCCCCATCTCCAAATATATCATATGGGGAGTTAGAACTTCAACATATGAATTTTCAGGGACACAAATATTCATTCCAGCACCAGATGTAGTGGCGTACACCTATAATCCCAGCAACTTGGGGAGGCTGAAGTAGGAGGATCACAAGTTTGAAGCCAGCCTCAGCAACTTAGTGAGACCCTGTCTCAAAAACTAAGAAGGGTTAGAGGTACAGCTCAGTGATAAAGGCTTAGTCCTCAATACCACCCCAAATATTCACTCCACAAAATGGTGATGTTTATGTTTTAATGCTGAAAGAAAAAATGAAGAGCAGAGTGTAGGACTGTCATACCAATCAGTCCAATAGATGACAATACAACAATCTGAATGTATTCAATATTACTGAACTGCACACTTAAAAATGGGTAAGATGGTAAATTTTAGGTGATATGTATTTTTCCATATTTTTTAAAAGTTCAAATGTGGCAAGGACAGAAAAAACATGAAAACATCCAAAAATAGAATGCACAAAATGATATAAATTAACCTAAATGTATCGGTAATCAAACAGATGCTAAAGGACAAAACAAAACAGATTTTAAAAAGAAAATTGTCTATTTGCCATTTTCAAGACAAAGACACAGAAAGGAGCAAAAGAAACGCTATGCTACACAGGTGATATAGCGCCATTTCTATCAGACTAAGTAAAATTCAAGGCAAAAGTATCATTAACTATAAAGAGAGTCACTTTATAATGCGAAAGGGTTCAATTCACCGGGAAGATAAAACTTTTTAAAATTGAAAAAGTGGCTTCAAAATAAATAATGAAACAAAAATTCACAAAGGTCTGCGAAGAAACTGATGTGCCACCACCACAGTAGATTTTAACATTCCCAGCAAGTGATAAATCAAGTAGACAAATACTTCTACAACACAGTGACCAATACTGAGGTAATGAACACATGTAGAATCCTGCATCCATGTCTGGTGGTGGCACATTCTGTCCACTGGTAGTGCAGAAGGTCACAAAGCACTTTTCAACCAAATGCAGAGTGGTCTCACACTTGCCAAGTTCTCTGACCACAGCGCTCTTTATCCACAACTTGTTTTTTTAAAAACAATTTAACTAGGAAAAAGAACCCTAAAGCCATGCACTTGGAAATCTAAGAAACACTTCTAAATAATTTATGGGACAGATAATCAATAAGAGCAATTTTAAAATTTTTTGAGGTGACAATATTACACCTCAGAACTTGCTAGGTGCAACTGAGATAGGTCCAGAGGGTCAGCCTAAATGCTTATATTTGAAAACAAGATTGAAAATCAGTTAGCTAAATTTACAACCTAAGAAGTCAGAAAAAGAGACTGTACTCCAAGAAGGTAGAAAAAAAAATAAAAGAACTTAATGAACTAAAACATACTAATATGACAATAATGCCTACAAGTTCACTTTTTAAAGACTAATAAAATTGGCAAATTTCTATGAAGACACACAAAAAAGGTAAAGGTATAAGTAAATGCAGTAGGGGTGAAAAAAGAGATATAAATACAGATATTGCAAAGGCTTAATAAAAGACAACATGAGTAACTTTTATGCTAGTCAATTTAGTGTCTCAGACAAAAAGGGCAAATTCCTAGGGAAAAAAAACTTCCCACCACACCGACCCAGGCAGGTGCAGAGAAAATAAAAATACAGTTTGATGTGCCAGTACTTCAAAAAACACAGAAAAGACAACAAAAGCAGCTGTTCCCTATAGAGGGGCCTGGGTAGCTGGGAAAATAAGGCAGCAGGGACACTCAGATAAAGCATCACTCTTGAGTCTGTTTTTACTGAACTGTGATCCATGTACAACCACCACAGTGAATCTGAATGTGCCCCTATCCAGGGAAAGTCCTTACCTGGCGCACCCTGGAGGGCTGGTCTAATGCAGCACCAGGCAGGCAAAATGCTTCTGAGCTATGGAGCAGGAACAGACCTATCATCTGCGGATACTGGATCTTTTCTTTTTAATCTTCAACAAATTTGGTAAGTGAAAAAAAGACACCCTTTTGTTTTCAGTTGATTGAGGCAGAACTCTTTTCCTATCTCTGTGGGCCACCTGTTTTTCTTCTTTTATGAATATCCTATTCATATCATTTGTTTCAGTTTTCAGTAGTTACCATTGGTAAGTTGGTAGTGAGAATGGTTGCACTCAACTCTAGATTGAAGAGGAAATTTAAAATTTGCCTACATGTACTAGCAATAAATGACTGCTGAATAGCCCAATATAATCATGCCCACTGCCCAGAGATATTAAACCCAGGATGATTCACAGGATGGCAACCTGCAACCAAACTTTTGTTTCCAATCCAAATATTTCAGACTTACCCCTGCTCTTCCTCATTCCCTTTCCAGAAGGGCTCCTTGACATGCCCATCAGTACTCCTAAATCACTACCCCATTATCTAAATGACAGTCAATCAAAAAAAATTTCCCAAGCTATTTCCTAATACCTCGACAACCATCACTTCACATACAATCTCACTGAAGGCTCAGCAACATGGAAAAGCAGCATTTAATTGAGAGTAACCCTGAGGCTCAAGGAGGGAATATGACTTGACTGTTTAAGTCACCAGTCAGGTGACAGACATGGGATTTAATTCCAAGGCTACAAGAACTAAAAAGCTTCAGGTCATTTACTACACTAGAAGTAAAATCATCAAGGTATGTTTGTACCCTGCATACTGGGTTGCAAGCAACAGAACGAACTCTGGCTAACTTAATTACAAAGGAGATCTTGGGTAGCAGATCTGGTAATGGAGAGAAGATTAGGGAAGAAGGCTCAGAAAAGTGGGAGAAACAGAGAGACTGCACAACTGAAAACACCACCAAGATTATTTTAAAAGGACCATCTGGTTGGGACACTTATCTTGGACACCACTGCCACATCACCACTAGACATTAGCCACTACTGCTGGCTTCCTGATTCAGGGGCCACTACCACAATTAACTGCTTACTGCTCCTTAAGAGTCAAATTCCCCAAAGGCAGATTGGGCTAAGCCAAACCTCCATGGTACTGCCACTTCCCAGGTTTCAGGGTGTAAGAGAGGGAAATACCCACCAACAATGGCAGGTAATGCCAGCACCCATACCCCTACATACATCTATTTTCTCCGTCTTTCTTATTAACAGGACCCTGTACTCAACTAAGGCAAGATATGTACCAGCTTCCCAGCAGACCATGGAACTACAGTCTGGCCAATGACATGGCAACAGACTACAATGCCTGCTCATCATTTTTTTTCATGCCTGCTGACTGTGGGCAGACCACACCTCCCACCCACTGGCTCTGGGCTTGCTCACGTGTCTGCCTTTCATTGACAGGAAAGAAAAGGCTCTGTGTATCTGTTCACTTCTCTTGGACACCTGACCTCTGCCTATGAAGAGACTGTCCCTGGCAGCTGCTTTTCTCTCCTAGATCCTAGAATGATAGGCTGGGAGGACAGACTTGTGCCCTATCATGCAGCTGACCAATGTCCATAAATGAGAAAAATATTGCTGTTGTAGTCACTGAGCGGCTGGGGCTGTTTGTTCCTTAGCCAAGATGACGGATGTAAAATGGTAATGTAATTTACTAAGTGGGTATCCAGGTTGAGCCATCATGTGCATTTTTGCACCTCCCGTTTTCCTTCTTCCTACCCAGGAAGGTGGATAAGATTACTACAGCTGCAATTGCATCTTTGCAACCATGAGGTTGGAACCTTGAGGACAGAAGTCATACACTGAGGGACCACCAACAGCCTACCTCCAGATCTCAAGGCACATGAGAGAAAAGTACAACCCAAGCTCCTGACCTTGATGTTAGGCTAAGCAGAAGCTAGGGTCCACCTGTCTTTTACTCAGGATAAGCAAAGTGTGGGATTCTTTGAACACATAACAGTTAAAATGGTCAGAAGCCAACAACAACTAAATGTACCTGATATACCTACTACATGTGAAGTTTATTCACTACACCAAGTTATCACAAATCATTATAAATCAAGCCATTGAATGAGACAAAATAAGTTGAGGCTCACTCTTTCTCTTTGTTAGCAAAAAAAAAAAAAAAAAGCCTTTGAATTATTTGTAAGTGAATTCCAGAGACATAAATAAACCCAGATAATTCAGAATGTACTTAGTATAACACATACTCCTCCTATGTGATAAACTCCCACTATTTATTCAAAGAAAACTTGCTTCATTGCAAAATATAAAAAAACTTTAAAAAGTAATCTCACAACATACCACCTACTACAACACTAGACTCCTGTCCTTCCCAACCTGACCAGAACAAAAACAAAACATTGTTGGAATTGTTGAGGCCAAGAAAATTCAATTATCCAGAGCACAGAAAATGTTCTATCAAACAACAGCAACACTGCGTACAGTGGCACACACCTGTAATCCCAGTGGCTTGGGAGGCTGAGGCAGGAGGATCTTGAGTTTAAAGCCAGCCTCAGCAAAATCGAGGTGCTAAGCAACTGAGGGAGACCCTGTCTCTAAATAAAATACAAAATAGGGCTGAGGATGTGGCTCAGGGGTCGAGTGCCCCTGAGTTCAATCTCCAGTACCAAACAAAGCAAAAACAAAACAAAACAAACAAACAAAAAAAAACACAGCTACCCAGCAGTGAAAGGAGCAGAAGAAGCCTCCTGAATGAACCTGGATACCAGGCACAGGTGACAGGCATACTTAGATACAAAAGCCAGGTTCCATAAGAATGAGCCAAAAACCCTGCTCCTTCCTATTCTCTTGGAGATTCAGGAGGGACTCAATTATCAGCTACTGGGTACCTTGATGAACCAGGTGCCATCCTACACAGGGAAGGTCCAGGGGAGTCACCTATGTTTCTGTCCTCAAGAAGTTCATAACCCACTAGGGAAGAGCTATGTGCCAGAAGGGGCTGCAACAGATGCTAGCAGGGGTGGGACAGGGCCCAGAGTAAGAGTGGCTAACTCTCTAGGGCTGGAGAGCTGGGGGTAGTGTCAGCCTCTGCTCAATAATCAGTTCCTAAGGTTCCATCCAGTGAAAGGGAAAACCACAGAAGCCATTCTCATGGGTACTTTAAGTAGTACATCTGTTGGCAAAACACAAATGTTGTTACATAAATATGAAGCCACAGACTGCAAAGGCATCTGACAGCCTTTAACACAAAACAATATTATTTAATTTACAGAGGGTGTATCCAGGGATGGCCACACTGGGAACATGACACTTGAGTAGGCATGAAGGAGATCACAAAGGGAACTGAGCAACACCTGAGACAGAATGCAGAGAAGTTAACACCTGGGGTAGGGGTGTGCCAAAAAGGAGCAAGGACATCAGTGTGGCCCAGGAGCTGGATGAGTGACAGGGGAGTGGCAATCACATTGGGTCTTGGAGATCACTGCAAAGACTTGGGCTGGGACTGTGAATGAGAGGGAACCCATTGGAGGGTTCTAAAGAGAATAGCACCCCCCAGTCTGACCCACATATTGCAGGACTAAACAAAGACTCAGGGAGCAAGTACAGAATGAGGGAGGCAGGATGCTTGGACCAGGACGGAGCAGTGGAAGTAGGGAGAACTCATCAGATTCTTTATCTATCTTGTAGGTAGGATGAAGAGGATTTGTGGATAAATTGGATTGATAACTAGCACAAGGTTTCTAGCCTGAGGAAAGAGAATGGAGTTGCCTTTACTGGCAGGGGGTGGGGGTGAGTTGGAGTTCATGTGATCTGGTCAGCCAGTGGTTTCCAAATGGGAGGGGAACCAAGTCTGGACAACATCACTTTGGAGAGTGAGAATGAAGAGAGGTGTGACCACAAGGTCCTCCAACATCATGTGTGAAGACGAGAAAGACTGAGGAGGGCACCAGGCTCTGTTCTAGGTGTTGTGCTATGTAGTGAATCAAGAGGACAATCCTGCCCTATAGAGCTTCTGTCCAGTGAGGGTGAGTGTTTACCTAAGCACACTCAGTCACATATTGTTAAAAAAAATACAAACTATGGTTTGAAAGAACAGGTTTATCAGGGTAGGCCCCACAACTTGACTGGTTTTAACAACACAAAGGTCATCACTGGAGACATCACAGAGCAGCCTGGATGAGCCATGGTAGCAAAGGGTTCAGGACAGGTGTATGGAGAAGACACGAGTCTTGCTGGTAAAGGAAAACAGTGAAGTTAGAAGGATGGTGGGGTCAGGAACAGCTTTTGTCAAGGTTGGAGAAGTAGGAGAAGGCTTCTAGGGAATTGGGAGGAGAACTTCTGATTCAGAGGAACATAGGAGAAGCCTGGAGACAAGCCTCCGAAGGGAGGTGAAGGGAATCCCTGAGGGCAGGAGGGAGGCAGAGTGAGGGGGCCTGATGCTGGTCTGTTGACATTCTATTCCAATTGCTTCCCTGCTCTCTGGGAACTAAGAACCTGGCTATCAGCTGCAAGGAGGTGTTACAGCTGAATGGGGGTAGGCAAAGACCATGCAGCATGAGGTTCATCTATTCTATATTAAAATGGGGGGGGTGCATATTCAGTTTTGTGTGGAGTAAACCTGGGCTGTTAGATGACTGAATTTTACCAGGGTTGGGGCTGGGAAGGAGATGGGTAAGGATATATGGAAGGAAAGGCCTGAGGAAAAAATGGAATAAAAAATGTATTCTAAGTGCATTTGAGAGAAGGAATATTGAGCTGAGTACTAGAGGTAGTGAGCTAAAAATATAGGAGGATCTTGGCTTTTGCAGATGACAAAATAGGTGAAATTATTAAGGCTAAATTTTTGGCACCAGCACTAGACACTGGGAATGTTTTCTGACTTTGAGAAAGTAAAAAGAAGTGGCTAGGGGTTGGGGCTGTGGCTCAGTGGTAGAGTGCTTGCCAAGTATGTATGAGGCAGTGGGTTCAATCCTGGCCACACATAAAAAATAAACAAAATAAAGGTATTGTGTCCAGGGCTGGGGATGTGGCTCAAGCGGTAGCGCGCTCGCCTGGCATGCGTGCAGCCCGGGTTCGATCCTCAGCACCACATACAAACAAAGATGTTGTGTCCGCTGATAACTAAAAAATAAAATATTAAAATTCTCTCTCTTTCTCCCTCTCTCTTTAAAAAAAATAATTGTTTAAAAAAAAGGTATTGTGTCCATCTACAACTAAAAAAAATATTTAAAAAAGAGAGAAGTGGCTAGTCTTCAGAACATATACATCTTTAAAGGTTGAGTTTAAGAGTATAATTGTTGGCCAGGCATGGTGGCACACGCCTGTAATCCCAGTGGCTCAGGAGGCTGAGGCCCATTAGCAAGATCTTATCTCAAAATAAAAAATAAAGGGTTGGGGTTGTGGCTCAGTGGTAGACACTTGCTTCACAAGGGTGAGGCACTGGGTTTGATCCTCAGCACCACATAAAAATAAATAAAATAAAGGTCTAAAAAAAGTGTAATTATAAGCACTTTCACTTTTTAAAGTTTTGTTTCCATGTCTAGCCATAGAACAAGGAACAGAGAAGTATGAGTGGACTGAAGTGAATACTTGATTTTTTAATTGTTCTAATTAGTTATACATGATAGTAGAATCTATTTTAACATACTATACTTACATAGAATATAATTTCTCATTCTTCTGGTTGTACACAATGTAGAATTACATTGGTCATGTAATCATGTATGTACATATGATAGTAATGTCTGATTTTTAACTACACAAACTTTCCAGTGAATAGCAAGAGTTATACTCTTTATAGTTGTTGAAATATAGCAACCAGAAAAGAGCCCAATATCACCACTGAAAACCAGAAGCTAAATGGGTGTTATTGTGAAGACTATTTATGACAAGTATTTCATTAAGTCTACCATGCTATATGGAGTCAGACTGACTGCCACTGTATCATGTGCATACAACCTGGGGTACAGTGAAACAATGGTCCTATGGAGCCTCTGGTCCTTGGGCCCTTCTGTTGTAGAGTCAGACAGCCTTTGACGTGGCTTCAATGGTGGCCCCCAAAAGGTATGCTCACATATTAAGCCCCAGATGGTGAACAGGACCTTACTTGGAAGAAAGGTCTTTGCTGATCTAATTAACTGAAGTATGCTGAGATGACATCATTTTGGATTTAGGGTGGGTCCTAATGCAGTGACAGGTGTCCAGAGAAGTTGACAAAGACAGCAGGAGAAGGCAACGTGATAAAGCAGACCTGGTGATGTGGCCATAAGCCAACAAAAATCTAGGACTGTCAGGCAACCACCAGAAGCTGAAAGAGGCAAGAAAGGATCCCCTGCTAGAACCTTAAGAGGGAGTGGGCCCTGCAGCATCTTGATTTCAGACCGCTGGCCCCCACTACTATGGGAGAATACACTGCTGTTGGAGATAAGCCACTCAGTATGGGGTTCTTTGTTCTGGATGCCCCTCAATCTCACCAACTTCTACTCAAGCTCTAATTCTCAGTAGACTCCTGAGACATGTTTTTAACAAAAAGAAGTGTCTACCCCAAGAGCACCCTCCTCTAAGGCCACTCTGGATGCCACCTCCCCTCTCCATGCCAGGCCTCTGCTTCTCTGCTTCCCCATTTCTTCCTCCTTGTGCTGCCTTCTCTGGGGGTCCTTTCCCAAAGGGATGCAAACATGCTTTTACAGCCACTTGAAAAAACACCCTTTGCAATCCCATCTCTCTCTCCACCCCACCCCTATTTCTCTGGTCCTCATCACAACAAAATTTTTATTTAAAAATATTGCATGTCTTCTCCAGTACATACTGCCTTGGCTTGTGTTTTACCTAAGTTTCTAAGGTTAGTCTTTGCTAAGGTTTTCTAAAGGAAAGATAAGAGAAAAGGGGGAAAAAACCCTGATCATTAAAATTAAGGCACACAGCAGCAGTTTTCCAGTTCTCTGATTTAGAATTTTAGCACTAGCACTCATGCATTTTTTGTTTATGTTTTATTAAAATAGTAAAACAAAAAACTTTTGTGTGCTTCACTGTACATAGGTATCATCCATCTTATCATTACCAATTTTTTAAGTCTTTTGCAAAAGTTTTTTTTCCCAGAGTTTTTTGTTTGTTTGGTACTGGGGATTGAACCCAGGGGTGCTTTACCACTGAGCTACATGCCCAGCCCTTTTTGTTTTGAGACAGGGTCTCACTAAGTTGCTGAGGCTGGCTTTGAACTTGTGATCCTCCTGCCTCAGCCTCTTGAGCCATTGAGATTACAGGCATGTACCACCAAGCCTCACTTCCAATTAGTTTTTGTATACTAGCTTATACCCTGAAACCTGGCTGAATTCTTTTTTTTTTTTTTAAGTTCTAACAGGTTCTTTCTTTTTTAATAGCCCTTAATAGAGTCACTTACATTCTCTATATTGCTTGCAAATAGAAAGCTTTATTTACTTTCTTTTTTAAATCTCCTTTCAATACTAATGCCTCTTACACTTTCTTCTTGCCTTATGATATTGGTTAGAAACTCCATTACAATGTTGAATAGAAGGGTAAAGTGGACGTCTTTGCCTTTTTCCTCATTTTAGGGGTAATAGCCTCAGTATTTCACTATTAACTATGATCTATCTTTATCTTTCATACATGCATTTTACAAGATGAAGAAATTCATGTTTATTCCTGAGAGGGTTTTTTTTTTTTTTGATGTTGTTGTTGATTTTTGTGTTTTGTTTTTGAGACAGGATATCACTATACTGTCCTGGCTGGTCTTGAATGTGTGGGCTTAAGAAATCTTCCCATCTTAAACAAGCTGTATATTATTAGCAACCTTTTTTTTTTACCCTACTACTGAGCTACAACCTCAGCCCGTCACCCTCTATTTTCTAAAAGTTTATGTTATGTGAGAGTGATGTTAATTTACCAGTGAAATAATCTGGGCCTCTTTGAGTTTTCTTTGTGGGAAGATTATGTACTAAATCTCTACTAGGTAAAGTGCTAATATTTTTATTTTTCAGGTTAAGTTTGAGCAAGTCTTAGTAAGACCTATTTTTCAAGGAATTTGTTCATTTCATACAAGTTGTCAACTTCAGTTGTTTATAATATTCCCTTATGATTGTTTTAAAACATCTTAGGGTCTTTAGTAATATCCTCTTTTATGCTTAAAATTGGTAACTTATGTGCTTCTCTTTCTACCTTAATTAGTTAGCTAGGAAATTGTGGAGACAGTCAAACAATCAATTTTTGCCTTTTTAAAATTTTCTAACTCACTGATTTCTGCTCTTACCTTTATCACTTCCTTCCTTTCCTCTACCTGCTTTGGGTTTACTTTATTCTTCTTTTCCTAGCTTGTTAAGGCAGAACCTTAAGATCATTTTATAATTATTTTCTAACAAATGCACCTAAAGCTACAGATTTCCCTCCAAGCAATACTTTAGATGTAACTCTACAAATCTTATAGTTTTCATTATAATTAATAATCCTTTTAAAATCATCTATTTTTTCTTGTAATTTCTTCTTTGACTCCTAGGTTATTTAGAAATGTGTTAATTTAAAAATTTACATTTATTTATTTGTTTGTTTGTTTCACCAAGTCACTGTTTTTTGTGGTGCTCAGGATGGAACCCAGGGCCTTGTGCTAGCTAGGCAAGCACTCTATCACCTAGCTACATCCCCAGCCCTAATTTTTAAATATTTGTGGCTTTTTCTACACCATATTGTTATGATTTCTTTTTTTAGTACTGGAGATTGAACCCAGGGGTGCTTAACCATTGAGCCACACCCAAGCCCTTTTTATTTTTTATTTAGAGACAGGGTCTCACTGAGTTGCTTAGGGTCTTGCTAAATTGCTGAGGCTGGCTTTGGACCCAATCCTCCTGCCTTAGCCTCCCGAGCCACTGGGATTACAGATGTGGACCACCATGCTCATCCATATTGTTCTGATTTCTAATTCTATTTCATTTTTACCAAGAACATAATCTGTAGAATTTCAAACTTCTGAAATTTACCAAGACTTTTTTTATGGTCTAGCAAATGATATATTGTTGATCAATACCACTTACCCTTGGAAAGGATGTGCATTCTGTAGATACTGAGTATATTATTCTACATATGCATACTATGTCAAAGGTGTCTGGTAATGTTCTGATCTTTTATGTCCTTATTGATTTATTGGTCCAGTTCTATCAATTACTGAGAAGGGTATTACAATTGCTAAGTAATATGATTATGGATTTATTTCCCTCTTCAATTTTGCCCATTTTTTCTTCATGTATTTCCAGCTTTATAATTAGGCACATATACATTTCTGACTATTAAATCTTTCTAAAGAACTTACCATTTCATTGTTACAAAATATGTTCATCTCTGGCAAAATCCTTTGTCATGAAGTCTGCATTTTTCCCATATTAGTATTGCCTCTCTAGCTTTCCCATGCTAGCTATTTACATGGTGTATCTTTTCTCATCCTATTATTTTTCTACATAGTAATGCAGTTAATATTAAAACACCTATCTTATAGACAACACAAAGCTCAGTTTTGCTTTCTAGTCTACAATCTATGCCCCTTAACTGAAATGTTTATTCTGTTTATGCTTAATGTAATTACTGATGTGAACAGATTTAGGACTAATGATTTCTTCTTTCATTAAAAGCACATTTTCTTTTACTTCCTACTAACAGCTACTTTAAAATCCTTCTCTGTTGATTAAAACATCCAGGTCACCTTGGGTAGGTCTCCCATTGATTATCTCTTCTTTTGAACAGAGGTGGTCAAAGTATGGCCCACAGGGCAAATCTGCATGTTTTGTTAATAAAGTTTAATTTTGAATACAGCCATAATTTCCCTTACATATTGTCTATGGTGGCTTTTGCACTACAACAGCAGAGTTTTGTAGTTGCAACAGAGACCATTATGGCCCACAAAACCTAAAATAGTTACTGGTTATGAAACAAAAATTGCTAACCCCTGCTCTGGTCACATTTTCCTATTTCTTCGAATGGCTAGATATTGTGAGTACTACAATGTCAGACTTTGGATTCAATGAAGTTTTATTAATTTTTATCTTTCTTTGGGGAGGGGTACAGGGATTGAACTCAGGGGCACTTGACCAGTGAGCCTCAACCCCAGCCCTATTTTGTATTTTATTTAGAGAGAGGGTCTCACTGAGTGGCTTAGTGCCTCACTTATGCTGAGGTTGGCTTTGAATTCATGATCCTCCTGTCTCAGCCTTCCAAGTGGCAGGGATTACAGGTGTATGCTACTGTGCCTGTCCTGATTTTTTATCTTACCAGTTAATTTGGGTGAACTCAAACTCCAAACTGTCTTCCCTATGGTAGGCAGCAGTTGAAATCTCTATTCAATTCTTTTGTCTTAGCTGGAATTCAACAGAGTCTATATGAAGAACTTGGGCCCTTTGCCAGTGTCAGATAATGCATTCCAGGATTCTACCCCACCTCAATTTCTAGCTTGCTGTAGTTGTTCCGAAATCTACTCTCTGATTTCTCAACCCTAAAACTGAAGATTTCTAAGTCTTATCCTCCTTGCAGCACTGACTGGACATGTGTCTGGTAAAAAATCACAATAAGGAAATTTGCCCAATGCAGTTCCCTTCTTCCAACTATAAACTTTATCCTACCTTTTGTGTGCCTTTAATCACTTTCTAGTGCCTTTAAGTTGCTGGTTTTTAAAAATTTTTATCCAGAGTTTTAAACTGCCTGACAGAGGGATAATCCAAAATGAGTTACCTCATCACTACCAAAAAAGCAAATCCTCCAGTGACTTTTGGACCTAGTACTCTTGATTTTTACATCCTTAATAAGCTATTCCCTAGTGACAGCAATCTTAAACTTCAACATTTTTACTCTCAATATTGTTATAATTTTGGTTTATTTTATAATCATTACAAAATAAAGCAAATAAGTAACCATGTTAATAGTATTAGGAATCAACATTTTTAGTGTAAAAAAAGATGTTTTTTTTTAAAATATATGTTTTGGGCACAGTGGTGCACCCCTGTAATCCCAGTGGCTTTGGGAGGCTGAGGCATGAGGATCGCAAATTCAAAGCCAGCCTCAGCAACTGCAAGGCACTAAGCTACTCAGTGAGACCCTGTTTCTAAATAAAATACAAAATAGGGCTGGGGATGGGGCTCAGTGGTCGAGTGCCCCCGAGTTCAATCCCTAGTACCCCTCCAATCAAGAATGTAAAGATAAAAGTTAAAGAACCCAGTAATGTTAAATTGTCTTTGAAAATATCGCCATGTATTTGTGACTCTTAAAAAGTTTAAAATATTTTCTAGCTCTGTCCACTAAAAGGTCCTAGAAGTGATGCCACCCCATAAGAATCCACATCTTGGGTTATAAATACTATTTCCCACTAAAGGGAATCAGAGTTCTTTGGAATCAGTTCTGGCAAAGGAAGCACACACATTGGGATAGAATATTTTGTGCCAAGAAGGCTCAATGAGAATATGCTAAGAAAACACCAGTAGCATCATGAAGGGTGACCAAGTTTGAAATAACTTGATCACAAAAGAATGAATGTATCTGAATTCTAAAATATTTCATAACCAAAACTCCGTAAGTCAACACTAACTTGAGAGAAAAAACATAAGAACAATATTCTGTTACCATTTGAAGTGATTTTTACACTTAATGCATTCTAAAATTTAGTAATTAACTTAGAAATTAAAGGCAAAGATTAAACATCTATACTCTTTGTAGGGAAAAAATACAGTTCGTCCTTACTTGATAATAAAATTTTTAATTTTTATCTTTTTGTGTTATTGGAGGTTGAACTGAGTAGTTGCACATGCTAGGCAAGTAATCTACCACTGAGCTACATCCTCAGCTCTTTTTCAATTTTTCATTTTGATGCAGGGTGTTGCTAAATTGCACAGGCTGGCCTTGAACTTGCCATCCTGCCTTAGTCTCTCAAGTAGCTGGGAATATAGGCATGTGCCATTAGGCCCAACTGCAGAAAGTCTTTACATAGGAATGCCAATAGAGAAATGACAGAACTAGAAAAAGCTACATACCTATAATCCCAGTGACTCAGGAGGCTGAGATAGGGTGATCGAAAATTTGAAGACAGTTTTGGCAATTTAAACAACTTAGTGACACCCTGTCTCAAAATTAAAAAAATTAAAAGGGATAGGGATGGAGCTCAGTGGTAAAGCACCCCAAGGTTCAATCCCCAGTTACTAAATAAATAAATAAAACACTTCCCTTTATTAAAAAAGAGAAAAGAAAACCTCTAATGAAATAATGGATTCAGGCAGGGATTATTAATGAATGCTAAAATCATTAAGTGAAATAGTTGTTGGGCAATAGCATATTTGTAGACAGCCAAACTATCACATCACAGATTTACCAAGTACAACAGGAAAAATCAACACTTAGAATGGAAAGATTTGGCAGTCACCTTCTTTTTAACCAACTGGTAAAACACAGCATCATGAACCACAGGATAACCAGCCATCAGGTCCCTCCTGATCTGATGCAGGATGAAGTACAACAGTGTTGCCTGTGCAATATTCTGGGTCTGGGCCAAAATGTTTAACCTAAACAAGCCTGTGGGCCTGACTTCTCATTCACAATTAACATAAGGAATAAATGATTTAAATTACATCATGAGAGACATCTAACCCCATTTATAATATGGGCCTTCTAAAGGACAACTGGGCCAACTGTTTCAAAAAAGTCAATTCCAAACTACAGAACACTAATGAATTCAAAGAAGACCTTAGAAGATGGAAAGATCTACCTTGCTCTTGAATAGGCAGAATTAATAGTCAAAATGGCCATACTACCAAAAGCACTATACAGATTCAATGCAATTCCAATCAAAATCCCATTGACATTCCTCATAGAAATAGAAAAAGCAATCATGAAATTAATCTGGAAAAATAAAAGACCCAGAATAGCTCAAGCAATCCTTAGCAGGAAGAGTGAAGCAGGTGGCATCACTATACCAGACCTTAAATTATACTACAGAGCAATAGTAACAAATATGGCACCAAAACAGAAATGAAGACCAATAGAATAGAAGACATAGAGACAAACCTACATAAATACAGTTACCTCACACTAGACAAAGGCACCGTAAATATACATTGGAGGAAAGATAGCCTATTCAACAAATGGTGGTAGAAAATTAAAAATCCATATGTAGAAAAATGAAATTAGATCCCTTTCTCTCACCCTGTGCAAAACTCAACTCAAAGTGGATCAAGGACCTAGGCATTAGACCAGAGAGACCTTGTGCTTATTAGAACAAAATGTAGGCCAAACACTCCATCATGTAGGCTTAGGAACTGACTTCTTCAACAAGACTCCTGAAGTGCAAGAAATAAAATCAAGAATCAATAAATGGGATGGTGTTAAACTAAAAAGCTTCTTCAAAGCAAACAATCAAGAGCCTAAAGAGAGAGCCTACAGAATGGGAGAAAATCTTTGCTACCTGTATCTCCGATAGAGCATTAATCCCCAGGATATACAAAGAACTCAAAAAACTTAGCACCAGAAAAATAAATAACCCAATCAATAAATGGGCAAAGGAACTGAACAGGCTCTTTACAGAAGAACATCTCTAGAAATTAGAGAAATGCAAATTAAAATTACACTGAGATTCCATCACACTCTAGTCAGAGTGGCAATTATAAAGAACACAAATAACAATAAATGTTGGTGAAGATGTGGGGAAAAGGGTTCATTCATACACTGCTGGTGGGATTTCAAATTGGTGCAGCCACTCTGGAAAGCAGTATGGAGATTCCTCAGAAAACTTGGAATGAAACCACCATTTGACCCAGTTAGCCCACTCCTTGGTATATACCAAAAGGACTTAAAATCAGCATAATAAGGTGACACAGCCATATCAATGTTATAGTAGCTCAATTCACAACAGCAAAGATGTGAAATCAACCTGTGCCCTTCAACAGATAAATGGATAAATAATATGTGGTGAATATACACAATGTAATATTACTCATCCATAAAGAAGAATGAAATTATGGCATTTGCCAGTAAATGGGTGGAACTCGAGATTATCATGCTAAGTGAAATAAACCAGTCCCAAACAACCAAAGGCTGAATGCTCTCTCTGATATGTGGATGCTAACACACAATAACGGGGAGTGAAGAATAAAAGTTCATTGGATTAGACAAAGAGGAATGAAGGGAAGGGAGTGGGAGTGGGAGGAGGAAAGACAGTAGAATGCATTGGACATAACTTCCCTATGTTCATATATGAATACACCACAGTGAAACTCCACATCATGTACAACCACAAGAATGGGATCCTAATTAGAATAAGTTATACTCCATGTAGGCATGATATGTCAAAATACACTCTCTCTATATAAAAAGAATAAATTTTTAAAAAGTCAATTCCACAAGTGAGGTGGGAAGGCTGTTCTTGGTAAAAGACACAGAGGAGGCATACTCAAAGCAATACATAAACCACATTGCTTTGTAGTAGTACCTCCCAAAAAATGGCTATGAGAGACATTTGGGGGGAATTTGAATTTGGAGTGGGTGTCTGATAAAAACATACCTATCTATACAGACCAGACAAATATGCGAATGTTAACTGTCAAATCTACATAGCAGGCATACAGACTTCAGAGTAAGTTATAAAACTAGTTTGGCTGAAATAAAGAATTTTATAGAGGGACAGAAGATAAAGAGATCACCCAAAATTCTGAGCAAGGAAACAAAGGAAAATATGACATGATGATTGAGACAGAAGATAAATATATATGGTCCAAAATTTAAAATGAAAGAATGGAATTAAAAAAAAAAGCTGAAAATAGGGCTGGGGTTGTGGCTCAGTGGTAGAGCGTTCGCCGTGCACGTGTGAGGCCCTGGGTTCAATTCTCAGCACCACATATAAACAAATAAAATAAACGTACTGTGTCCACCTACAACTAAAAAATAAATATTAAAAAAAGCTGAAAATAGACAAAGTGTTCTCATTGAATGACCCCACAACAATGAATGAAAAAGACAATTCTAGATATACCCTCATGAAATTTCAGGGCACCAAAGAAAAAGAGAAGCAGGATATGATGGGTACTCCTGTAATCCCAGCAACTTGGGAGGTTCAGGCAGGAGGATTCCAAGTTCAATGCCAGCCTGGGCAATTTAGTGAGATCCTGCCTCAAAATAAAATATAACAAAAGGACTGGGGATGCAGTTCAGTGTTAGATCCCCCTGGGTTCAATCCCCAGTACTGCCAAAAAAAAAAAAAAAAATTAGGGAAGTAAAGGGAAATGAAGGCCCATCTACAAAAGAACCATAATCAGAGTGGCATCAAGCATTTGTTTTATTCATATCTGTGTATGCTAGAAAGAAAAAAGGGAAAATCTTTCCAAAATAGAAGGGGATGATTTTTATCTTGGAATTCTATACTCAACCCATCAAGTGTAAGGGGTTCAATTCTCAGCACCACATATAAATAAATAAATAAATAAAATAAACGTATTGTATTTTAGATATGAAATGACTCAGAAGACCTATCTACTATGAGGTTTTTGGCTGCAAGTAACAGAAAAGCTGACTCAAACTGGCTTATACAATAAGAAATTTTACTCTCTCACAAAACTGCTAGTTTAGAGATAGGCCAGCCTCAGCACAATCAGTAGCTAAACAATGGGAGCAATACTCAGGTTCTTCCTGTTGACTCTCTGCTCCACCATCCTTAGCAAGTAAACATTTTCTTCAAAATTGTCCCTCAGTCTGAGGTTATAGAAGAACTACCAGCAGCATGTTATTTGCTCCAGTGAGAGAATGAGAAAGGTCCTCCCTAAATGTTCCATTGAAGCTCTTCCCTTTAGTCTGAATGGACCAATTTAGATTATATGTCCAGCCTTGATGAATAATTACTCTCAAGGGAATTCAATATAATGACTTAAGGAGTGCTTTATGAAGTTGGGAATAAGGCAAAGGTGAATAATATCAGGGATCCATTAGGAATGGGTAAACAGGGAATGGATATGGGATAAATTACAAAAGTGTCTACTACAGTTTACTCCTCAAGCATCCTATCTTAATAAGTTGCTTAAGAATGCATGCCAGAAAACAAGGGAGTAAATCAAATAAAATGATATAGGTTCTGGGACACAGGGGCTACAACGTGAGAGCACAATGAAGGTAAGATCCAGGAGGCAGGTGTGTGCAACCTTAAAGAGCAAATACTTCAGACTGTAGGAGGAGAACAGAGAATTCTGAGAGGAATGCCTTTGGTGGGGAGCAGAATCATAGGAAATAAACAGCATGACTAAGAGGATTTTACAACAAGATCAAAGAATATTAAAGAAAGGAGACAACAATCAGAAATGGTGGGAAGGGGCTGGGGATGTGGCTCAAGCGGTAGTGCGCTCGCCTGGCATGCGTGCGGCCTGGGTTCGATCCTCAGCACCACATACAAACAAAGATGTTGTGTCTGCCGAGAACTAAAAAAAAATAAATATTAAAAGATTCTCTCTCTCTCTCTCAAAAAAAAAAGAAAAAAGAAATGGTGGGAAAAACAAAAAAAGCTATGTAAGAAAGCCAAGGTTCGAATATGAAGCAGATTAAATCCTGGCAAGGATGGGTCTAAGAAAAGAGAATCCATTTGACCTTGATTGGTCATTCTCCTCTGAGTGGTCCAGACCTATAAAGAAGGAAAGGCAATCCTAGCATTCATTACTTGGCCTTGTCATGAACAATATTCACATACCTGTGATAATGTAAATGATGGTGACTTATTTTTAACTTCAGAATTAACTTTGGCTGTGGCTGCAGAGCAAAACACAAATGTTAAAAATTTTAAAATGGATATGGTGCAGTATAGCTTTTAGAAGGTAGAAGTTGGGGAAGGAAAGTCACAGGAAAAGTTGGGTCATTAACATCCTCACCTTACACTGAGAGGTATTGACCTATGAACTAAACCTGATAGAACAAGAAACACCACCCAAAGTTACAGAATAATGAGAATATGATGTCAATGTGGCAAGATACTATAAATTAAACCATCCTATTTAACTTCAAGTAGTTAACATGTTCTTTTCCACATGAAAAGCCATCCTCCACTCTGTATCTTTCTCATTTCTGCTCAACCCTTGGTTCCCAGCTTTGGCATTGCCACTTTAGAGATTTCCTCAATCCTCCTAAGGATGAGCTGTTCCCCATTATACAGGATCATAGTGAGCTCTGGCCACAAACTTATCCTTCCAAGCATTGAAATACTGTGTAATTATATAAAGTTTTTCTCTGCTACCAAACTCAAGTTCCAGGAAGAAAGGTACCAAATCTGTCTAAATCACCCCATCCTTTGCCTAAGACAATGCCTGGGGTAACTATAGATACCTCAATCCCTTGTGAAATGAATGAATATATGACAGTTTCATGTACTGCATATCCTTCAAAATGGAGCTAGCATGGAACTCAGCAGCACCTAATTGAATTCTATTGGCCATATGAAAAAGATACTATATGTGTAACAAGTCCACCATTTAGAATTAGTATAACAAACAGATTTATGAAACATGTAATGTCTCATAAGGATGTCAGTGAGGAAGCTGTTCAAAATCATCCAAAGTCCTGCTGTATCTGAAAGGTGACTTGTGGCTTGGACTGAATGAAGTCCTGGCAATAGAAAAGGTGAGAAGAAGATGGTCTCACAGGACTTGTTACTGGATTAAAGGATGAGGAAGGAAAAGAGCAGAATTAAATATGACTCTTAGAATTTTGGATCAAGTAACTGGGAGGATGTTGATGCTATTTACTAAAATGGAGAAGAGAGGAGGAATAAGTTTGAAGGGGGGAAAATCAAGAACTCTGTCTGGGACTTACTAAATTTAAGATGGCTGTGAGCAACTCCAGTGGATGCTGAAGGGGCCATCAAATGTGGAGCTCAAGAGAGAGGTCTGAGTGTAAACAGAATTGGAACCATAGGCTCACAGACATATATCATTCAGCAATGATTGCAGAAACAACGGAAATGCCCTTTAGGCAAAATCATACAATGTGGTGATTAAAAATGATGGTGTAAAAACTTTATCCAGACATTATCTATCTATAGATGGCAGATTTATTGACTTTTACTTTTCCTCTTTCTGTATTTCCTGGAAAACTTAACTACCAAATTCATGTTATGCATGCAATTAAGTTATCTTCAGTTTAGGGATAAAATTATTATAGAAATACATTTTTAATAGCATGCAGAAATATCTACAACACAATCTTGAGGAAAGAATTAAAGTTACAGAGAACATATTATATGATCCCACTCACCTAAAATGGTAAGTGCATGTACACAGGTAGATAAGGAAAACCAGAAGAATATTTAAAATACCAACACCAAGGATAAATTTGGGGCTATTAATCATCAAGCAATTTATGTGGTAGTAAGTAGTCTTTTATACAGTTTTAATTGTGTTATACTTTGCAAAACACTATATGTGTTCATAAATGTTGGGTATAATTAAGATGAACTAAACTTTACATGCCACTTTGTCTCCTTTTATTGTAACTGTGCTTTCCCCCATGCAACTCACTAGTTGAGTGATGTTTCGTAATTGCACAGTACAATGTACAGAACAAGTGTTCTTAAACTTTTTCTGTCATGAACTCTTTTGCCTTTTGGATCCTGCCTCAGAAAAAGTTTTAAAATGCATAAAATAAAATGATTAGAAACTGATTAATGATTAATTATGAATGCTACAGCTGGGTGTGGTGGCGCATGCCTGTTAATCCAAGCTACTCAGAGGTTGAGGTAGGAGGATTGTATGTGAAGGCCAGTTTGGACAACTTAGCAACACCCCGTCTCAAATTAAAAAAAAAAAAAGAATTAATGGTAGAATATATGCTTCTTTAGTAAACTATTAAATAACCAGATCTAGGGTAGCTATTAGGGTTAAAGTTTGAAATAGTAATGACAACATATGCTATTTCAAAATATCTGTAACAACTATAATATAAAAGCACCTTTGATCTCTATTGGTGACAGTCACATGTCCTTTTTTTTTTCTTTTTGATGCTGGGGATTAAACCCTGGGCCTTGTACATGCTAAGCATATGTTCTACCACTGAGCTACATCCCCAGCCCATAGGTAGTCCTAATGCTACCGTGGTTTTTTGCCTATAACTGTCAGTGAAAATAAAAATGGAGTCTTTTTTCCAACAAAGGTCACAAACCCTGAATTTGAAACTCCCAGAATCAAAACCCTTGGTCTAGAAATAATTATTTTTGCATTGCTGGGAATCAATCAAACCTAGGACCTCCCACATACTGGTGTGCCCTCTACCACTGTGTTACTTCCCCAGCCCTAAAAGATATAAACTTTAAAGAGTTTTCTTTGTAGGGCATAATCATCAATGATTATGATCTTTTTTGTTTTTGTGCCTACATGCACTTTGTTTCCTACAATAATGTTTCACTTGTATAATAAAAATAAAGAGCTTGTGGGCACGGTGGTGCACACCTGTAATCCCAGTGACCCAGGAGGCAGAGGCAGGAGAATGACAAGTTTGAGGTCAGTCTCAGCAACTTTAGCAAGACCCTCAGCAACTCAGTGAGACCCCGTCTCAAAAATAAAATAAAAAAGACTAGGATGTAACTCAGATGTAGAGCATCCCTGGGTTCACTCCTCAGTACATAAATAAATAAATATTGTTTCTGTTTATTTGTCTTAACCTGGAAGAATGACTAAGAAATTTTACAGTTGCTTACAAGCTACATTAACATTTTTAAAAATAGTAATACCACCTTAAAAAATACTTTCCATAGTTATTTTAATCACTACCAAGATCTTCCAAACCTAGAAAAAAAAAATCACTGCAATTATTTATCCTGGAGTTAAACAGAACAAAAAGACAAACTGTCACAACTTCAGACATTTGTCTATTTTATTGCCAAGTCTAATTTCAAAAACAGCTGAAAATATTAGAGCAAATTAGTACTTAATATGGATTAATACTTTCTGCTGTTTACAAAAACAGAAATACCAGAAACACGGAAATTTATTTTTTACAAATAAGTTACTAATTATGTAGAAAAATTTTAAATACACTTTATAAAAGTAATATCAAACTTACATACCTTAAGCAACATATTTTTCCCCTAGTAGTTTGGTATGTTAAATTTATTTATATATAAAAGACACCTACTTCGTTAGTACAAATTAATGAGAAGTTAGGATTATCAAGAATTGAACACAGCTGAGCAACCTCTGCTGACTAGGCAAATAAAGAACATTAGTATATTTGTATGTATTTCTTTTTAATAAATGAAATTTGATTTCAAGGAAAAAAGTTATGTACCACTAGAAGCCCCAGAGAAACCAAAATGTTTTAATGTTTTCCAAAAACAATTCACACGTAGAAAGTAAGCTCATGCTGGAAAGCGTTCATGTTTTAGCAGCAATGTAGAATGTCACAAAGGAGATAAAGACAAGGGAAATGGACATATCTCAGATGCATGCTTTGCTTTTATTCAAAACTAAAAATAAAACCTTTGCTCTGCCCTATCAGTCTAGAAATAAACACCTTTTTTTTTTTTGTGTGTGTGTGTGTGTGTGGAAATCTTTCACAAACATAGAAATAAAATATGTTCTTCTTGGTTAACAGGACCAAAGGATATAAACATAAACATAAACCAATGCCATTCCTTCTCCCTTCTCCCTTGGGGCTCTGGATGGGGCTTCTGTTGTAAAAATGTTTCCATAGCACAAGGAGACATGTTAGATGAAGGAACAAATTCTGCGCAGGGCAACACAACTAGTCTCAAAAGCCAAATATCAGAAGAAAAGAGTTGCAGAATGTTTCATACAGAATATCATCCTGTAAATTTGAGAAATACTCTATAATAATAGTCTATATTGTCATGTACAACACAAACCTTGCATGGAGAGTATCCCGATCACCTTTAGGGGATGAGCTACTTAGGGAGGCAGGGCAGTGAGTGCAACCATGGGATGCAATTTAGCTGGAGTTGTCATTTTTGAATTCCATAAAAGAAAGCTGACATGAATATAGCAAACTGCTAACATTTCCTAAGTCTGGGTGGAAAGAAGATCAATAGCTACATGAGCAGAGCATAGAGGCTGGGGAGGACCTTGGAATGATCTAGGGAGGGTGGAAGACCAGGCAGCACAGACGAACAGGGAGAAGGCTCCAGAGGTGCTGTCCACAGTAGTTCATCAGGGTAGATCTGGTCCATGACAAGACAGGAGTAAGCTTGCTCACACACAGTTCCTTTACCATGAAAATCTTTTTAAAAACAATAAATAAAATTGAGAAGGACTCAGGGCATACCTCACAGTACAGTACTTGCCTTGAATATTCAAGGCCCTGGGTCCAATCCCCAGCACTACAGGGGGGAAAAAAGGCCAGTGTGGTGATGTATGCTTGTTAGCTGCCAGGAGGCTGAGGCAGGAGGATGACCGGTTTGAGGTCAGCCTAGGCAACTTGGTGAAACCCTGTCTCAAAATGGAAAATAAAAAGGGCCAGGGATGTGGCTCAATGGTAGAGCCCCACTCTCACTGGGTTCAATCTCCAATATTACCAAAAAAAAAAAAAAAAAATCAGGGAAACTAAGCAATGCATTTAGTACCACAGATGACTCCTGTTCTCCTCACAGCCTGACACTATCAAGCATTAGAGAACAAACTGTGTTGGAGAAGGGGAAGCCCCATCCTCCTGGAGCAGAAGTGGAAGGATGGAAGGTTCTGTGAAGATACCTGGAGTGTCCAATGGGTGTCCAATGGATGAGGTGGGAAGGTGACAGAAGTTTGCTAAGGGCAGATGGCTTCTAGAAGAGTGCAGGATGGAAAGCGAACAGGATATTTGGGCAGAGTGTGCCTTCTGGGGCAAAGGGAACGTCTCAGAGTGTGATCTAGTGTGGAAGGAAAGTGATGCCTACTTGGCATACCTAGTATATTAGTGCCTGAACATTTGTGGACTACTCTCTAAAAACACAAATGCTCCTATCTACATGGCCCAGCTTGCTGCTCCTACCTCACCTCCACATTCTGAACTACTTTAGTCCAGCTCCACAGATACTCTCCTGTGTGAGCCTCTATATAAGTTGATCTTTCCACAAAACTTCTCTCCCCACTAATGCTTTCTCCTGGATCTAGCTGACAGTTTCTTATTGTTTGGTTTCAGGTCTCATTTTTTCAACGAAGTCTCTTCCCTGGCCTCATTCCCCAAGTCTAGGTGAGATCCCTTCTAATGTTAATGTGCTTTCTCAGTGGCACTGGCCTTCATCACAGAGGTTGGCCCACTGTACAGACCATTTGCTTGTCTGTACCTCCCTCCCATTAGGCCAGATTTCTGGGTTAGAGATAGTCCCCAGGAGCTAGCACAGTAGCTGACAACTAGTACAGGATTGCTAATATAAAGAGTACAACAGTTGCTGGGTGTGGTGGTGCTTGCCTGTAATCCCAGTAGCTTGGGAGGCTGAGGCAGGAAGACTGCAAGTTCAAAGTCAGCATCAGCAACTTAGTGAGGCCCTAAGCAACTTGGTGAGACCTTGTCTCTAAATATAAAGTATAAAAAAGGGCTGGGGATGTGGCTCAGTGGTTATGCAACCCTGGGTTCAACCCCTGGCACCACAAAAAGAAAAAGACATCAGTTATAGAGAAATGAAACAACAGTGATCTGGCCCTGAATACTTTTAGGATACTCTTTATACAAACTGTGATAGGAAGGAGGAAGAAGCCCAGCAGCTGAAGGAATCTGGAGTCACACAGAGCTACAACTTAGAATGGCCCCAACATAAAAATGCTCCATTTTCTTCAAGATTCACAAACATCTAGCTGAAATTTCTCGTCAAAAAAAAAAAAAAAAAAAATCTTGCCTCAAATCCCCTGCTCATACAAGGTCACATTTGATGAAAAAGAAACTTCCAAAGTTTGGTTTTCTAGTGCTAACTACTGAAAACAACTTTTTCCTAAGCCTAATTATCAGCTCTCTAATCTCTACAAATAATACTATAGTCATAAATTTGTATGTTTATCTTCTTATAAGCAGTCTTTTATTAAAAGTCTACAATTAAGGCTGGGGTTGTAGCTCAGCAGTAGAGTGCTCACCTAGCACATGTGAGGCCCTGGGTTTGATCCTCAGCACCACATAAAAATAAATAAGTAAAATAAAGGTATTGTGTCCAACTACAACTAAAAAATTAAGATTTTTTTTTAAAAGTCTGCAATTAAAAGGCTACCCTTGGTTTAGCAGTATTTATTTATTTATTTAAAGAGAGAGAGAGTTAGAGAGAGACAGAGAAATTTTTTAATATTTATTTTCTAGTTTTGCTGAGGATCGAACCCGGGCCACAAGCATGCCAGGCGAGCACGCTACTGCTTGAGCCACATCCCCAGCCTTAGCAGTATTTATTAAAGTTTAAAATGCATATACCCTTTGACTCAGCAAGTTCCACTTTCCCTAACAGTTTTAGCAAGTTCTCTTATAGATACACTTGCCTGTGAGCAAAATGGTATATGTAAGATGGTTCACTACAGCATTAATGAAATTTTAAAATTTAGAAACACAAATACCCATCAATAGAAAACTGGTTAAATAAATTATAATACAACCCATATAATAAACTATCCAAACCCTAAAGTTAAAAAGAATGACATGGCTCTATATGAATTGACTCCAAACAATCTCCAAGATACACTAGCAAAAAAGAGCAAAATTTGCAAATACATACAATATTTTATAGTTTGCATAAGAGTGCACTCCCACACATCCTTGTTTATGTGCATAAGCACATAATCAACAAACACATATGTAAAAACTTACAATAATGTAAGTTACCTAGAATCATTAAATTTATAGAGACACAAAAAAGAAGTTGCCAGAGGGTTGGGGGAAGAGAGGAGAAATTAAGAGTTAGTATTTAATGGGTATGGGATTTTAATTTTATAAGATAAGAAAAGTTCTGGTGATGATATTTATGATGGTTGTACAACAATGTGAATGCACTTAATGCAGCTGAAATGAACACTT
Organism: Urocitellus parryii; assembly: GCF_045843805.1. Taxonomy (NCBI): domain Eukaryota; kingdom Metazoa; phylum Chordata; class Mammalia; order Rodentia; family Sciuridae; genus Urocitellus; species Urocitellus parryii. The sequence goes on along the minus strand of NC_135547.1, from coordinate 1,599,298 downwards.
AAAATGATTACATGGAAATTATATACATATATATTGCCTCAATAAAAATTAAATACAGGGCTGGGGTTTGTGGCTCAGCGGTAGAGCGCTTGTCTAGCATGTGTGAGGCCCTGGGTTTGATCCTCAGCATCATATAAAAATAAAATAAATAAAACAAAGGTATTGTGTCCATTACAATTAAAAAATAAATATTAAAAAATTAAATACAGCTGGGTGCAGTGGCACACACCTGTAATCTCAGTGGCTTGGGAGGACTGTGGGTTCAAAGCCAGCCTCAGCAATGGTGAGGCGCTAAGCAACTCAGTGAGACCCTATCTCTAAATAAAATACAAAATATGGCTGGGGATGTGGCTCAATGGTTGAGTGCCCCCAAGTTAAATCCCCAGGACCAAAACATTTAAATATATGTGTGCATACACACACACATTCATATACACACATATTTTTGGTGCTGGGGATTGAACGAAGGGCCTCACAAATGCTAAGCACATATTCTTCCACTGAGATATCCCCAGCCCACACACAATTTTTAAAGAAAATGGTAATGGTGGCTGCCTCCATGAAGAGAATGAATGTTTGGAAACAGGGTAGCAGGGAGATATTTTACCAATAGAAAAGTTACCATCATCATCATCATTCTAAGCAAAAAATCGGTCTGCAATTACACAAGTTGGAAAACAAACCACTTATGTCACAGCCTACCCTTATGCTCTAACTTGTCAGAATTTCACACACACACACACACACACATCTGTGGATTCTTCCCAGTGTATTGAAAACATACTTTTGTGAATATCTACTATTATATTGAATCTTTTGGAACAAGAAGTATACACCTGCCCCTAGTCAAGAAGAAGGTGCCACATCCAAGGTTTAGTAATGCCCCTGGCTTGAAGCAGGTACCTCAAAAATTTGTGGGCGAATGACCCATTGTCTCCTGACAAGCCTCACAAAGAAAGGAATTCAAAAAGAAAAAAAGCAATTTTATAGAGAAAATAGAAAAAAGCTTAAGAGATACTTTGTTCACCTGAAGAAGCCAACATTTGAAAAAGCAAAGTCGGACTGCTACATCGATGTTCATAGCAGCTCAATTCACGATAGCAAGACTGTGGAACCAGCCTAGATGCCCTTCAATAGATGAATGGATAAAAAAAATGTGGCATTTATACACTATGGAGTATTACTCTGCATTAAAAAATGACAAAATCATAGAATTTGGAGGGAAATGGATGGCATTAGAGCAGATTATGCTAAGTGAAGCTAGTCAATCTTTAAAAAACAAATACCAAATGACTCCTTTGATATAAGGGGAGTAAACAAGGACAGGGTAGGGACGAAGAGCTTGAGAAGAAGATTTACATTAAACAGGGATGAGAGGTGGGAGGGAAAGGGAGTGAGAAGGGAAATTGCATGGAAATGGAAGGCGATCCTCAGGGTTATACAAAATGACATATAAGAGGAAAGGAGGGGTAAGACAAGATAATACAAATGGAAGAAATGATTTACAGTGGAAGGGGTAGAGAGAGAGAAGGGGAGGGGAGGGGAGGGGAGGGGGGATAGTGGAGAATAGGACAGACAGCAGAATACATCAGACACTAGAAAGGCAATATGTCAATCAATGGAAGGGTAACTGATGTGATACAGCAATCTGTATACGGGGTGAAGGCGGGAGTTCATAACCCACTTGAATCAAACCGTGTAATATGATGTATTAAGAACTATGTAATGTTATGAACGACCAATAAAAAAAAAAAAAAAGAAAAAGCAAAGTCGGGTTCAGCAGCAAAGTGCTTGCCTTGCATTTGCAAAGTCCTGGGTTTGATATCTAGTTCCAAAAAAGAAAAAAAAAAAAAAAAAAAAAAAAAAAAGAACCCCATCAAAAAAATAAGATTAAAAAAAAGTGAAGAGTGAATGACTGTTACACCCAATGGTTAAGACAAAACTGGTTAAATAGGCTCTAGACAACATCTCATTCCAAAGTTAAATACAAAAATGTATTTTTTAAAAATGGGACAAACACAGCACAATTTACCTATATGATTCTTTTGTATGTATTAAATATGTATGTGTGAATACAGTACTACTACACCATCATCATCATCATCATCATCATCATCATCACCATTTTGGCACCAGGGATTGAATGTAGAGGGGCTTACCTACTGAGTCACATCCCCAGCCCTTTTATTTTGAGATAGAGTCTCACTAAATTGCTTAAGCCCTTGCTAAATTGTTGAGGCTGGCTTTGAACTTGCAACCCTCCTGCTTCAGCCTCCTGAGCCACTGGGATCATAGACAGAACTGCGCCCAGCACAACATTATTTCTTTTCTTTTCTTCTTCTTCTTCTTTTTTTTTTTTTAGGAAGAAAGAAAATACAAGTTAATATTGACCTGTTCTTAGGGTAGGAAAGGAACTTCTGAGCATAAGAGAAAAAAAAAAATCAAACAGAAATTTTGTACATCAGAAAGAAAAGCAGAATCAAGACACATGATAAAGTAGGAAAAATATCTGCATGCTGACAGTTAACATCATTAATACCCTAAGAGTGACTATAAAAAATCCTTACATATCAATTTAAAAAGAAATATCCTGATAGAATAATGAAAACAGAATATGAACAAGCAATTCACAAAGACCAGATACGAATGGCCAATGATTACTGAGGTTCAGCCTCAGTAATAATCCAAGGAGCACTAATTTAAAAGATAGATAGCCAATTCTGGGAGAATATTTTTTAAATAGCACTTTCTCAGACTGCCTTGGGAGCTGAGATAGCCAATTGGGAAGGTGATGTGGCAGTACCCACCAGCAACTCCAAGTCTTAGCAGTCATTATTCAAAATGAGTGACTTAAGAGGAAGTTCAATCTCACAGTATTTTTTAATAGCAAACTGCTAGGAAAACTAATAGAGGGACAATGAAATGGATGACTGTAAGGTGGCACCAGAATACACTGATATTTAAAAGAAATAAGGCAGAGATAAATATATAAGGTGAGGTATGTAATAATACCATCCCATTTGCTAAAAATACAAAAAATGCATACTTGTATAATCTTAGAAGATTAAGAAGGATCTACATTAAGCTATTAACAGTGGTTACTCTGGGAAGTACGAGCCGAGTAAGAGAGCACTTCTTTTTTTTTTTTAACTTGATAAACTTTTAGATGGTTTGCTTTTTGTATAAAAGCATATATTAGTTTATACTTTCTTTAAAAAGGAAAATAATAAGATACAAACTTTTTTTCTAACAAGGACAAGTTCTATCCTTTGAGTTCAAATGGCCGTGTCTTTCTCATTCATAATGAATCAGAGATATTTTTTAAAAAATCTCTTCCTTTCTACATTTCTTAGGAGAAACTTATATGTCACCACTGCCTTTTATAAATCCATTCTTAAACCAGAGAAAAAGACTGTTAAAAACAAACCACACCCCAGGCCTAACATCTACCAGAAGAAGCCCATTCACTGCCCATATTTACATTTAGTCCACACAATTTATTAGACAATGCACAAAGTACTAGCCATACAACTCCCACCAGCATAAATATGTGGATTACAAAGAAAGTCCTGTCAGCCAGGTCCAAAACACACCCTGCAGCAGTAAAGGGGAATGACAATTTGAATTACAGATCAGGAGTGGAACCAAATTTGGGACTTGGAGGCAGAATGATGCTCTTTACTTCCTTCCATACCCACTGTTCTCCACCACCCAAACCCCTCATATGTATACCTATTTGTAATGGATATCTACAACAGCTTTTATACCAACATGTCAGAAATCACTAGAGAAACACAACAAAGTGCTACTTGGGGTCTCAGCTGGAATCATAATGCAGCATATGTGAAAACTCATTTTTTGTAGGCAAAGAAATGGAAAAATTCAATTGAAACATTCTGTTTTACCACATAGAATTTTTGAAATCCAGGTGTCAAAATATCAAATGTGGAGTGACCACTGATCAAAAAAGAAAAAGCTTGAGATGTTGAGTCCAATAGTTGAGAAATTAAGGAACAACTCATTTCTACAAAACTACAATCCACACAATGGTACCAAAGTAGTCCAAAGTACAGCTGATAAAACATGTGTCTTGGTCCCAGCCTTTCAAAAAGCACTCATCCTACTCTAGAGTCCCAAGAGCCAGATGTGTGTCTGGGTGTTCTCCTTAGTTTCCAAGGGAAAAGTGCAGGAAGCACATGCTACTAGCCATGGGCTCTGCTGTTCTGTGACAGCTTTTAGGAGGGCGTCCTTCTATGGAACCATACACCAGTTCCCATGTCTGAAAATGCATTACCACAGCTCACTAACATTGACCAGTAAGACATTTACCCAAAACCAAAGCAAACAGAGAAGCATGCTGAAGACCGCTAGGCAACAGCAGCAGCACAGGTGAAGAGCTCAGGACAAGTGCTCTCAGCTCAGATGACCTGCTTCAAGGTGAACTGAAGTTGCAGATCACCAGTTCCGGCTCTAATCTGACTCCCGCCCCCAGATCACGCTGTAGTTACCAAGTAACTCTACCCAAACTGACCTTTCAGGGCTCAGGGAAGTGACTTTTTTTTATTATATGGCACAGTTTGGCACAGTTATGTCTTTAATCTTTGGGGTACTTTTATACTATCCAAGAGTTGTATATCTTTTTTTCCTTTTTTTTTTTTTTAAAAACAGATGGCCAAACCAGGACATATACTAAAAAAAAAAAAAGGAAGGTTACTTACCTGAGCCCTAACATCCCAGCTACCATGGAATCCTGTTGGAGCTGGTCTACAGAAGCAAGGTGTATTCTGGGGAGTCACATGTCACATCAAAGCAGGAACTGGTGAGTCTGTATTTTTATGGAGCCTAAAACAAAGAAAATCGTAAGTTGAAAGCCCCCATTGAGCTGCATGACGTTTTTCCCAGGGCTATTTGGGACATTCTGAAGATAAACACATAGACAAAGTACTAAATTTCCCGGCTCACCTAACTAGAAACAAAGGATAAACTGCAAATTACTGGCACATAATGCACAGTGCTAAAATGAAGGAAAGATTCATGCTTGTTAGAATCAACAATATTGCAGATCTTGTAAACCTTGGGGGACACTTTTACACTAAAAAACATCAGGAGAGGTGATTTCTGGCAAGTATTTCTTCTACCACATTACACAGAAATACTTGGGGTAAAGAATATGTGTTCAAGAGAACATGCAACACCAAAATATCATCCCAAAAAGAACACCCAAAATCCAGAAGCAAAGTTTTCCCTTTTTTTCCAAGCAGCTTAAGTTACAAAGAGCTGCTGTATCATCATATGAAGGGGCTTTAACCCTGAGAGGAAAAAAGTACCAAGGGAAACCAAGCACCCCAGGAGATCCAAAGTCATCATCTAAAATATGCAAGTCTATTTCAGAGCAATCACTTTTAAGCCTCTCAGATCAGTAAATCTCTGATGTCCAACAAACTGAGTTAGTAGTTTGATAGTTTCTCTTCTGCTTTTGAACACTTGTTCAATAAGGACTTTTAGTTATTTAGGACAATCATCATCTCCTTATTAAAACCTAAACTGCCCCATATAGGCTAACCTCTGATACCCTGCTGGCCCAAAAGTAGCACTTTTATCTTTAGACTAAAAACAAAAGGTAAGCATATACAATTTAGAAACCACTTGCACAATCACTCATGCAATTGAATCCAGAGAAGGGCAACACCAACCAAGTCTTATGGCTGGGCTGGTTGGCTGGTTAATAACTACTTGACTGGTACCTAAAATTATCTTTTGAGGTACAACAAAGTTTCATAATTCACAAAATTCCTTTAAACAAAAAGTCAAGTCTTAGAATGTTTTGAAATCCCAGAAGTTAACAAAATTTCTCAGTTATCTGTATAATAAAAATCAAACCAGTATCCTGGTTAGGAGGCCCTGGAAAAGTCACAACTTCTCTAGACCACAAGTTGTTTTACTTGTAAACTGAGGGAGCTGGACAAAGGTTCCTTCCAGCTTTGAAAGTTTGAGATCTTTAATTAAAAAGCCAGAAAATGAGTCCATTTAGGTGAAAAGCTAATAAAGCAAGTGTGTGTGTGCGCGCGCATGCACGCACGCACACGCACACACGCACACGCACACACACACACACACACACACACACAGAGTCACTCACACTCTCTCTTTCTCTTTCTCTCTCTCCCCCCACCCCCAGTTCTTTGGCAGTGAAGACAAGTACACCCAGGCTTGGTCCTGTCAGTTTCAGGACCAGTAGAGTCCAGACATCTGCAGTAACTATGCACTGTGGTGAGCACACCACACACCAGCAGACCTAACAGAGTGTGCCTTAAATAAGTTAAACAGGCCAAGGCTTTATTCTCTAAAGGAATGGGCATACCACCCTCCTCCACTTGATATGGGAGTGGGTAAGACTGCCTGCCCCCAAATTCCTGCTCCCACTCAGTTACCCCACACAATATATACCTACCATCAAAGTGGTGGAACCAAGTATTTAAGCAATGACGTGCAAATCAAGCTTTCAAAAGGAAAAGGTTCCTGGGAAAAGAAAGGCAAAAGAGAACCAGGGAAAGCAGAAGAGCACATCTAAGGAGGAGGCACCCATTTACACTGGTCCTATCCAAAATGATATAAAGGCACAGCAGTTTGATAAGACAACAGCAATGTGACTAAAAAAGACTCATATGGAAGAAATGCAGACAAAGTTGTCCCGCTGGAGTGGTAATAATGCTCTCTATCCAACAAAAAAAAGACTGTGTCTGCCAGCCACATGAGACTGCTCTGCACAAATGTCACCACAACAGAAGGCAGGGAAAACAAGCAGCTGTCCCGCCACACTCTCTGGACCTCACCAATCAAGGACTGCACTTCACCATCCTGTACTTAAAACACTGGTTACTACAAATATCAAACATTTTCTATGATTCTTTCCTCCCCAGAGATAACTCAGGAAGCCTGGTGACAAACTGTTCTTAGTCAATTAAAACATTTCCACTGATAGTCACCTTTATAAAAGATTATGGGTTCTAGAATATATCAATTATCTTGCAAATAGGCCTGGCAGGTACATGAGAGGAGGAAATCTGGCTCCAGCAAGAATCTAACAAATTTACCTCTGCTGTTCTTTATTCTAGGTTAAAGATACTCTTGTCCCATCTCCATGTGGAGAAAGGTGTATTCAGTGCGGGCAAGGGTGTATTGGACTCATTCAGTCCGTTTTTCTTTCAAACTTCACAGTTTGCCTCCCAACCTGTCTAGATTAGGTCTCACAGAGGTAGGGTAGGCAGGGAAAACCTCTGGCTGGAGATTACAAACATATAAACACAGAATGCAAAACTATACCATAACCCTCCAAACACACTGTTTTGTGTGTCATGCCCTACACCTACCTCAGGATTCAAACAGCAAAAAAGAGCTGACTGCATGATGTTTTCTTGTAAGACCGGATACTCTAGGTTTAAAGCATTCAAGGCAAAATTTTAATAAGAAGAAACAGAAGGTGTGATAGGCCAGTACTAGCAAGAAAGTTGTACATGGCTTTTTCAAGCTGTAAGATAGGCTGACTTTAGATGCCACCAGGCACTTTACAGAGAAACTAAATTCTGGAAGCTGCCTGCACTGTTCAAAGGGCTAGAGGTTTATAACAAACAGGTAATTGGAGGGGTACCTGAGGAGGCAAACACATTGCCAACTATGAAAACAAATCAGAGACTTTAAGTTGTCATGTTCTAGACTCAGGTTTACTAATCTCAGAGTCACTGTCAAGTGAGGATTGTGTGTCTGTGTGGAAGTGAATGCACCCCAGTAATCAGCTGCCTAGCTGACATACCACGAATGGGTGATCTAAAGCAACTTATTATAATCAACTGAACTTCTACTAGATTGTGCTTTTTAAGGTTGACATATCCAGGTAAGAAAATAAAAGCAAGTGTTTTCTAGGCTTTCTGACTGGGATTTACAGTAGAAACCCTGAATAGCCCACATATAAGCCTATTTCCCTAAATCTCTGGTGGAAATTCCCAAAAGAACCAAAAAATCCAGACACTGTCTTTTTATAGGGACTAGCATATTTCAAAAGACCCAAAAGGTCAGCTTAATCTTGTTATTAACCGAAATTGCTGAGATTGAGATGAAAATTCCAGCCACAAAACCCCAAAATTCTCCCCTAGAGTAATAATTGCCTATTAGTACAATTTTACTATGCAGGCTAGAAAAATGCTTCATTTTTATAGTAAAACAAAACACCTAAAACTTTTGAGAGTCATACAACATCTAAGCCACTTAACATCATACAACAGTAGGTTTGGTTCCATGATCACCAACCGCCCTCTGAATTTGATCCTGTCATCTCACAGTTTGGGGTAGTGATACTCAACACTGGAGACAACCTGCGGATGGCTTGGCAGAGCCCATTCGTGTTCCTGGAAAAACAACCAGAAGCACACATCTGCCTGACCATGAGTCAGGAATATCAATTTTGTGGTGGAGCCCATTTCTGCTGTGACCAACCCATATGCGAACACATTCACAAAAGAAGCAACCGCTATAGAGATATTCCCAGCAAGTCTTTCCCCCAGGGGTCCATATTTAGCAATGCCATAAAGGGTCTGCCCTGTGACAGCACTCTTTTTAGGCTCTTCACAACGACCTTAAGTCTTCAGTACAAAACCACAGAAAATGTTGCCACTGCCACATCAAAGTCACCCGAGTTTCAGTTTAGGTGATTCAGTCATAACCAAATTAAAAAGAGAATAAACTTTCAGAGACAATCGACAGGAGTCACAGCAATGCAATGAACCTGCCCCATCTGGTACTGGTGATCCTGAGCACTCCAAGGCGTCAGAACCCGTTGCATACTATGTCCCACTCCACTTATGTAACTGGAAGATCGCCGGCGAAGGGGGGGGGGAGATGGGAGGGCGTTCATATTCTGAAGCCACAGCACCCCAAAAGAACCTCTGAGCACCCTGGGGCACGCTCTCACCAAAAAGCCTTAGATGCTGCCGGACGCACAGTCCCCTACCCACGGTTCTTGATGAGAACTATAACCACCTCTTTATGATGAGTTGTGAGATCCAGGAACACAATGTCTAGTCCTTTTTGTGGGTGGACAATAATTTCCCACCTACTTATTCCTGTTAGATGGGGAAAGGAGCTGGTGGACCGATTCGCTCGCAGTGGGGGCAGAAAGTCATAGAATGGGCGAGAAGGAGGGGGAGGCAAAGCTTGGAGATGGGGGTGAGAGCTCAGGAGCCCTTGTGGCGCACTCTCCCGACGGGAGGTGGACTGCGCACGCGCGCCGGTGGGGGGGCCGAGTAACGGGAGAGGGGGCGCGCGAGGGAGGGAGAGGGGAGAGCGCGATCCAGGGAGAGGCCGGGGCCGCGGGCACGCGACGGCGCCGCGGCCCGAAGCCCCAAGAAGGGCAAGAGCGCGCGTAGCCCCGACAGGCAAAGCCCGGGCGACAGGGGCGCCCGCGGCGCCGGGGACCGGGATGCACGCAGAGGGCGGAGAAAGGGGGGCGCCAGGCGAAGGTGGCTCCGGGGAGACCGCGACGAGGACGGTCACCCGCGAGCACGGGTGATGGGCCAAGAAGAGAGCCGCCACCGGCGGCAGCGGGAGGGGGAGGGTAGAGAGGAGGGACGCCATCCGCCAGCCGTGTCGCCCGACCCCTCGGGCCCCTCCCGCGCCACGTCCCGCCCCTACCCCCCGCCCCCCGGCAAGGGTCCCCGCCCGCGGCCGCGGCGGTCCCACTCACAGTCTCTCCTCCTCGCCTCCTCCTCCTCCTCCGCTCGGCGCGGCGGCAGCGGCGGCGGCCATTTTCCGGACGGCTTTTACCACAGCCCTCTCTCCGAGAGGAGGGAGCGCGCGCGCCGCCGACGCCGGGACCCCGCACGGACGACGTCGCGCCCCGCCCTCCCGGCCGGCCTGCGCGCTGCTGCACCTGCGTGCTCACGCCCCGCCTCCGGCACCGCCGCAAGCCTGCCCAGTATTGGTTGGGGTGGCCAGTCTGGGGCGGGGCCTCGGCGGCGACACCCTCAATTGGCGGGAATTCTTGTCCGTTTCGGCAAGGGAAAAGTGGGCGGACCCCTGCCCAAATGCTGATTGGTTGCCTTCAGCCGTCATTTGGGGAAAAGTGGCGGCTTGGGCGCGGAGGGGCTGGTTTAGTGGGCGGAATTTAAATGTTATGGATTAATGGGCCCTTGCGGATGCTGGGGCAAAGGAGGGCCTAGGCTCGGGACGCCTGTTTGCGTTTCCCTACAGAGCGGTTGACTCTGTCCACAAAACGCACTGAGTATGTTGCAATAAGCATTTTAGTGCGCTGACATTTTCTTAAAATGATCTTCAGTAAATCAGCAAAGTTGCCTGCCCTACAGCCCGGCGTTGTTCCAAGCCTAGGGACACGGTTTAAGAGGCCTAACCATTGCATTATTTCACTTTAGCCTGCCATGTGCCACACTCTCTTAGGGGCCGGGAATAAACTGACAACAAATCACGGTCCTAGCCTTCGCGGAACTCTGGCGTGGGAAGAGGGTGCCATTCCAAGCCCGCGTGAGACCTGTCATTGTTGGATCAGATGTTTTGGTGGAGGTGTGTAGAAGGGGCAGTGGAAACAGCGCTTAGCTCTGCCTGGAAAACGTAATTTGGGAGCGAGATCCAGCTGTTCATCTTCTTCGAAGAAATGACTTGGAGCTGACATCCAGCAACTATTTCAGAAAAATATTTTAAAGTATGAGGAAAGTTGTAGCCAATGGGATATTTAGAGCAGGAGTGTTTGTTAAGGCGACCTTACCCTGATACCAATCATCAACCAATCCATCCAATGTTTGTGCTAGTTTTATTCTTAACAAGGAACCTTTGGATTCTGATTTGCCCCCCTCCCCCCCTTTATCTATTTAATATCTTCTTTATGCCAGGCACTGTTCCCTACTCTGGATGCACGATACTGAACAAGACAGTGAAGTCACACATTTTTGTGGGGGAAAAATTCATACTAAGCATTAAAATAAGGCATAACTCTACATAGACATAAGGGCTTTGAGATAGATACAGGGTGAAAGGAGTGCTTTTTGGATATCCACTAGCTTTTGCCTTCATTTTCTTACCCCAAATGGATATTGGGGAAAGAACATTTCAGTCAAGTTCAAAGGCCTAACCTGGCATATTGGGAATATGGGGACTGATTTGGTTGGAGAGTGCCATGAGAACTGGGAGTTTATTCTGAGATGAGAAGCCCTTGATTTGATTGCGTCAGAAGCTGACATCATCAGATCTGTGTTTTAGTTGGAGAGTGGAGAACTGGCCATGGCCGGACAAAACTAGATACAAGATGCCCATCAGGAGACCCTGGGAACAGTTTAGGAGAGAGAAAGGATGGTGGCTTTAACTAGAAAGGTAGCAGTAATGATTTGAGATTCAAGATATATTTTGAGATTGAGCAGAAAGGACTGGATGTAGAGTATAGAGAAAGAGAAGAAACAAGGATGATGCTTGAGTTTTGGTCTGGAGCACCTGAGTGAATAGCTTTCATCAAGATGGGAGAAAATACAGGAAAAGCACATGTTCAGAAGTCTCTTTGGGTCATATTAGGCTTAAGGCGCCCCAACTCTAACAATGTGAAAGTAGAGGTGTTGGAGTAGGTGGTTGAGTGTGTGAGCCTGGAGTCTCAAGCTATAGCTGAAGTGGCCAACATGTCAACAAGCTTTAAAACATCAGCAGATCAAACCTGGAGAAAGTTGATGAAAGAAAAATAAAGACAAACAGAAATTAATGAAACAGAAACAAACAAGAGAGAAGATTGAGGAAATCAAAAGCTGGTTCGTTGAAAAGTTGAACAAAAGCCAACCCTCTAACAAACTGGATGAAAAGAAGCAAGTATGTCATATTGGAAATGAAACCATATATAACCATAGAATGACAGAGGTTTTCTTAAAGTTATGACAGTTATTCTGAATAATTGTATATCAGTAAATTTGAAAACAAGCAAAATGAGTAAACTCCACAAAAGTACAACTTACCAAGACTGACTCTAAAAACAGAATACCCAAATGGACTCCAATGACCTCAAATAAATTGACCATATATTGAAAAAAACTTACCACCTCATTCACAAATACAGGCCCAGAGAGCTATACAGATGAGTTCTATCAAATCCTTAATGAGTAGGCAATTCCAATCTTGGAAAAGAAAATTTTTTCCACATTTAGTTTTTAAAATAATGTAACTACTATAAAAGAACCAAGGAAAGTATGACACAAGAAATGGAAATAAATGTGAAAATTCTAGATAAATAAATTGAATCCAGCAGGATATGATAATATATCATAATGAAAGCAGGTTTTATTCTAAGAATGCAAAGATTGGAAAATCAAGCTGGACATGGTGGTGTATGCCTGAAATCCCAGTGACTCAGGAGGCTGAGGCAGGAGATTGCAAGCTTGAGACTAGCCTCAGCAACTTAGCAAAACCCTAATCAACTTAGTGTGACCCTGTCTCTAAAATAAAAAAGGGCTGGGGATGGAACTCAGTGGCATACTGCCCCTGGGTTCAATCCCCAGTAACACACACACACACACACACACACACACACACACACACACATGCCAAATGCCAAAACCTATCTAAATATTAGACTTTACTGAAATACATAGAAGACCTGAAAAAAATACAAACTATCTCATTCCTAGAAGGGAAGAGTCAACATAATAAACATGTCAATTCTAGAAAGACAAGAAAAACAAAACTTTTTTAAATTAAAAAAATTAAAATGTCATTCATAAATTAATCTGGAAGTTATTTTTCCTGATTAAAATACAAGAGTTTTGTGGATTATAATAAGTTAATTCTAGTTTGGAAAGAGTTATATACCAAACTAGAAGCCAAGAAATTTAAAAAAAAATTATTTTTAGATGGACATGTTACCTTTACTTATTTATTTTTATATTTATTTTTTAGTTGTAGTTGGACACAATACCTTTATTTTATTTATTTATTTTTATGTGGTGTTGAGGATCAAACCCAGTGTCCTGCACATGCTTGGCAAGCACTCTGCCATTGAGCTTCAACCCAATCCCTAAAAGCCAAGAAATTTTTGAAAAGCAATGAAGGAAGTATTCAATTCCTTAGATTGAATAAAAGGGACTTAATGCAGTTTCATGCTTAACATTGAAAATTAGAAAATACACAATTATCCAAATTATTTACTTGTAGAATTAAAAAATAGGCCATTTTAAACATGGGATTATTCCATTTTAAAATTGATATACTTAAAATAATTCTATTGGAGGTAAAAACTGAGAGTAATATAGTGTAGATGACAACAAAACAACAACAACAAAAAAAGAATTTTATCAATATGGCAGATAGAGCACAAACATCTACTCCATTTATCTAAAGATCCCTTAAACTGTTGGAACAAATATTTTAAAACAAACCTAAAATGATAAAGGAAAATGAAAAGGGTAAGACAACCCAACATTTTGGAACTAACATCCCAGATGATGCCACAAAAAATAGAAATGAAAATTTGCTTCGACCACTTATGGACTCAAGTGTGGTGTTGCATGAATGTAATCCCAGCTTCTTAGAAGGCTGTGGCAGGAAGATTACAGTTCAAGGTCAGCCTGGTCAACATAGCAGGACCCCATCTTAAAAAAAAAAAAATCAAACACTCTGGAACATCTCTAAAGTTGTGTGTGCATTAGTCTCAACAAAAACCAATCTCAGTGATTTCCAAAATATAGAAATCATGTAGATCACAGTCTCTGTAAAAATGGAATAAAATTAAAAATTAGAAACGAAAGGATGGGCAAAAGTAAAACAAAATAAACCCAATTTCCACTTGTAAATTTTAAAACAGGTTTCAAAATAACTCTGGTTAAAGAGGAAACAAAAACTAAAATGATTTTCTTCAGAAATAACCAACAATAAGAGTCCTACAGATCAAAACCTAGGAAATGTGGCCAAAGTGGTCTTCTAGACAATTAAAAGTTTAAGTACATTTACAATGGAAAAAAGATAAACCATGGATTGATTCTGATATATCACACTTACACTCATGAGTGCAAGCACACATACAGAGTTTTATTTCTTTACGCTTAGAAGCTCACTAAAAGAAAAGTATCAAGGAACAGAAAGGAGTAAACCCATTAGAGTGAACAGAATTTGATGAGGATGTGAGGTTGTCATCCATGGGCAGATTTCAACAGATTTTTAGAATGCAAATGGAAATTAGTCAATGAATAAAGTAGGCTTGAAAAATCCACCTAAAAATATTTGACAAAGGAACTACAAAGGAGGTACAGGCCGTTTTGCCAGATGTAACACCAGAAAGTCAGAATTAGAAGGTGTTGGGAGTTTCCTTGAGAACTCCCCAGGCCTTTCAAACATGGTGGTGGGCAAATTGCCAGTGGGCGGCTAGAACTCCCTGGGCCTTTCAGATAAGGAGCCCCTAATGTAACATGGCGTTGGGCAAGTTGCCAGTGGGTGGATAACAAGTTGTATCCATAAAACAAAACCACTACTATATAAAATTAGCAACTGGAGAACAAGAAGAATTCTTGGAAATTAAAATATGATTACTGTCTGGGGTTCAGTGGTATATTGCTTGCCTAACATGTGCAAAACCCCAGGTTGGATCCTCCAATATTGGAAAAAAATTGATTACTGAAGTTCAGATTTCAATAGGAATTTTGAAAAACAAAACCGAAGAAGTCTTCCAGAAAAGTAGAGAAAAACAGCAAAAACAAAAAAATCTGAGAGAAAATATAGTTTGAGGAATAATCTAGGAAGTCTAGTAAGCAATTAACAAGTGTTCATGAAAAATAAAACCAAAATCCAGGCTCAGTGGTGCACATCTGTAATATCAGCTATTCTGGAGGCTGAGGCAGAAGGATCCCAGGTTCCAGGTCAGTTGCAGCAATTTAGTGAGTCCTGTCACAAAATTTTTTAAGAATCAGAAGTTCTGTGGGTGTAGCTCAGTGATCAAGTGCCGGTGGGTTCATTCCCTAAAACTGCAAAAAATAAAGATCATAAATCAATAAATAAAGCAGAGGAATAAAAGGAACAGGCATTAGAATAGCACCGGATTTCATAATAACACTGGATGATGAGAAATAATAGGGCAACAAGAAACAAATAGGATAATGCTTTCTAAATTCCAATAGAAATGATTTGCAATATAGAATCCTACACCAGCCAAAATACCCATCAAGTGTGACAATAGAATAAAAATAGTTTTAAGATATGTAAGAGCTAAGAAAATTTACCATTCAAATATACTTTTTTAGCAAGCTACTTAAGGATGTTCTGCAGCAAAACAAGGGTGTAAGCCAAGAAGAAGGAAGCTGTGAGATCCACAAGACAATGGATCTAAGCCAGGAGGACAGTGACAGGAAACACCAGGGACGCCAATTGGGCAGAAGGCCTGGTTGGCAATCAGTCCTGGTTGGAGGAGGAGAATGAGAGAGAGAGGAGTCCAAGTGTTAGAAACAAAAAAAGTGTATGTGGACTCAACATGTTAGATGGGTGTGTTTGAGAATTT
This sequence comes from Urocitellus parryii, assembly GCF_045843805.1. Taxonomy (NCBI): domain Eukaryota; kingdom Metazoa; phylum Chordata; class Mammalia; order Rodentia; family Sciuridae; genus Urocitellus; species Urocitellus parryii. The sequence continues at coordinate 1,583,778 of NC_135547.1, read as the reverse complement.
GAAGAAGCTGGATATGATGATGGTAAACAGTACAAGAAAATAAGGGAAAACAATTCGAAAAATCAGGGGAAAGAACTGTACAAGAAAGTTCACCATTAAAATAAGAAGCAACGGTGGGCTGGGCTTATTGCTTAGTGGTAGAGCATTTACCCAGCATGTGTGAGGCACATGGGTTCAATTCTCAGCAGCACATAAAAATAAGTAAATGATAAAATAAAGGTTCATCAACAACTAAAAAAAATTCTAAAAAAAAAAAAAGAAGCAATGTAGGGGCTGTGGTTGTGGTTCAGTGGTAGCGCACTTGCCTGGCATGTGTGACACACTGGGTTTGATTCTCAGCACCGCATATAAATAAATAAAATAAAGATCTATCAACAACTAAATTTTTTAAAAAAAGAAATAATGTAAAATATATCATAATATCACCAATTGATGGTGGGTAAAAAATGGGAATTCATGGGGACCTTGATGGTAGGAAAGTTCTGGGTCATTATATTAGACTTATAAGAAGGAAGTATAATCTTAGCATTCCTTCTCTTGACCTGACATTGAAAACTATTTATGTAGACATCATAAGGAGAAGTTTTGTTTTTGCTTTTTAACCATTAGAGTCAACCTATGCAGAAAACAGAGCAGTAGGTTTATATTGCAGATGGAGTTAACTGAGCAGTCCTGGGTGTTCTGGACTGTGGCCTTGGGAATCCTTGACATACCATATGTGGTATTTATGCTGTTATCTTTAGTTATTATAGTTTAAACAGTGCACTTAAACACCTTGTGGCACTAACTTTCTTTTTTTCCCTTTTCTTTCTTTTTTTTTTTTTTCTTTTTTTCGTGGTGATGGAGATTGAATCTAGAGGCACACACATGCTGGGTAAGCACCTGCCATTCAACTGTATACCAAGCCCCTTTTTGGTTTTTATTTTGAAACAGGGTCTTGCTAAATGCCCCAGGCTGGCCTCCAGCTTGTGATCCTCCTGCCTCAGCCTCTCATGTAGCTGAGAACACAGGTGCTAACTTTCAGTACTAATGTTATCTTTGATCATTTTGTATCAGTTACACTTTAATTTTATATTATCAGGATTGACATTTACTTCCCATTCTGATAAAGATGAAAAGGTCATTACCAAGGGAGATGTAGGAGAGTAGAATAAAGGAGAACAAAGGCATAATGGGGCTTGAAAGATCCCCAAATATGCTATCCATTTTTCTCCTAAGTATGATGAAACTTGACAATATGATTCTAAGATTCATAAGCACACATACAAGATCAGCCAAGACAGGTAGACAAGGACAACCTTTGCTTTAACTAGATATCGCAAAACACTATAAAATGGCTATGATGAAAAGAGTGCAACTTTGGTGCCAAAACAGACAAATGATTGATGAAAGCTAATGGAGCCTAAAAGAAAACCAAATGCATTGGGGACAGTTCTCCTTCCTGCCTTGTTGGGGAGTGTGGTTATTATATTCCAGCTCCCACCCATTTCCCTATGAGATTCAGAGAAATCCCAGTGTGAATTGGGTGGCTTATGACATAGTTCCACTGGGGGCTTCTGGGAAAGTACAAATATTTGCTCTTCCTGGACAGGGTTAGGTCTGAAGGTGACATTGAATGGTGGCAGTAGCTCTGTTCAGCCATCAAGAGTCTTTATGAAAAATTTTCTGTTGTTAATGTAAAATTTTTCTGTTCTTAACAAAACCCCCAGGTGTTTCCTTGTTCACCAGTTGATTGTGATCCAAAGAGCTTCTGGGCACTTCTGTGAGGTCTAGGGTGATTATAGAGACTTCCTCAATATCTGTATATCCCAATTTGTGTTTTTAATTTTGTTTTCCTTTCCCTTGTTTGAGTTTACTACTGTTTTATCTTTTAGTATCAAAGAACCAATTTTGGAATTGATTTATTGTTTTCTTTGTATGCTGACTTGGTATTTTCCTTGTACTTATCATTACTATTTTCTAGATATTTTGCAACTTTTTGACTGGAATTTTTAAAAAATGAGTTTTAAATTACGAAGTTAGACTTTTGCTTGTTTTCCATTTTGTCATAAATTTTCTTTTCCAAAAATATGTTCGGTATTATTTCTTTTTTTATCTTTTTAAATTTTTTTGTAATCTTTTCTGGCTTAATATTTGGACAATGGAGCCCAGTGTGATGGCATACTTCCATAATTACCATGGATTGAGAGGCTGAAGTAGGAGAATTGCAAGTTCAAAGCCAGCCTCAGCAACTTAGTGAGGCTCTGAACAACTTAGTGAGATCCTGTCTCTAAATAAAAACCAAAGAAGGGATGGAGATGTCACTCAGGAGGCAAAGTACCCCTTAGTTCAATCCCAGATACAATAAAAAAAATTGGTCAGTTTGGTCAGTGGGTCTTCCACTGTTCCCTCTTCCATGATGCTCTAAGCATGGTCAGCTCCTTAGTATGGGCTTCAAATGGTCTTCAGTTAGACTACCCTTCTGGGTAAAGGAGGGGTAAGAAATGGATTTTGTAAGACTTTATTTTTAAGATTCTTGAGTCTTTATTTTTGAGCTGCATTAGGTTCACAGCAAAATTGAAAGGAAGGTAAAGATAACAACCATATACCTGGTGCTTCCTCCCATGTACATTGCCTCCCCCATTATCAGTATTCTCTACCAGAATGGTGCATTTGATGTACTTGATGAACTTACATTGACACACTATTATCACCCAAAGTCCATAGTTTACATTAAGGATCACTCTTAGTAGACATTCTATGGGTTTAAGCAAATGTATAATATGGAACTACCATTACAGTGCATACAGAATGGTTTTACCGTCCTAAAAGTCCTCTATGCTCTGTGCATTCATCCCTCACTCCCTTCTAGTCCCTGAAAACCATTTAACTTTATATTGTCACCATAGTTTTGCCTTTTGCAGAATGTCATAAAGTTTGGAATCACACAGGTTTTAGTATTTTTGGATTGGTTTATTCACTTAGTGATATGCATTCAGGTTTCCTCCATATAATTTCATGGCTTGATAGCTCATTTCTTTTTAGTGCTGAGGAAAATTCCATCAACTAGATGTACTACAGTTTATCCATACTCGTGATTGCTTTATGTTTTGGCAATTATGGATAGAGCTACTATGAACATCAGTGTGCATGTTTCTGTGTGGATGTAAGTTTTCAACTCCTTTGGGTAAATGCCAAGGAGTGTGATTGTTAGGTGTATAAGAACATGTTTCATTTTGTAAAAAAAACCAACAAACTGTCTTTCAGAGTAGCTGTACCATTTTGCATTCTTATCATGTCCTCATTACATTTAGTGTCATCAGTGCTCTGGATTTGGGTCATTCTATGAGGTGCATAGTGTATCATATTGTTTTAATTTACATTTCCAGATGACATATTATATGGAGCATCTCTTCATATATGTATTTACCACCTTTATGTCTTCTTTGGTTAGCTATCTGTTCAGATCTTTGTCCCACTTTGTAATTGGGTTTTTTGTTTTCTTATTATTTTGAGTGTTCTTAGTATACCCTGGATAAGTCTTTTATCAGATATGGCTTCTTTTGCAAATATTTCTCCCAGTCTGTGGCTTCTCTTTTCACTCTCTTGACTGCATCTATACAGAGCAGACATTTTTATTTTAGTGAAATTCAATTATTTCTTTCCTGGATCATACTTTGGTGTTAGATGCAAGTATTGCCAAACACAAGGTCATCTAGATTTTCTCCTACATTAACTTTTAGAATTTTATACTTATATATTTAACACTTAGGTCTGTAAACTCTTTTGAGTTAAGGTCTCTGTCTGGATTCATTTTTCTGCATGAAAATGTCCGTTTGTTGAAAAGACTATTTTTCTCTATTATATTGCCTTTGCTCCTTTGTCAAAGAGCAGTGAACTATTTATGTGGGTCTATTTCCAAGCAATTGTGCTTCATGATCTATTTTGATTTTCTTTTGCTGGTACCACACCATCTTAGTTACTGTAGCTTTATGGTAATTATTGAAATTGGGTAGTGCATTCTCCAACTTTTTCATTATCTTTCAATATAGTGCTGGCAATTCCAGATCTTTTGCCTTTCCATGTAAACTTCAGAATCTGTCAACAAAATAACTTGCTGCAGTTTTGGTTGGGATTGCACTGAATCTATAGATTAAGTTGGGAAAAAACTGACATCTTAGCAATATTGAGTATTCCTATCCATGAACATGGAAGCTCTCTCCATTTCTTTGGTTCTTCTTTGATTTATTTTATTAAAGTTTTGTAGTTTTCCTCATATAGATTTTGAATATATTTTGTTAGATTTAAACCTAAATAAGTATATTTCATTTTGGGGGGATGCCAATGTAAATGGTATTATATTTCTTAGTTTTTAAAAAAAATTTTTAGTATTTATTTTTCAGTTTTCGGTGGACACAACATCTTTATTTTTTATGTGGTGCTGAGGATAGAATCCAGCACCCCACGCATGCCAGGCGAGCATGTTACCGCTTGAGCCACATCCCCAGCCCTATATTTCTTAGTTTTAAATTTCACTTTTTCATTGATAATACATGAAAAAGTGATTGCTTTTTTATAATAAACCTTGTTTTCTGCAACATTGCTATTTTTTGTTAATTCTTTTCAATTTTCAATATAAATGATCTTGTCTTCTGTGAACAAAGACAGATTATTTATTTCTTCTGTCAGTAATTTTTTTATTTCATTTTCTTGTTTTATTTCATTAGCTAGAAGTTTGAGTAAAATGTTGAAAGTGAGCCATAAGAGAGGACTTCCTTGCCATTGTTCCTGATCTTAGAAAACCTTCTAAATTTCTACCATTAAGTATGATGTTAGTTGTAGGGTTTCGTGGATACCCTTTATTAATTGAGGAAGTTCCACTCTATTTGTCATTTATTGAGTTTTTTAAATCATGAATGGGTGTTGAATTTTGGTAAATGCATTTTTTTCTGCATATATAGATACTGTGATTCTTCTATTTGGACTATTGGTTTGATCAGTTACCTCAATTAATTTTCAAGTGTTGAGTCAGCCTTACATACTTGGAATAAACTCCACTTGGTCACACTGTATGATTATTTTTGTATATTATTGGATTTGATTTGCTATTTATTTTAAATTTTTTTTTAAACTGGGGTCAAACCCAGGGCTTTGTGAATGCGAGGCAGACACTTTGCTACTAAGCTACATCCCAGCCCCTTGATTTGCTAATATTTTGTTGAGGATTTTTTTTTTAGAGAGAGAATTTTAATATTTATTTATTTTTTTTAACTTTCAGCGGACACAACATCTTTGTATGTGGTGCTGAGGATCGAACCTGAGCCGCACGCATGCCAGGGGAGCACGCTACCGCTTGAGCCACATCCCCAGCCACTTTGTTGAGGATTTTTGCTTCTACATCATGAGAGATACTAGTCTCTATTTTTCTTTTCCTGTAGTATCCTTATCTGTTTTTTACTTGAAGGTGATGCAGACCTCATAGAATGAGTTAGGAAGTATTTCTCCTGTTTCTATCTTCTAAAAGAAACTATTGAGAATTGGTATAATTTCTTCCTTAAATGCTGGGTAGAACTACCAATGGAACTGGTACTTTCCCTTTTAGAAAGTTATTAATTATTGTTTCAACTTCTTAATAGATATAGGGCCATCCAGGTTGTTTATTTCTTCTTGTGTAATTTTTGGCATATTGTGTTTCTCAGGGAATGAATCCATTTCATCTAGGTTATCAAATTTGTGGGCATTCAGGTGTTCATACAATTATCCTTTTAATATGTACAAGAACTATTGTGATGTCCTCTTATTTCTGGATGTTAGTAATTTGTGTCCTCTCTTTTTTCCTTAGTTACCTAGAGGCTTATCAGTTTTGTTCATCTTTCTAAAGAGTCAGCTTTTCATTCATTTATTTTTTGTTGATTTCCTACTTTCAATTACATTGATTTCTAAATTTTTTTAATATTTATTTTTTAGTTTTAGGTGAACACGATATCTTTTTTATTTATTTATTTTTTATGTGGTGCTGAGGATCAAACTCAGTGCCTCATACATACTAGGCGGGCACTCTACTACTGAGCCACAACCCCAAGCCCTACATTGATTTTTTCCTCCAATTTTTATTATTTCTTTTCACCTGTTTACTTTGGATTTAATCTGCTTTTGTTTTTCTAGTTTTCTATGGTGGAAGCTTATTAATTTTTAGATCTTTTTTCCCAACGCTATAAATTTCCCTCTAAGCATTCCTTTCACTGCATCCTGCAAGTTTTAGTAAATTGTATTTTCATTGAGTCAAAATATTTTAAACTTATCTCAAGCTTTCTTTTGTGGTCCACGTGTTATTCAGAAGAATGTTGTTCAATCTCCATGTATTTTGGCATTTTCCAGTTATTTTTCTGTTATTGATTTCTAGTCTAATTCCTTTGTGATCTGAGAGAAGACACTGTATGAACCTATTCTTTTAAAATTGTTAATGTGTGGGCTGGGGTTGTGGCTCAGTGGTAGAGCGTTCACCTAATGCATACGAGACCCTGGGTTCCATCCTCAGGACCACATAAAATAAATTTAAAAAATAAAGGTATTGTGTCCAAGTACAACTAAAAAATAAATATTAAAAATTTGTTGGGGGCTGGGGATGTGGCTCAAGTGGTAGCACGCTTGCCTAGCATGTGTGAGGCATTGGGTTTGATTCTCAGCACCACATAAAAATAAATCAATAAAATTAAGATATTGTTTCCATCTACAACTAAAAAAATATTTTTAAAATGAAAAGAAAACTTGAAAGTAAAAGCAAACCTTTCTGGCTGGGGTAGTCAATTCCTAGAGCTGCTGAGAGACTCATAGAGCTGACCTTTTACATGCAATCAAATAGTCCAGGCCTTATATCCTCTTTCTGGTCTGTGCACCCCAGGACACAATATCCTTCTGACTTAAGCATGCCAAGGCCAGGTGCCAGGCAACTAGGAATCAACACTATAATCATAAACTACCTAACATAATCCAAACTAGCCAATCCTAAACCCTTTTCCTGCCCTGCCCTGCCTTTCCTGTGAAAATCCCAGGAAATGCAGGACCTTTCTCTTGTTCCTATCTTCTGTCTCCTGACCACTCTGCTGCTGTCCGACATGGCCCTGCTGTGTCATACCTCTTGTCTCTAGGACCTGGGAAGATATTGAACTTTGCTCCCTACCAAATGTCTCCTGTTCCTCATCTTGTGCCACACCTGACTGAACATCTCATAAAGAAATGCTGGACCGAGTGTGGACTAGCCTGTGTTCTCTGAAAGTTTGTTGAATCTTCCTTTTGTCCTCAGGGTGCTAAAGGTCATGATAATGTATGTTGGAGAAGGTCTGTCTTTCTTATGTATGGAGTGTGGGGTGGGCTTTTGAATGTTGCTGTGGTTCTGGGTCTCAAGTCCAGGACCTCACATATACTAGGCAAATGCTTTACCACCTAGGAATACCCCAGTCCACAGTGGGCTTCCCCCTCCATTAGTGTGGATTATACCCAGGGGTGTTCTACCACTGAGCTATACCACCAAGTCTTTTAGCTTTTGAGACAGGGTCTTGCTAAATTGCCCAGGCTGGCCTGCAATTTGGGATCTTTCTGCCTCAGTCTCTTGAGTAGCTGGGATTATAGGCCCATGCCACCACTTCTGGCTATGGTGGACCTTTTTAACCTGGCAACTCCTGTCTCTCAGTCTGGGAAAATAGCGGGACTCCACTGAGAGAGACTTGGTCAGGCTTCATGCTTGGGGAATCCACAGTGTCAATTCTATTTGAACACTTCTCACATCCACCTGAAGGGTAGGGGTGGCTGCAATGTCCTCAGGGCTGAGCAGAGACAGGGATCCCTGTTCTGCACATGCAGGCTGCACATGTTCCCAGCATTGCCCTGTTCCAGGTAGAATTTCACACCCTTCAATTGGATCTGGTGCCACACAATACACTGGCACCTTGTTTTGCCTTCTCCAGAGAATAAATTTCCTGATTTCTTCCAGGATGAAAAAGGTGACTCACCTAGACACACAGAGACATGGAGATTTGTCTAGGACTAAGGGGTTTCAGAGGACATGGAACTGACAGTGCTCCTAGTGGCTGGGAGTGTGAGTTACCCTATCACCCAGCACTCTGAGAGCTTATTGGCCAGGTTTCACTCAGTTCTCTATATCTTAGTGCCCTTCACCCAGTTCCACTTCTGGGCCCTCAGCTCCCCCTCTGCCAGCTTGCTATCTGACTTTCTGGAAGGCAATTACTCACCTCCCAAAACATTACTGCCATTGTCTCATCCCTTGCCTTCCTCTCCTGTCTTTTTTCTCCCCAAACTTGTTTTGCTGAGGTGTGGAATTAGTTGCAGAGGTTCTATGTGCCATCTCAACCTAGGGTTAACCTCTTTGTGAATTTTTAATCCATGGTAGCTTTTTCTGTAGTATCTCCATCTGGAAACCCAAATATCCTTCCAAGGGTGAATGATAAAGCATGGCACATCCATGCAAAGGAATACTACTCAGCAGCGGAAGGAAAGGCAACAGCCACATAGGCCAGATAGAAAACAAGTGTCTACTGTATAATTCCATTTATGTGGAAGTCTATAAAATGTAAACTAATCTATGGTGATAGAAAGTAGATCCGGGGTGATCCAGAGATTGGGGTCTGTTAAAGCACAGTTCTAAAGCAAGCATCCATGTAGCTGCTTGCTTACTCTTAGTAATGGAGATACTCTCAGATGTTTTGTGAAACATTTATAGATTTGTCCTTCATTGTTAGATTTCTAATCTATGTGAAATTAATTCTTGCATATGGTATGGTATGAGGTACAGGTATTGTTTCTTTCTTTTTTATAACAATTGCTTTTTTTTTTTTGGTACTGAGGTTTGAACCCAGGGATATTCAACCACTGAGCCATATCCGCAGTCTTTTTTATTTTTTATTTAGAAACAGTGTTTTGGTCAGATTTTAGATTTTTCACTGCCGTGACTAAAAGATCTGACCAGAACAATTTTAGGGGAGGAAAAATTTATCTGGGGACTCATGGTTTCAGAAGTCTCAGTTCATAGACAACCAGCTCCTTTCTTTGGGACTCCAGGTGGAAGAGTGTGGCAGAGGGAAGCAGCTCACATGATGATCATGAAATAGAGAGAGTCTCCAATTTCCAGATGTAAAGTATTTACCCCATAGCTACACACCCCTGATGCCCACCTCCTCTAGCCACACCCTACTGGCCTTCAGTTACCACTCAGTTAATCCCTATCAGGGGATTAATTCATTGATTGAGTTAAAACTCTCACAACCTGATCATTTCTTTTCTGAACCTTCCTGCACTGTCTCATATGTGAGCTTTTGGGGGACACTTCACATCTAAACTATAACAAACACAGTCTTGCTTGGGCCTCTCTAAGTTGCTGAGGCTGGCTTTGAACTCATGATCCTCCTGCCTCAGCTTCCCAAGCCTCTAGGATTACAGGCGTGCACTGTAGTGCCCACTATAACAGTTGCATTTTTATCTCAGAAATAAGCCAATCCCAAAAAAACAGACGCCAAATATTTTCCCTGATATACGGATGCTAATTCACGATAGGGGGGGCACTAGGGAAGATAGAGTTACTTTAGATTAAGTAGAGGGGAGTGAAGGGAGGGGTGGGGAGGGAACATGGGGATAGGAAGGATACTAGAATGAAACAGACATTATTGCCTTATGTAAATATATGACTGCATGACCAATGTGATTCTACAACATGTACAATCAGAAAAATGAGAAATTATACTCCATCTATCTATGACATATACATAGATTGGTACAATTTATTAAAAGTTTCAGCCTTTTCATATTTCTTTAAGTGCCACCACCTCTCTATCATATATCAAGTGTCTACATAAGCAAGGGGCTATTTCTGGGTTCTTAATGCAGTCACATTGGTCTGTTTGTTCATATCTGCTCCCAAACCACACTGTACTAAGGCAACTCCATACCTGGGGGATTCTTGGAATTGTGTATTTTCATATAAATCTTAGAATCGGCTTATACATTATGATTTTGATAGGTATTTCATTGAATATGTAAATGAATTTGAAAAATTGACATGTTTACAATATTGAGTTTTAAAATCTATGGATATGTCTATATTTCATTTATTTAGGTCTTCCTTGAGAAACATTTTCTGGGGTGTGGGGGCTTGGTACTAAAGCTTGTACTTAGCATGTGTGAGGTCCAGTGTTTTGTGTTCAATCCCCCAGCACCAAAAAAAGGAAAAAAAAAAAAAAGAAAAGAAGAAAGATTTTAGTTTTATAACTTTTCCTTCCTAAATCACTTACAGATCTTTTCGTAAACATATTCTTAGGTACTTTGTGCTTTTAAAATTGCTATTATAGAAACCAGGCACAGCAGCACATGTCCATAATCCCAGCAGCTTGGGAGGCTGAGACAGGAAGATCACAAGTTCAAAGACAGCCTCAGCAACTTAGTAAGACTCGTTAAGCACCCCTAGATTCAATTCCCAGTACCAAACAGCAACAACAACAGCAACAACAACAACAACAAAAACCTCAAACTGCTATTGTAGATAGGTGTGGTAGTGCACACCTCTAATCCTGGCTCAACAGGCTGAGGCAGGATGAACAAAAGTTTGAGGCCAATCTCAGCAATTTAGTGAGACTCTACACTAAGTTACAAGACCCTGTCTGAAAGTTTAAAAAATAAAAAGTAAGTTCTAAGCCAGCCTCAGCAACTTAGCAAGACCCTGTCTCAAATTTTTAAAAAAGTATTGGGGAGGCTGGGGCTTTAGCTCAGTGGTAGAGTGCTTACCTTGCATGTGTGAAGCACTGGGTTCAAGCTTCAGCACCACATAAAAAATAAAATAAAGGTATAAAAAAAGAATGTGTTAAAAAGCTTAAAAATTAATTAATAAAGATATTGTGTGTCCAACTACAATTAAAAATATATTTAAATAAGGGTTGGGGATGTGACTCAGTAGGTAAGAACCCCAGAGTTCAATCCTTGGTAAAAAAAATGCTATTGCAAATTATATGTTTTTGGGGTTTTGGGCACTAGGGATTGAACCCAGGGGTGCTTAACCACTGAGCCACATCCTCATCCCTGTAAACTGTATGTTAATTTCTAAAATTTCATTTTGGACTGTTTGTTGTTAATAGGAATAGAAATTATTTTTGCACACTGATTTTTTTAAAAATTTTTTTAGTGTTGATGGAGTTTTATTCAATTTATTTCCATGTGGTACTGAGGATTGAACCCAGTGTCTCACACATGCTAGGCAAGCACTCCACCACTAAGGCACAACCCTGGACTGCATATCAATTTTTTTGGTTAAATTTATTTTAATTAGTTATGCATGTCAGAAGAATGCATTTATGCACTTTAATATGTAATAGATAGAGTATAATTTCTCATTTTTCTGATTGTACATGTTGTAGAATCACATTGATCATGCAGTCATATATTTACATAAGGCAATAATGTCTGTTTCATTCTACTGTCCTTCCTATCCCCATGTTCCTTCCCCTCCCCTCTCTTCATTCCACTCTACTTAATCTAAGTAGATTATTATTAACCCCCATTGTGAATTAGTACTCACATATCAGGGAAAATATTTAGCGTCTGTTTTTTTGGAGATTGGCTTATTTCGCTTAGCATGATATTATCCAACTTCATCCATTTATCTGCAAATGCCATAATTTTTTTTTGTTTTTTTGTTTTAGATGGACACAATATCCTTATTTATTTTTATGTGGTGCTGAGGATTGAACCCAGTGCCTTGCGCATACCAGGCCAGCGTGCTACCTCTTGAGCCACATCCCCAGCCCCCAAATGCCATAATTTTATTCTCTTTTATTGCTGAGTAATATTCCATTGTGATGCACACTGATTTTATATCCAGCAACTTTGCTAAACTCTCCTGGTAATTGTAGTAATTTGTGTTTAGTTTCTTTGGTATTTTATAATACATATCGAATCACCTGTGAATAAAGACAGGATTTTTTTTCTTTTTTTGTCCTTTAAAAATTGCTTTTATTTTTTTTTCTTTCCTTTTTAAAAATTTCTTTCTCCCCCCGCCCCCCAACAGCACTAGCCAAGACCAACAGCACGATGTTGAGTAAAAGAGGTGATGATAGTGGTCAACCTTTTCACGATCATGAATTGTAGCCGATGATTTTTGTGTACCTATTATGGTGGTCATATATTTTTTCTTATTTAATCTATTAATGTGGTTAATTACAATAAATGATTTTCTATTGTTAAACCAATTTTACACACATATATATGTTATATATATTTTTATATATAGTTTTATCACCATATATTATATATTATCATTTTTATATATTGTTACTATTGTGCTTGAAATTTCTGCATCTATATTCAGGAGTAAGCTTGGCCTCTAATTTTCTTTCTCATGATGTCCTTGATAGGTGTTAATTGCAGGTTACATTTGCCTTCTATGGAGAGTGTATCCTTTTGTGGGGCTGGGGCTGTGACTCAGTGGCAGAGTACTTGTCTTGCACATGTGAGGCAATCCTCAGCACCACATAAAAATAAATAAACAAAATAAAGAAATTTTTAAAAGTGTATCCTTTTTGTGTGTGCATGTGGTAATATAGATTGAACCCAAGTCCTTTTACATGCTAAGCAAGGGCTCTACCACTGAGCTGTACCCTCATCCCTTACCAAAAAAGACAATGGTTAGATGCTATGTGATATCTTAACAATATGCGTGTGGTCAGGCCTAAGGGTTTCTTCCATCCTTGACAAAACAGAATAACCTTGTCTTCTTTCATACAACACCTGTTTTTTAATTCTCTTAAAGAGTGTGCATAAAATTGGAAGTATTTATTTTTGAAGATTTGGTAGATCTTGCTGATGAAGTCATCTAGGTATGGAGTTTGCTTTGGGGGAACTTATCCGATTACTGATAATAAATATTTTATGATTTTATGACTATTTAGGGTCTCTGCTTTTTCTTGAGTCAATACAGGTGATTTCTTTTTTTAGGAATTTGTTCATTTCCAGTGCATTTTTAAATGTATTGACATACAGTTATTCACAATATCCATTATTTTTAAAATCTTCTCAGCCTCTGTGATTCAGTGCATTTTCCATTCATACTATGGTTTACCTGCGCCTTTTCTCATTTTGCTCGATGAAGCTTGTAAATGTCATTAGTCTTTCCAGGAAAACTCCTTAGTTTGACCAGAAGCATGGCTTTGTCCCCTGCTGCAGCCATCTTCATGAAGTTTTTCCTTTTCTCATCGATCATCTCACCATCTTTCTGGAAACAGTATAGTTTGAAGTAAGAATGACACAAAGATCCTGTCCACAAATGGGCAAACTTCATTCCAAACTGAAAAAAAAAAAAAGCACATTCATTCCCTTTTATTGTAAGCAGAGCTTTGTCATGAGAAAAAGATTGGACTTTCTTGAACTGTGATTCTTATTGAAGCTCACAACCATGTTGCTCATTATTTCTAATTAAGATTCCCATATCTGGGGCTGGGGATGTGGCTCAAGCAGTAGCGCCCGCCTGGCATGTGTGCGGCCCGGGTTCGATCCTCAGCACCACATACAAACAAAGATGTTGTGTCCGCCGAAAACTAAAAAATAAATATTAAAAAAAATTAAAAAAAAGATTCCCATATCTGGTGTTTCCTTTTCTATCTGGGTCAACATGACCTAGGTTTAACCCACTCAGCTCAAAGACACAGCAAACTTTTAGCCCTTGGGAAACTAATGTGCTTTATACCTATTAAAGAAATCATCTACAAACTGGACACAGTGACTCAGGAGACTGAAGCAGGAGGATCACAATTTTGAGGCCAGCCTCAGAAACTTAGCAAACCATTCCACAACAAAGAGCCTAAAAAGGACTGGGGATGTAGCTCAGTGGTAAAGATCCCCTGAGTTCAATCTCCAGTATCAAAATAAATAAATAAATAGAGAAAAAAGTGTACTTACTCTTTTTTCTTTAAAACCTGTCCCTGGGGCTGGGGATGTGGCTCAAGCAGTAGTGCGCTCGTGTGGCATGTGTGTGGCCTGAGTTCAATCCTCAGTACCACGTAAAAACAAAGATGTTGTGTCCTCAGAAAACTAAAAAAATAAAATATTAAAAAAAATTTAAAACCTGTCCCTGAAAACTTCACCTTCAGGCAGTGTTGTTCTTCGTTGGCTGCCTCGCTGTCTTTGGGCATGTGCTCATCATCTCCTTGACTGAGACTCCAACTTTTACACGTTAGTGGTTTCCCCCAAGGTCACTGGCTTCTGGCTGGTTGCTGTCAGAGGGAGCGCTGGTCTGGGAAGTCCCAAAAGTGCTCTATAAGAGTCAAGTCCTCCACCTTCCTTCCCAGAAAGGCTGCTACTAATGGAAGAAGTTGGACATTGGTCACAGTTATACAGCTGGTCTCTTAGTTCTCATCTGTCAGAGTCTGGCAGTCACATGGTTTCTGGTTCTTTGCTTTGTTTGGGTTAGTTCCTCTTGTCTTTCAAGGTCAGAGATTGAAAGTCCTATTTCTGGGAATCGTGGCTGTATTCCATTATGCAAAACTGACAAGATTCCTTAGGACATTTTCTTCCACTTCAAAAACAGGAAGACTGCTAAAGGTGCCCTGTCTCCCAGATTGAAGTCTTAGAAAACCTGATTGTGACACTACTCCTTTTCTTCTCTGTGCTGCCAGCCTGAGGCCAGAGTAACTATACCCACAGGCCAGAGCCTTCTGCCTGGCCTGCTGAGTAGTCCTTCCCTGTGGACCTCTTGGTTGCAGCTGGAGAACTGGCTCTGCCATGCATGTTATGGAGACACACAGGGCACAGGATTTTGTTGATGTCTGTGTCCTATAGGAAAGATGTATGCAATTATTTGGGGGAAATGGAATAGGATCACAAGAGAACCAACCCCAGAGGACAAACTCCTGGAGAACAGTTGGGCTCCTGGGGGAGTCTGGGGGCACCTGCTACATTTGGAGAATAGCTGTAGGGAATGAGTCCTGTCCTAGGAGAGAAGCAGGTGAGTCATGGCCAGCTCAGCCTATTTAGAGTGTCCAGGAGCCCTGGTCCTAACTACTTTGTCTTTCCTTCTCCCCTTGGAAGAAGGGGGAATCCCAGGGAAATACACAAATTGGACTAAGCCCTCAGGAAGGCAGGAAAAGCTGTGGATGCAGGGTAGTACCACACACACTGGGGAGCATCCCTCCACCTGTCAGTCCCCACCCAGGGGTTCCAATGCTGATCAAATCCCACCAATGAACACCCATTGAGGACCGTCAGTCTGGCACAGTCACAGGGAAGAGATTTATGTCCTCGGGGGAAGCCATCTCGACAACTTCCACCAAGCCAAAGCATTTGGTAAAAGTCTTCTTCCGGGGAGGGTGAGGCTTTTTTTCTTGGCACACATGTTGGTGTGAGACTAACAATGTTAGAGTAGATACTGTTGCCCACTTCTGGGGAAACAACCAAATGAGGAAACAACAGCTCTCAGAGCCAACTGAACTCCTACTTTGATTGGTTTCCAGGAAGAAAACATTTCAAAATGTAAGCCCAAACCTTTGATGCTATAAAAGTACTGGCTCCTAATGAGACATTCTCAACTTTAGGAAAAAGAAGTCACAGTTGGGTAGGAAGCCCAGGCAGGTTTCCCCAGCGAAGCTCTCACTTCTGTATTGGCAGCAGGTGGCTATCCCAGCCAGGCACCAGAGGCCCAGGTCACCTGCACACTCTGGTGGGTGATCATCCCAGGGCTGGTGGACTTCATCAAGTAGGCTGATTCCTCCTTGACCTCTAGGAATGGGAATCACAAGAGATGGTTGTAGGTGGTGGGACAGGGGAGGCTGCAAGCAGGTCATTTGATGTCATTAGGAGGGCCTAGGATAGACAGAACCAGGGTCAGCGAGGGCCTGCCTAGGGCATGCCAGATGCTGCATGGACAGTG
The DNA here is from genome assembly GCF_045843805.1 of Urocitellus parryii. NCBI lineage: Eukaryota > Metazoa > Chordata > Mammalia > Rodentia > Sciuridae > Urocitellus > Urocitellus parryii. The sequence continues at coordinate 1,567,880 of NC_135547.1, read as the reverse complement.
TGCCAGCAGCTCCCAGAGGGATTCAGGCAGAGTCCTGGGCAAATGGATCAGTCACACCCAAAGATCTGGTCCTGTGGCAGGAGCTCTGTGAGTGAGAAACTGCAGAGGAAGTTCCTGAGGCAGCTTTACTGACAAGACTCATGAAATGGGAAGGAGATTGTGCTGAACCACCAATAATAAAAATTTCCATCAACCAGGATGGAAAAAAGTTTTCCTTATCTTTCTATTCCCTCCAGAGAGAATTATGTTACAAATCATTGTCATAGGAATATGTGATCTAAGAGTACACAGCCAAAGTATAGTGAAAAAGACAGTACATGTACGTCAAGTAAAAAGAGAATAATAATAACAATCATAGTATTTTGTTGTTTTTTGTTATTTTTGCGCCATTTATTGATTTTTTTTAACACTTGCAATTTGTTATTTCTTTTCTTTTTCTCAGGGAATAAAAAAGTTGTAACTAATTTTGTACTTTTTTTCTTAAAGATTGACCCCTAACTGTGTAGACTGATCCCCATACAATGTCAATCTGCCCTTATGGTAGCCTACTTAAATATTTTAAAGAAGCTTAAGAAATTGATTTTGTGGGCACAAAACCAGTATGCTTTTTCTTTGTTCAAACTTTTTATTTGTTCTTTTTAGTTATACATGACAGTGGAATGTATTTTGGCCAATTATACAGACATACAGTATAATATCCTATTTAGCATGCTATTCTTGTGGTTGTACATGATGCAGAGTTACTCTGGTCATGTATTCAAATACAAGTCTAGGAAAGTTATGTCCAATTAATTCTATTGTCCTCCCTATTCCCCTCTCCCCTCCCTTCCCTTCATTACCCATTGTCTAATCCAATGGATTCTATTCTTCTCTTCCTACCTTCTCTTTTTTTAGCTTAGCATCCATATAATAAAAAGAACATTTAGTCCTTGGGTTTGGGGAATTGGCTTATTTCACTCAACATGATATTCTCCAGTTCCATCCATTTTCCTGCAAATGCCATAATTTTATTCTCTTTTAATGCTGAGTAATATTCCATTGTGTATAAATGCCACATTTTCTTTATCCATTAATCTACTAAAGGGCATCTAGGTTGGCTCTACAGTTTAGCTACTATAAACATTGATGTGGCTGTGTCCCTGTAGTATGCTGTTTTTAAGTCCTTTGGGTATAGACTGAGGAGTGGGATAGCTGGGTCAAAAGGTGGTTCCATTCCCAGTTTTCTAAGGAATCAACCATACTACTTTCCAGATTGGTTGCACCAATTTGCAGTCCCACCAACAATGTATGAGAGTTCCTTTCTCCCCATATCCTCACCAACATTTATTGTTACATGTGTTCTTCATAATTGCCATTCTGACTGGAGTGAGATGGAATCACAGTGTAGTTTTAATTTGCATTTCTTTAATTGATAAAGATGTTGAACATTTTTTCATATATTTGTTGACCATTCATTTTTCTTCTTCTGTGAAGTGCCTGTTCAGTTCCTTTGCCCATTTATTGATTCTTGATTTTAAGGAGTCTTATTGAGGAAGTCAGGTCCTAAGCTGACTGATGAACAGTTGGTCTACTTTTTCTTCTATTAGGTGCAGGGTCTCTGATGCCTAACTATTTGATGCACTCTGAGTTGAGTTTTGTGCAGGGTGAGAGACAGGGCTTCAATTTCATTCTGCTACATATAGATTTCCAGTTTTCCCAGCACCATTTGTTGAAGAGGCTCTTTTCTCCAATGTTTATGGTACCTTTGTCTAGTATGAGATAACTGTACTTATGTGGGTTTGTTTCTGTGACTTCTATTCAGTTCCATTCATCTTCATGCCTGTTTTGGTGCCAATACCATGCTGTTTTTGTTACTATAGCTCTGTAGTATAATTTAAGGTCTGATATTGTGATGTCACCTGCTCCACTCTTCTCACTAAGGATTGCTTTGCCTATTCTGGGCGTCTACTTTTTCCAAATGAATTTCATGATTGCTTTTTCTGTTTCTATGGAGAACATAATTGGAATCTTAATAGGAACTGCATTAAATCCATGTAGTGCTTTGGGTAGTATGGCCATTTTGACAATATTAGTTCTGTCTATCCAAGAGCATGGGAGATCTTTCCATCTTTTAAGGTCTTCTCCAATTTCTTTCTTTAGTGTTCTGCATTTTTCATTATAGAGGTCTTTCATCTCGTTTGTTAGATTGATTCCCAAATATTTTATTTTTTTGAGACTATTGTAAAGGGAATAGTTTTCCTGATTTCTCTTTCAGCTGATACATCATTGGTATATAGAAATGTAATTGATTTATTGGTGTTGATTTTATACTCTGCTACTTTCCTGAATTTGTTTATGAGTTCTAGAAGCTTTCAAGTAGAGTTTTGGGGCCTTCTAAATATAGAATTGTGTTATCAGCAAATAGTGATACTTTGAGTTCTTTTCTATCCCTTAATTTCTTTCTTTTGTCTAATTGCTCTGACTAGAGTTTCAAGGACTATGTTAAATAGAAGTTGTGAAAGAGGGCATCTCTCTCTTGTTCCACTTTTTAGAGGGAATGCTTTTAATTTTTCTCCATTTAAAATGATGTTGGTGGGTATAAATTAATCCTCAAAGTTACCTTGCAATTTTTTTCATTATAAAATAAAGGAAGTATTATGGAATACAAAAATAAATAAATAAAATGATGTTGGCCTTGGGCTTAGCATAAATAACTTTTACAATGTTGAGGTATGTTCCTACTATCCTTAGTTTTTCTAGTGTTTTGAGCATGAGTGGATGCTGAATTTTGTCAAGTGCTTTTTCTTCATCTATTGAAATAATTGTGTGATTCTTGTCTTTAAGCCTTTTGATGTGATGTATTATGTTTATTGATTTCCATATGTTGAACCAAACTTGCATCCCTGGGATTAATCCCACTTGATCATGGTGTACTATCTTTTTGATATGTTTTTATGCATTTTTGCTAGTATTTTACTGAGAATTTTTGCATCAATGTTCATCAGGGGTGTTGCTTTGAAACCATCATGTCTTTTTCAGTTCACAAAAGTATCTAAATGCTTAAAAGGGAAAATAAAAAATTCAATCAAATCAGAATTTTGGGTATCACAATTTAATAAATAAAAGTAAAATATTTATAAACCACTATCTAAAGCCAACTAGGCTATTAATAAAAGTCTAAATGGTGGTCCTTTTTTTTTCTAAATATATCCCTTCTCTAAACAAATGGAAACATTGGATTTTTTTTTCTTCCATTGCCAAAAATGTCCTGCTTGCTAAGTCACAGGATAAGAAACAAGAAAACACATGTTGTTATCAGGTCAAAATTGAACAGTTATAAAGAAGCTTCAGTAATCGCTACTGTGACAAACTGCTTACAAATATTTAAAGGGTTTTAACAACACAACAGAGACAAATGTGGAAGTGGCATGCAAACCCTGATGGGAATAGGAAAGCAAGGAGGAAATCCCCTAGCATCATCCGGCCCCTTCCACCTCACTGGGCCAATAGGTGGATGTGAACAGTTGGGGAGATTCCATGATATCCCATGAGTCACGTTAAGCTGTGAAATGGGCGGCTTTGGGTTGCTCACTGTGTTCATGTTTGAATGACACATCCCTTACTTTTTGTGATCCAAATTTTTGGGCCCCAATTATCAAGTTGCAGCACTGGTTGTACTTCACTTGGTAAAATAAAGCCAAGAAAATAATCTAAAACTCCAAGTTCCTTCATTAGTATTTTGGGTGTGATGCTGGCAATAGAACCCAGGACCTGTGCATGCCAGGCAAGTAAGTGATCTATCACTGAGCCACAACCCCAGGCCCTCTGTTTTCTTACTTCTCATGTAAAAGATAATTCTGTGACTTCTCCCCAATTATAAATCACAGTACTACATATAATGCAAAGAATACATTTTGGTTTTTGCAAGATTTGAGATACATTATTAATTTCTTACAAGAAACTTTTTTTTAAAATGGAACATCCTAAACAAATACTTATGGTTCATGTATATTATCATTTCTTACACTAAATAGTTAAGGACATGAGTTGAACTAGATCGAGTTATAATAATTAATGTCTTTATTTGAGAAGTCCAACCTCTTCAACTTCCAACAATAGAAGTTATTTCTGTAGCCTACAAAGTTACTCCCCTTTGTTAAGCAAGGAAAATTTTAGAGTATCATATTTCTCTGTCAAATCTTGATCCATCAACTGTGATCCAATTGTTCTTCACTGTCAACCTACTATAATCTGAATAATAAATTGAGGTAATTAGTGAGAACTATTTACCTGGTTAATTTCTAAAAGAATGAAAATCCTTAGAGCCAGAATATGTGAAATATACTTACTTCTTTTCCCTTATGTATTCTTATCTATGCGTACATACAATGGATCCTTATAACCCTCATTTGAAATCCAGAAAATCCTACTGTCCTTTGGTGAACCCCCAACCCCACCCTCACCTATTGTGAGTCAGCATAGAATGAATTGGACATCACTTTCCTATGCTCATATATGAGTACATGACCAGTGTAACTCCACATCACGTACAACCACAAGAATGGGAAGTTATACTCCATGTATGTATAATATGTCAAAATACACTCTACTGTCACGTATAACTAAAATAGAACAAATGATTTTTTTTTTTAAATCCAGAAAATCTGTTCTGGGGCTGTAGCTCAGTGGTAGAGCGCTTGCCTTGCATGTGTGAGACACTGGGTTCGATCCTCAACACCACATAAAAACAAATCATTAAAATAAAGGTATTGTGTCCATATACAACTAAAAAATGTTTTTAAAGTCCAGAAAATCACTGTAGCATAAACATTGTGCTGTGCCTGATTTTTAAAATTTACTTTAAATATAAAGTCTTAAAGAATTAAATAATAACACCATCCAAACATCTTTTAATGTGACTATATGTAAGTATATATTTACATCAATACACATAAAGTTGTATTAAGTCAATAAATTTTTAAAAATATTTTAGTTGTAGCTGGACACAATAAATACTTTTATTTTTGTGTGGTACTGAGGATCAAACCCAGTGCCTCCCATGTGCTAGGCAAGCACTGTACCACTGAGCTACAGCCCCAGTCCTCAATAAATGTTTTAAAATGTTTGATATAAAGAGGCCTGGGTGCCAATAAGGGGCTTTAAGTCCACCAATATCTTTTTTGTATCTGGGTTGAACCCTGGGGTGCTTAACCACTGAGCCACATCCCCAGCCATTTTTTATATTTTATTTTGAGACAGGGCCTTGCTATGTTGCTGAGGCACCCTTTGAACTTTCTATTCTCTTGCCTCAGCCTCTCAAGCTGCTGGGATGACAGTTCTTGAACCACTATGCCTGGCTACTAATATATCTTTTCAACACTAGGCATTCAGCACAGAGCCAGATGTTTTTTTCCTCACCCTACCAGGAACTCATATTCCCCAATTTTGTTAATGGAGGTGCTTTCTCATGCTGTTCCCAGGCTGGTTATTTCACAGCTGTGGCCAGTAACAAGACAATGAGCAATCGAACAAAACAGAGCAAAGTTTCTTTGTGGATGTGCTAAAATTCCTCCTGGTTACTTTCTGCTGTGCGTTGTTATTAAATATTGTGACTCTGATTACATTGTCAAAGCCATGTATGTTTCTTCCTCTAGAGAACCTGGCACCTGTGCAACTGGCCAGCCTTTTTTGGCAACTCTCTTTGATAGTGGCTTTCTCTGAGATTGGTCTTCAAATGAATAACAATGCTGACAAAAGTGTTCATTCCACCATCTTTGGTGAACAGCTGCTTGGGAGCACCAACGTCTTCTCCTTCATTCACCTGGCTTGGGCAGCTCACTGGATGGTGCACATGAATAAAAGGGGGATGTCAGGAACAATAGTCAGAATGCTCCATAGATTTTAATGACTCAGGGAGCCAAAAACTAGCCTGTACATTTATTAAAATATCCTTAATACAGATATATTTTGATAAAAGGAACAAAGTACTGATATATACTAGAATTTGGATAAATGTCAAAAACATTATACTATATGTGAAAGAGCCCAGACACAAAAAATCAATATTGTATGATTTCTTTCCTATGAAGTATCCAAAAAGGGTAAATTCATAGATACAGGAAGCAGAGTAGGGATTTCCAGGCCTGGGGGGAGTGGGAATGGGGAGCCACTATTTTGAGATAATGAAAATATTCTGGAACTAAACTGTGCTGATGGTTTCACAATATTATAAATATACTAAATGCCACAGAATTGTATACTTTAAGATGGCTAATTTTATGTCATGTGAATTTCATGTCAATAAAAACATTGACAATATGTTTCAGTAATGCATGACTTTTGGGGATGAATTTTTACATGCTTATATCTTTATGGAAAAGCCAGCACAAGCACTCTCAGCACAATGACTTTTTTATCTTCTGAAGTATATCAAGATTTAAATCTCCTTGTCTGCTAATGGCTTTAGTAACACACAAAATTGATAGATTGTGAGGCCCAAGGTAGCTGGAAGCAAATGGTCCAATAAGACAAGGTCATGACACATAGCCTGGCCACTGCATCCATACCATGGTTTATCAAGTGGCATGAACATGAACACCTACACATGAGAAGTGGCAGTGCCACTATCATAGACCCACACTTTTCTTCTATCAGAGACCCCAATGCCAACTGTGTGACAATTTTTTTCTGTGCTGTGAGTTTTCTCTTAGACATGGGTAGACTGTCTCCAAAGATGGCTCCCACAATCGCTCCCATTCTGCATGTCCTTTTGCAATATGACTTGGTGCTCTTCCCAGTAGGTAGAATCTAGTTCCTATGGTCTTGAATCAAGCTGGCCCTGTGACTTGTTTTGAGTAACAGAGTGTGGCAAAAGTGGTAGTGAGTGACTTTCAGGATCATGCCATAGAAAGCTTGAGAGACCACATGGAGCAGGAAGCTATGGAGGATGAGACATCACATGGAAGAAAATACAGACCAGCTAACAGCTAGCACCACTGCTGGACATGAAAATGGAGCCATGGTGAGTGTCCCAGTCTTGGGAAACTCCCAGCTGAATAAGTCACTTGAGTGACTACAACCAATATCATGTAGAACAAAAGACAACCTATCAAAGTCCAGTTAACACATTAACCTATGAGAAAAATAAATTGTTATTTTAAGCCATTAGGTTTGGGGGGTAGGGCTGGGGATATAGCTCAGTTTGTAGAGTGCTTGCCCTGCACACACAAGTACCTGGGTTCAATCCCCAGCACAACCAAAGAGGTTTGGCAGTGGGTGACTTTTTATGCAGCACTGCCACTTGAGATCCTGAGAGTATATGGTAAAGTCCTGAGAAGGGCTTTCAAAACCTTGCAGACTCAACTTGTGGAGGACCTAAAGCTCAGATTCCTATGACAAAATTTTTCCAGAAGTGGAGGATTCCTGAAGTTGAATGCTGGCCCAAGACCAGTGGAATAAGACATAATTACAGAGGACTTCCAGGGAACAAGTGAAACTGATGAGGGAAAGTCATCTGTTATTACCTGTCCTGGAATATTTTTGGCATTGTTCTAAGTGTTCTATTTTTAATAGTCGCACAGTAAAAACCTCTCCTTGATCTTTGCTTTTCTATTTAACAGGTTAGAAGTGTGCAGACTGGATGAGACAGCTCACTGACATCTAAGACCATATTAGATTTCCAAGATGCCACATGTCAAGGGGTGCTTCTACCATTATATAGAAAATGCTCAAGAAAATCTGAAGGCACTTGTAGAATGAACAGGTTCAGCTTCTGAAAACTGCAGTTATCTTTTTTTAAAAAAAAGTTTTTAATTTTAGATGAACACAATACTTTTATTCTTTATTTACTTATTTTTATGTGGTGCTGAGGATGGAACCCAATGCCTCACACGAGCACTCTACCACTGAGCTAGAATCTTAGTCTTGCAGTTGTCTTTTAGTAGACGAATTTAAACTGACAACATATTAATCTTGACTTTTATTCTTTCAAATTCTACTACATTGATTAGTAACGTCAGGTGGAGTTTTAGTACAAGTCTGTGGGGAACTTGGCCAATGGGAGTTGGCTCAGCTGATGGCCAAGTGTGTGTCGCTTGGCTTTGCAGCAAAGGAGTTATTTGCATCAGTCAATCGCAGCCCATCCTCACGCCTCCCCAAACTACAATTGGATATATCAAATTGTGTGATTATAATGTCACTAGAAAGGCCATTCAGGTAGAGCTGAAATAATCAGGTTTGAGACACCCAGACTTACAGAGAAAGCATTAAACTTGAGGGAGGTGTCTGTCTCCCAGAACCAAAATCAGTAAAAACATTTCCAAAACAATACAAATAACAAAGAAATTTCTTGTTGCACTATGTACAAAAGGTGTGACAGATATAGGAAATAAAATAACAGATAAGGAAATATACACAATAATAGATACAGGAAATACAACAAAAACACTCTGATGCCAGAACTACTGGGAATTGCTATGGTTCAGATAAGTCTGCCTTGGTTTCTGCTAAGAATTTCTAACAGTGAAAAACAGTTAAAGGGAATAATGTATTGTATTTATAAGTCTTGTTGATAATTTTAATTGCATATATGGCATAAATCAAGCTTTTGCTTGATCTTCACTGTCTGTGAAAGTTAAATATTTTAAAAAAATAATTGGCCCACAAATTGAATTGATGATCTTAATACAAAAATGATGAGACTGGGCTGGTGTCCCGTTCCTGTAGTCACTGCTATTTGAGGCTGAGGACCACCTGAGCCCAGGAGTTCAGGGCCAACCTTGGCAATATAACAAGACCCCATCTCAAAAAACAAAAGCAAACAAACAACAAAAACTTGATAACAAAGATAATGTGAATGTAGTACTGCAAGTGAATTGTATCTTGAAAACAGTTAAGATGCCATATTTAATAATTTGAATTTTTTAATATTTATTTTTTAGTTGTAAATATCAATACCTTTTTTTTTAATGTGGTCCTGAGAATCGAACCCAGGGCCTTGCATGAGCTAGGCAAGCACTCTACCACTGAACCACAACCCCAGCCCCAAGATGCCATATTTTATGTTATGCATATTTTACAACTTTTTTTAAGATGTAAAAAAGAATTTTCGGGGCTGTGGTTGTGGCTCAGTGGTAGAGCCCTTGCCTAGCATGTGTGAGACACTGGGTTCGATTCTCAGAACCGCATATAAATAAATAAAGTTCATTGACAACTAAAAAATATTTTTTTAAAAAGGTTTTTCGGGGGCTGGGGCTGTGTCTCAAGCGGTAGCGCGCTCGCCTGGCATGCGCGGGGAGCTGGGTTCCATCCTCAGCACCACATAAAAATAAAATCAAGATGTTGTGTCCGCCGAGAACTAAAAAATAAGTATTAAAAATTCTCCCTCTCTCTCTCTCTCTCTCTCTCTCTCTCTCTCTCTCTCTCTCTCTCTCTCTTTTAAAAAAAAAAAGGGGTTTTCGGATTCAGACAGGAAAGGAAGGTAACAAAAACCCGAGTTCCCTCAGTTCACTTAAAGACATGAAAAAAATACAAGAACGAATAACACCCTCCCAAATCTACAACCTTCACGAAACAAGGGACCACAGACAACTGACAAACTCAAAGCCAGGGGGTGAGGGGCAGACAGGAAAGCAGAAGACTATGGTCGCAAGCCACCAGGGTGTGGGAAGGCAGCGGGGAAAGTACTAAGGATGCCAGCAGTACCCGGGACGCACCCGACAAGATCTAGCCCTACAGGACACTGCCTGACCCTGCGTAGGAATATCTGAGGGCAGATCCCAGCAAGACCAGCACCGCAACCGGCGGCGATCCGGCAGCGAGAGAAAAGGCGCAAAAAGCGAAAGCGGCCGGGGCTGCTGCGCAATGGGTTCTGGATGCGAGAGCCGCGCCGCATCGCCAGAAGAGGGTGCCCAAGAGCCGAAGAAGCGGCGAACAACCCGCTCCCTTCCCGGAACCCCAAAGGTTCCTGTACTAATGGCTGGCAGCTAAGAAACCAAATGCATTCAAACAGTAAAAACAAAAGCAAACAAAAGTCAAGTGCTGCATTTGTACAAAGAAATTAGACACACGCAAAACAACAGGTGTCAGCAGCAGCAGAAGCTCACCAGGAATGGTTTTAAATGTTTTTCAAGGTTTTGAGTGAGACATTTTCAAAGACTGTGTGTTTGAATCCATTCTGGTCGTGAATTCTTTTTGATGTTCTGTTTATCACCAGGTTGGCCAGTGAGAATCCCTTCACGTTGATTCCATTGTCCTTTGGCCATTTGCCCACCAGTTTCTGGCACAACAGAGTTGCTCACTGCACACCTTGTCCTTCTTTTGACAGACCGTTCTAGGAAATATGCATCTAATAAAGCAATCTATAAAAGCATATTTCACTTTTTAAAATATATTTTAATTGTACTTGGACACAATACCTTTATTTTATTTATTCATTTTATATGGTGCTTTTATGTGGTGCTGAGGATCGAACCCAGCGCCCCTCAAATGCCAGACAGCACTCTACTGCTGAACAATAGCCCCAGGCCTCTAAAAGCATATTTTTAAAAGTGTGTATTGAACTTTCCAATTAACATGACCTATTACAGTTCCTTCTTCTTACACTGGAGATCAGGGACTATAAAGCTAACTTCATATTTTTCTTTGTCCTACAATAAAAACCCAGTTTCAATGTAACGACATGGTGAAAAGAGAAGCCTGGGATAAATAGACCAGGTAGTGCTCCAGAGGCTGACACCGATTTGAGGCAACTTAGTGCCCTGTCCCAAAATAAAATATAAAATGGGCCAGGGATGTAGTTGACTGGTAGAGAGTCTCTTGGTTCAATCCCCAGTATCATGGGATGGGGGAGTAGGAGAAATAAAGAAAAAAAGAAAAGATAGATCACAGATGTGGCAGCACAGACCAAAACAGTAGGCTCAGAGTTGGAGGTACAGGTTAAGTCAACCCACTTACCTGTTCTCAGCTAAGACCCTATCTGGGTCGCCTAGGAAAAGGTACTCCCAACTCCAGATAGTTCAGAAGATGTGATTGGTCCAGGCCCAACCAAGCTTCAAGTTCAAAGCCAAATACAGTATGTGGTGGGGCTGTTTGGAGTTTGCAAAAACATAGCCCACACTTTTTGACTTTACATTCATCCAATGATGACGAGGATAGCTGGTCTTGGAAAGTGGCAGTGCCACTGTTATAAGCCCATAGTTTTCCCCATCAGACACCATGGTGCCAACAATGTGAAAAATTCTTATTCCTTAGGTTCTTTCAGATGTGGGGATTGACAGAGCCTTTCCTGCTTGACCGTTTCCCAAAGCAGTTTTTGCATTTTAATTTTACTGTACAGGAGTACACATTAACCATGGGCGGGGATGCAATAGACAGTGGAACTGAGAATACATCTTAAACATTTAATTGTGGCACAAAATACACACAACAGGGCTGGGGTTGTAGCTCAGCAGTAGAGTACTTGCGTAGCATGTGTGAGTGACTGGGTTCAATCCTCAGCACCACGTAAAAATAAAAAAATAAAGGAAGGCATGCTGTTCATTGACAACTACAAAAAAATTTAAAATACACACAATATATATTCACATTTTTGTGCAAACTATTATCATCATCCATCTCCAGAACATCTTCATCATATCAAATTGAAACACTGTACCCAAGAAATACTACTCCATATTATTTTCTCCTCCCCCCCAGCCTCTGGCATCCACCCTTCTTTGTGTCTCTATGAATTTGACTATTCTAGGGGCCTCATATTAAATGGAATCCTGCAGTATTTGTCCTTTTATGATTTGCTTTGGAAAATATATCTTTTTGAAGGCTCTTTGTAAATTAAACACTTAACTAGCTCAAAAACAACGAAAAATCTGTACAATCTAAGGTTTGTCTTGGAATTAGGTTGTAAAATATGGATCATATTTGGAATAAAAAATTTTTTTCAAGTGAAAAAAGAAAGATCAATTTAAAAGCTGGATGCTTCCTTTTCCTGGGAGGATTGCAAGTTCAAGGCCAGTCTGGGCAACTTAGCAAGACTCTTTCTCAGAAAATAAATAAATAAATAAATAAAGCTGGGGATGTAGTTCAGTGCTAGAGTACCCCAGGGTTCAATCCCCAGTACCATAGCGGGGAAAAAACCCATTGCAGTAGCACACACCTGTCATCCCAGCTACTTGGGATGCTGAGGGCAGCCTGGGAACCATAACAAGACCCCATCTCAAAAGAAATCAGCTTAAAAATACAAGGAAAAAGAAACAAGGAAGACAAAACAACAAAATAATATTGTAAACTAATAATATTTTGTGTGTCTTCTCCATGGTGATAATGTGGCTGCCACAGCAAGAAGAATTTTCACCAATTCACATTTTGGTGATTTGCACCCAAACTTCCTAGCTACTGCTTATTCATTCATGTGGGAAAAAGTACCTCTGTGAATGAGCCCAAAGGGTCTGAGAACTGGAGAAGATGATACAACAATGATACACCCAGCTCTAAATCAATTTAAACTTTGGTATAGTCAGAAGTGGAATAGAATTATCACTGTTATGCGAGGAGGGAACATCAGCAAGTTTGGGGAACCCAACAGCTGTAGTGGTAAGGGTAATCCAACTGCTGTCAGTTTCTGAGGTGAGCAATTCAGGACACAATGAGACATTCACAGAAATGGTAAAAGAGTTTGACCCTGGCCTTTTGAATTTACTCATGGTGCATGTTTACAGATCTCTAAGGAACTTAGGGCAGACAGAGCTTTTCCAACAAAGTAGATAAGCCAGAAAACAAATGGGAAACATAGTCATACTTAACCACATAAAATTAAAACTCAATGGATGCAAGCCTATTCCAAATGCACAAAGGCAATGAATGACCCTCAAAGACATGGTACTCAGTAAAAGAAACCAGGCACCAAAGGACAAATGCTGCAGGATTCCACTTATAGAAGTTCCTTAGAGTAACCAAATTCATACCAAGTAGAGTGGTGGTTGCCAGGTGCTGAGATGAGAAGGAATAAATTCAGGCAGAGTTCAGTTTTTCATGATGAAACAGTTCTAGAGTGGATGGTGGTGATGGTTGCATGACAACATGAACTGTATGCTTAGAAATGGCAGAAACAGTAAATTTTATGTTTTATCACAATTTTTAAAATAATAAGGCAAATGGTCAACTGATTCCTTGTCCTCTAGCTCTATCAGTCACTGGCTGTTAATGATAAAGCCCATGACCTACTGGATGGAGCTGAGAGCTGAATGAAGGTGACAGGAAGCCCCCAAACTCGTAATCAGCTCTCTCTCATAGAGTCACTTGGGAGTAGTCAGATTAGAGACGAGTCTATCATCTAATCTTCCAGCCCAGCCAGGGCCCCAGCTGGCAGCAAGAGCGGAAGCTGCTGGACTGGAGCCAAGCTGAGGATGTTGTCTTGCTCTGCTTCGCCCACCCTTTGCTCTTCATCTCCCTCTCCAGTGCCCTCTCTTCATTTATCCACACTTTTGCAAGAGCATAGGACACCCAGTGAGCTTTCACAGGGGCTGGAGTGTGCACATGCCCTCACAGATGCCAGGGGACGTTTTAGGACAATAATCTGCTTTAGGCTAAATCAGGATTTGATCTTCTGTTAGCCCTAATCATCGATTAGCACCCCACTGTGCAGGGCCAGGGAAGGTCCAGAACTCACTGCTTCTGCCCATCTCTGCTCACCTCCCCAGGTCTTGAGGCAGATGCATATCTGCCCAAGTCCATCAGCGGGACTGTGCTGAGCTCATTCATTAGCATAATACAGGACAAGGGCAGGCAGGGCAAGTGGAAGGCCAGCTCTAGGGCTCAAGTGGGGCTAGAGGCTTTCCCCAGCTACCCCACACCTCCTGTGCTAGACTCCTAGTCAGGTGGCACTTCATCTTCACAAAGCATTTCCAAACAACATGGAAGTCCCGGATGTTCATGGTTAGAATGGAAAGTCAATCTGAGAGATCCCAGATACATCATAGCCAAAGTCTACAAAACTATGGTCCAGAGAGGCAGCTGCAGAGCAGGGGCTGTGAGGTCGGGATTTTCAGGAAGGTCTTCCTGTGGGGGGAATGTGACTGTGCCTGAAAGACCACATAGTTGAAACATCAAATGAAAAAAAAATTTGATGTTATTTACTTTATTCCCTGAGTTGCACTGTCATTACCACCATTAGTTTTTAATCCGAATACTCCTTAGTGACTCCTTGAGAGAGAGTTTATTAGGAGTTCTGGGGGCTGCTTGTCACCTTCATTCAGCTCTAGCTCTGTCCAGCAGGCTAGGAGCTTTGTCATTAACAGCTATAGGATAAGGAACCTTTTGGCCATTTGCCTTTGACATTTGCAAAATTCTGATAAAATACATAACCATTTCCAAGGGCAGAGTCCAGTGCCATTGAGCACATTCACGTTGTTGTGGAACCATCCCCATCATCCACTTCCAGAACTTGTACATCTTGCAAAACTGAAACTCTGCACCCGTTAAACACTAACTGCTCCCAGCCTCTGGCAATCATCATTTTCCTTGTTATCAATTTGTTTACTCTTGGGATTTCCTAGAAGCAGGATCATACAGTATTGTCCTTTTGTACCTGGCTTCTTTCACTGAGTATCATGTCCTCAAGGGACATCCATGTTGTAGCATATGTCAGAATTGCCTTCCTTTTTAAGACTGGATAATATTTCATCATATGAATAAACCTCATTTTGCTTATGTATCCATCCCTCAATGGACACTTGCATTATGCCCCTCTCTTGGCTGTGGTAACTAATGCTACTGTGAACATGACTGTATTTCTTTGTGGATCACATTGCAATTCCATGTTTAATTTTTTGAGGAGCTGACAAACTTTTCCACAGTAGCTGATCATCACAATCTAATTTTAGAATATTTTTATCATTAAAGAATCCCTGCACCTATTAAGGATTCATTCCCCAATTCCTCTCTTCCAGTGTCCTGACAATGACTAATTTGCCCTCTGCCTCAATTGATTTGCTTATTCTGGGTGTCTTGTATGACATAATAATTCAATACATGGCCTTTTGTGTTTGGCTTCTTTCATTTAGTGCAATGTTTCAAGAGTCACCTGCATTGTAGCACACGTTAGTACTTCACTCCTTGTTACAGCTGAATAATATTCCTTTGCATAGATAGATCACACTGTGCTTATTCATTCACTTATTGATGGCTTTTGAGGTTGTTTCTACCTTTTGGCCTCTTGTGAATAGTGCTGCTATGAATATTCGTATACAAGTTATTGTGAGGACATATATTTTCCAGGCTGCAGATGAGCCCTCACAAGGCTATGGCCAGGACACTTTACTTCTATTCCACATAGAACCTCTAGTCTAGCACCTGGCATGTGGAAGACACTGACTAACTCTAAGAGCCATTCTTGATATACACAGCCAAGCTGAGGCTCCACCTGGCTCTACTGTTTAACCAGGGCCTCCCCTGTGCCAGCAGGAGAAGCTGTTTTGCCAGGAGCCATAAGCATGGAGCCAAGAGTGCTGAAGAATCATAGCACTAAGAATGGAGACATGAAGGCCACCAGCCAATGTGGCTTACTGAGTTTAAGGTGCCAACTTAAAGGAGGTGACTTAAGACAGCTGAATTTCAGGACTGAGTTGAGGAGAGCTGGTGGAAGCCATGAGAAAGGATATGCTCCCTAATTGGGAACTGTGGAGGAGAAACAGAGGTCTATAGTTGGCAACCAAGATAAAGCTACAGAATTGGGCAACAAGTGGCCCCTGCCAAGTGTGGAGCCAGCATCAATCAGACTGCTGTGGGTGAAGAGGGATGGCAGAGGTAGTCTGTCTGAAACACTCTGTCAAGAAGGAGGCTGTGACCAAGGGCAACCCAAGGAAAGATTGTAAACTAGAACCGGCAAACACAGAGCACCCTGTGGGAACCCTGAAGTGCTGCAGCAAGGCTGGTGCATGGAGGAGGGCCTGCACAGGCACCTTGGTGACCAAAAGGGCTGCAGCTCATGGGGAGTAAGGGCAAGGGCAGAAGTTAAAGCAATGCACAGCGGAGCTGTCCCCCAGGGCCACAAAGTTAGAAACTGGGCCCCAACCTGGGGGAGGAGCCCCATTGGACACATTGTACCCATTGGGCCCACTGAGATGGCCTGTCCTTCAAGGAGATTCAGTTCCAGACCCCAGTTCTGAAAGGTCTCCCAGGGAGAGTCAGATGAGAAAGGAAGATTTGGACTTTGGACTACTTCCTTATCCACATCCTAATTTGAAAATCCTACCCTTAGGTCCACCCGACCCAACAGTTGGTACTGCACAATACAAGAGAAGAGAAGACACATAAATGTGATCAAGGGCCCCATAGGCATCTCTGCAAGCCCACGGGGGTGGGGGGTCTGAGTTTAGTTGCCAACAAATCCCTCTGAGCTGCCCTTGCAGGCTGGCCTTAGGAGCAGGGAAGAGGGGTGGGAGGAGGAGGTCTAAGTCCTCGGCCCAATTAAGAGATCAGATGGTGAAGAGTTTGGGAGCTTTTAAGGTGAGGAGGCCTGGGCTGATCCCATAGGCTGGTATAAAGCGCCATGACCCCCAGGCAGTATGCAGGGCTGGCAGGCATCAGTGACAGGGCTTTCCACAGCCATGGCCCAGCGGTGGGACCCCCAAAGGCTTGCAGGTGGGCAGCCGCAAGACAGCCATGAGGACAGCACCCAGTCGAGCATCTTCACCTATACCAACAGCAACGCCACCAGAGGTGAGCGAGAGGTGCTATGCAGGCTTGACCGTCAGGCAAGGGTGGCTGCACTGGGGGCCTCCAGCCACCCTCCTGACTCCAGGGAATCTCTCTTCTATACATCCCACCATCTCCCTTAGCTTTCATGATGACATGAATGGGGGGGGGTGTTTTCCCGATATAAAATGACACCATACTATGAAAGATGCATTTTCAAACACCACATAGGCTTCCCTAAACTGATAAGAATCCATGTCCACTGAAGGATTCAGAAACTCTTTCTTTATGGTCTCTAGTCATTGTCTACTGCTGGTGGGCTTTCATTACATAAAACTCTGACGGCTGCCCCTACCTGGGGAAGGAACTGGTTTTACACCTCCTGAAGCTTCAAGGAGGCTGGAGGACTGGCCTGGAGCAATACACCAACCCACCAACCCATGGGGAAGCTGGGGGAGGCAACTGCAGAAAGCGAGTAACTTCGAAAACCTTAAGGTTAAAAGAGACTCTCGCAGCCATCTTGTCCAATTCTGTGTGTAGGGCACACAGCCTTTGAGTGCTCACTTCTGGGGAGAAGTGGCTGGTGCCTGGGGCAGGCTTTCCATTTTGAACAGTCCTAGTACACAGAGGCACAGCCCAATCAAAAGGTGAAAAGTCTCATCAGGGCAGCCCAAGCTCTGCCCCTGGAAGTTGCCCAGGCAAAAAGCTTTGTATGTGGGCCCTTCAAAGCACTGAGGAGGCTAGTGACACCATTATCCCCTGGCACTCATCCCCAGGTCCATCCTCAAAATCTCACCTCTGTCTTGAGTCAGCAATATCCCACTGAACTCATTATCATTTTCCTGTGCCTTGGTAGCTGATCTGAAGGTCTGGCTAGAGGCAGGTTGGTGTGTTGATGTGTTTTGGCAAGCTGACTTTATTAGGAGGGCCACTTGTTCTGGGGGTGTGAGTGGTTGCTGGAACTCAGTTCTCAGACTCAGCAAAGCATTGGAGATGTCAAACATACTGACTCCTAATCTTCACTGACTAGCTGGACTACATTGATAAAGGCCCTATTTCTACTCTTGGGCTCCTTAGGGGCACAGGGATAAATACTGGATTCTTTCCTTTTATTTCTCCATTCCCAAAATAATGATTTGGCTCACCAGCGGAGGCCAGTGTGTTTTACATCTGTGTCCCCTTTATCTCCCACTAAGGATCCAGTTGTTCAGGAATTGGAGTGGAGCATCATGTGATTACTCATTTGCTCTATTTCATAACACACACACACACACACACACACACACACACATCTCAAAATAAGGATACCAACGTTACTACCAATAACATGATTACCAAAAACCTAGCATTTGTACAGGTCTTTTGATCCTTAGGGTATTGCTACTAGGTCATGTAGTCACACTGGTGTGATTTCTGTCTTGTTAGAACAGTCCTTCTCTATGGGATTATATTACTGACTGGATAGGCAGTTTCATTTATTTCATTAGTTTCATTAATTTTGTTTTTGATAATCAGGGGTTGCTTTTTAATTTTAATTTTGTTTTATATTATATTATGTAATAAAGTAGTTATAAGTTTACAAAGAAAAATCTAGAATACAAGGTGGATTTGAAAAGACCCATCTTCCCTGTCCCATCCACACCAGATTCTCTTCCTTCTTGTATGTCTTTATTTCTCTTTCTTTTCTTTGTTTTTTTTTGTTTGTTTGTTTTTGTTTTTTTGTTTTGCAGCACTGAGGATAGAACCTAGGGAATGCTCTGCAAGCACTAGCCACTGAGCCATATCCCTAGGCCTTCCTACATTTCTTAGAATTAATTTGCTTGGAAGTTGACTTTTGATATTCTTCTATTGCTCAATTCTTCATGAAACCAGTTCCAGAACTTTCAGAAGAGAGGAGCAGACCAAGACACTCACTCTGGTAGCAAAGCTAGAAGTTCCTGTTCCCTCCCCTTTCCCCACTGATGCTCAGACCTGGTCCTCCTTTGCCCCTCTTGTACCTGCTCTGTTCAGTTTGGACTCTATCAGTTATTTGGGAAGGTCCCTGGCTGCCTTGTTTTGAGAGACTTTAGCACCTAGACTGTTCCAGTCCTTTCACTTGTCTACACACTGGAGTTTTCAAAACACTTTCCAGTTTCAGCTGCTTTTCTCCAATTAATCTGCTCTACTTTCTGGGTAAGATCTGTTGGCTATTTTGGGGTTTTCTGTTCTTGGGTCTATTGGAAGGCTCATTGCTTTGCTTTGCTCCTTTTGTATAGAGACTGAGACCATGGGGTTCTTCTGTTGTCAATGGTCTTTCTGCACAGTTTGTATAGGGGATTTTGGAAATTCCTGTGCAAGGTTTCTAGGAGGTCCTTGTATGAGAAACCAATGGAATGCTTGCACAGAGGGAAACAGTGGCATCATGGGGCCCAGTTGTGCTGGGGGTGAGATTTCCCTGTCTCTCCTAGCCATAGCTAGGAGAGCTCTGTTTTTCTTAAATTATTTTGGGTTGGGTTTTTGCAACATACAACTAAAGCATCCTGATAAGTACAGGTGGCTCTCCATGGATGTTTTCCTAGATGCCGTGAGGCCTTATTATATGGCAGCAGAGACTGAGGCTTGAAATCCCTCAAAGTATTCTGCCCAAAGTCATGGTAGCAAAAAAGTTTATTTAAATAAAAAAGTATAGAGCCTCTGTAGTATAATAAAGTGAACTACTCTCCTTTTTATTCTGAGTTTGTTAGGGCTGCTATGACAGAGTGCCGCCATCTGAGTGGCTTAAACAACAGAAATGTATTGTCTCTCAGTTTTGGAGACCAGAAATCTGAAATCAAGGCATGCCTCTCCCCTAGTTTCTAGCAATCTGTGGCATTCCTTGGCTTATGGAATCTCTGTCTTCATCTTCACATGGCCTTCTCTCTGTGCGTCCAAATTTCCCCCTTTATATAAGATCACCAGTCCTATTGGATTAGGACCTCATTTCAACATGATCACTTCTACAAAGACTCCATCTCCAAATAAGGTCACATTCTAAGGTGATGGAAGTTAGAACTCCAACACATGAATTTGAGGGGGAAACAATTCAATTCATAACACATTCACTTATTCATTCTCTGAGAACCTATGTTATGTTGGACACTATAAGTAAGATGATTGAGTCACAGTCTTTGGTGAGGAAGATAAGACTTGTACACTGGTGTCTTAGTATGGGCTGCTATAAGAAATTACCAAAGACTGTGTGACTTTTAAACTCAACAAAAACTTATTCCTCACAGTTATAGAGGCTATAAATCAAGGAACCAGCCTGGTTGGGTTCTGGTGAGGGCCCTCTTTCCAGTTACAAACTGCTGCCTTCTTGCTGTGTCCTCATTATATGACCTAATTATCTCCCAAAGGCCTCTCCTCCTAATATTACCCTGGGGGTTAAGATCTAAGCATGAATTTGTGGCAACACACAATTCAGATGACGACAACTGGTCACCCCTAATATGTGCTAGAACATGATACAGGGAGTGGTTGGTTGGCTTCCCAAGTGGGCCTTTGAAGTGACGTTAGCTGGGGAATCTGGAAAAGCTTCTGGAAGGCAAATGCATCTGAGCTGGGTTTACAGAGGACTCTGGGAGCAAAGGTATAAAAACCAAAGGACATGGAGCATGCACTGGAAGCAGCATAAGAGGTGGGATGGGGAGAAGGGATAGGGAAGCAGAGAAGCAATGGTATGCAACTGTCACTCCAAGTGGTGACTCAACTACTGGGAGCTGGGGATCAGCAACTGGCAGAGACCATGAAAAGTTCTGTTCTTTGTTTCAGGTTGCCAGTGCAGGTAACCATCATGCAATGGCCTCTAACTTGAGAAACAGGAAGAAGGGGAGTTTGAGAATAAGCAAAGGCGAGGATAATGGGCAAGAAGTGGGTGGGGGCTCAGTGGGAGAGGCTCTGACAGGGAAGGGAAAGGTGGAATTGGGGTACTAGTGCAGGTGGGCGGTGCTGCTGCCCAACTCCTCTCTCTATTCTACCTCCTGCCTCCAGGCCCCTTTGAAGGCCCCAATTACCACATTGCTCCCAGATGGGTGTACCACATTACCAGCATCTGGATGATCATTGTGGTTGTCGCATCCGTCTTCACTAATGGGCTTGTGCTGGTGGCCACCATGAAGTTCAAGAAGCTGCGCCACCCTCTGAACTGGATCCTGGTGAACTTGGCAATTGCTGACCTAGCAGAAACCGTCATTGCTAGCACCATCAGTGTTGTGAACCAGTTCTTCGGCTACTTCGTGCTGGGCCACCCTCTGTGTGTTGTGGAGGGCTACACTGTCTCCGTGTGTGGTAAGCCAGGGAGACCTCATATGGTGTGTGTAAAGAAAACCCCCACATGGCAAACCTTGAGGTGCATCCATAGTGTGTGTGAGTGTGTGGTGCAAATATGAAGGGAGGCAGACCCACAAGGGAAGCTGGGTCAAGGCCATCACAGGAGTGGGAAGACAGGCTTCCAGGGTTGTCTTTGCTGGAGTCCAAGACACCATGAGTTCCTACTCTTGAGACAGCCTCTGCTGGGGGACAACCACTTTGGGGCTGTGTGGCTGGCCAGATAATCTCAGAACAGTATAGGAGGGGAGGGTTCTTGACACCCTGGACAGAAGTACCACCTGAATCAGAGATGTGTGCCCTTTCATCCCATCTCTCAAGCCAGACTCTTTTGCCTCTTGGTTGCCTACACAGTGTATGCTTCCCCTAAGGAAAGACAAGATTCTCATTACAGCTTTGGGGATATCAAGACTAGATCACAGACCCTTTTCTTCATTCCCGTCACTAATATCCTTGTGGGCCACAAACGGCTCAGGTTCATAAATAGTGGCCAAGAAGTACCAGCATGCCAGGCTCTTTGCTGGGGAGGGGGACTGTTCCAACATTGTGAGCACATGGTATCCTCTTAGTCTTCTCAGAGGAGAAAATGGTAAGGAGTGGGCATGGAAGGTTGATAGTCCAGGGAGCAGAGTAACAGCATTGTGGTTCTTTTGAGCAGACATGAAGTGGGCAGGTCTAAGTCTTGGAATCCATGAATGTTATACTCAGGAGTAGACACTATATTTCAGGACAAGGAGCCTGGAGATGGGGGACCCACCAATGGGCCTCACTAAAACCCCAGTTGCCCAACCAGGCACCCAACATCCACCAGAAGCTGCTCCTGCTCTTGCCTCCTGGCCATTCTTCCTGGCCTACTCTCTGCCTCTTGCTTCACACTGGCAAATGATGGCTCAGACCCAAGGGGGTGCTGACCCACATGCCAGCACTCTCCCAATGATATAGAAGTGAAGTGACTGAGTAAAGTCACAGAGAGAAACTCCATCCCTTGAGTCCATTGCTTTCTGTGGCAGGTATGTGCTTTGTTGGCTACATCTCCCTTCCCAAGGTGCCCCTTGCATCATCTATCTCAGCTTGTGCCAGGTCTTCCTACTTGCCTTTCTCATGGTGTTTCTGTTGTTGTTGTATTGTTTTGTTTGAAATGAGGTCTCCTTTCTATGTTGCCAAAAGGCTGGTCTCAAACTCCTGGGGTCGAGTGATCCTCACACCTCAGCCTCCTGAATACCTAGGACTACAGGCACATGCCACCACACCTGGCTCCTCACAGCGTGTTCTTGGGTCATATGGATGCACTTTGGCACAAGTTTTAGTGCTGAGGACACCCTTAGCCCTCTGGGAAGACTTTAAATGCATGAAATGATATCTATAGGACTATAAAATCAGCTCATTATATTGAAAAATAATTTTCAAAGTATTAAATATTAATTAGTGACAGTCTTTCACTAAAATACAAGTATTAAAAGTATTTATTAAAAGTCTTAGTGAGGACTGGGGATGTGGCTCAGTGGTAGAGTGCTTGCCTAGCATGCACGAGGCCCCTAGGTTTGATCCCCAGCACTACCAAAAAAAAAAAAAAAAGAAAGAAAGAAAGAAAGAAAGAAAGCATTAGTGACACTGTTCTGTACTAAAGTATCAAATAACAGAATCTGCCCTGACAACCACTAAAATTCCAGTGTAGTAAAGAATGTGGGTGATGTTTTGAAAAAAGTCCACCACCTCTGTAGAGTAATAGGAAAACAACTATGACTTCTCTGGGTGGAGCTAATACTGCCACATTCACAATAGAAGGAAATGACAAGTGTCTATTAGTGGAATGAAAGATGCTGTTTTTCCACCTCAGGTCATGGAGCCCGGAATTCTGTGTGCCAACCTCTGGGACAAAGGCAGGAGATGGAAGGCTGTCTCACCTGCCCAACTCTGGTTGGTTGCGGGGGATCTCAGCAGTTCCCAAATGCCTAAAGGAACTGGAATTGGCAGGAGGGGCACAGGTTACTAGACACAGCCCACTTCCTTGCTCTTAGTTGGAACAACAGCATCTCAGAGTCATGCTGGTATAGATATGGCCATCAGAGGTTCCACTGATGGTGTCAGAGGAAGGAAGGACTAGTGACAAAGAGGACAAGAAGTACCAACAGGGCCCCCAAGGGTGAAAAAGTACAGGCCTATCAGCTGCTAAGGTTCTTTCTTGTCTCCTCTTTGGTGACGGGATGCGGAGGTTGAGTGAGCTCCAGAAGTTCTAAGCTCCCAGCCTCAGGATCGCATGACTGGCTGGCATGAAACTTAGTAGCCAAACTGAGAGCTCTGAGCGCCTGCTGCAGAGGAAAAGCAGTTGACATTAAAAGGAAAGGAAAGGAAGGAAGAAAGAAAGGATGGAAGAAAGGAAGGAAAGAGAAAAAAAGAAAAGGGAGAGGAGAGGAGAGTAAGAAGGTGGAGCAGGGGTGGAATTAAGCTGCTAGAGCTGGTGAGGAGGCAAGGTGGCGGAAGAAGCCCTTTGCACTCAGGACCTGAAAACACTTTCTTGGAGAATTAGGTTGGCAGTTTGGAGGGGAAATGCTTGATTTTGTAAGCTGTCTCCTACTCTGACAAGGAAACAGTGATGCTGGAAGCTGTTTGTCCTTTGCTTTGTCTCAAAGTCCCCCTCTGTCTGCTCTCCCATGTAGGGATCACAGGCCTCTGGTCCCTGGCCATCATTTCCTGGGAGAGGTGGCTGGTGGTCTGCAAGCCCTTTGGCAATGTGAGATTTGATGCCAAGCTGGCTATTGTGGGCATTGCCTTTGCCTGGATCTGGTCTGCTGTGTGGACAGCCCCACCCATCTTTGGTTGGAGCAGGTAAGGGTGCAAGGGAGCCAGGAATGTGGCTGGCTCCTTTAGGGCCAAGTGGGAAGGATCAGACTTTGTAACCTTGAGGGCAAATCATTTCCTGTGCATAAAGTGAAGGGAAGCACAAGATTCTCCCCAGACTCCTTCAAGTGTGCAATACACATGAATTTGATTGGCTGCAATATAGAAATGGTCCCTGATGCCAGGCAACTTTGGATTCCAGGGCCCTCTTGCTAGCTCTGTGCTAGACCTTTCTCATACATTCTGCCTCTTTCCCACATTCAGAGGCTCCTTAGGATGTAGGTACACCTGGGCCTGTAGGTCATCTGTATCCTGGCCAGGCTGATTCTTTGGGAGAAGACCCTAATTTATGAGTAAATGACTCAGATATTTGATCAGGAGGGACAGGACACAGATGGCACATTTGCCATCTTACATGGCAATCTTAAGAATAAAATCTTGTCATGTTTAGAGAGGGAAGCCTCTTTCTTTGGGAAGCTTCCATCATTCTGGGGCATAGCCAGTTGGTGAGCAAGTCCCTTTTTACAGTCATGGCCTAGTTGACCTGAGAAATAAAAATTCAGGGAGTCACAGCAGTTCTTAAATCAGAATAAGAGGAACTCTTGCCTTCCCTTTGAAAAAAAGAGGTGTGATGGGGTGATGAAAATCTTCTGGAACCAGATAAAAAGAGAGAAGGTGTAAGTCCTTGGAATAAGCAAAAGTTTCAAAATCCTACCCAAGGCTTGTCTTTTGGGGGTGGTGAAAATGTTCTGGAAGTAGAGTTGGTGGCTGCACAACCTTGTGAATATTAAATGCCACTGAATTGTTCACTTCAAAATGGTTCATTTCCTGTAATGTGAATTTCACCTCAATTAAAAACTGCAAGTCAGGAGTGTACCTGGGCTGTGGGTCCCAGGTTGCCCCAGGCTGCATCAGGATGGGCCACTGGCCCTTCTCTTCAGGTACTGGCCCTATGGCCTGAAGACATCCTGTGGCCCAGACGTGTTCAGTGGCAACTCATACCCTGGGGTGCAGTCTTACATGATGGTCCTCATGGTCACCTGCTGCATCATCCCACTCAGCATCATCATTCTCTGCTACCTCCAAGTGTGGCTGGCCATCCGAGCAGTAAGTCCCCCACCCTCCTGACCTCACCCCTGGCTGGCAGGGTGTCTGGGTGAAGACAGAGGCTTACCTGGTGTACTCTCCTGCCTCCAAGCTGCTCTGCTCTCAAACCAGTCCACTGAGAATCTTAAACTATTGTTTTTAAATCCTCAGATAAGTGGATTCCACCCCTATAAGAAAATGTTAAGACCCGGTGATGTGAATCAGGCAGTTCCTTTGGGTGCACACCCAGGGTTCCATTTTGGCCCTGGATCCCTTGTCTTCATCCATGCAGGATGAGAAGAGACTGCCCTGCCCTCCTGCTTCCAATTATGGAGCAGAGCTGAGTCTTTCCCTTGACCTAGGACAGTTCTCTCATGGAGTGAAGCCACCAGAGCATCCTTATCCAAGGAGTACACTTGAAAGTGTCATTTGTCCCCTAGACCTACTCTCCGCCTTCCTGTGTCTGGCCCTCTACCCTGGAAAGCTGATCCCATACATAGCCACCACCCCCAATGTTACCCCCACACCAGCTGGATTATCACTAGGGAGCCCCTTCAGGAAATAAGAACAAAGGAGAAGATTAAGATTGGGTCCTGGGGTACTGAGAGCTCTGTGTTCCCCTTGTGGTCTTACCCACACCATAAAGTTGTCCCTTTGTCTACCAACTCCCCTATTATTAGCTCCATCTCCACGTATCATCTGTTAACTGAGGGGACCCTGCCTGACACAGGTAGCAGAAAGCCCTCCAGGGTGGTGCCTTTCCTTTGTGAAGCTGCTTATGACCACAATCGGATCAACAGATGCTTACAAGCTCTGCCTAGAGGAAGCCATGGACTTGTGATAAGCTCCATCACCTCAATTCCTTGGGCTGGAGGCTGCAATTTGGTCCCCTGGGTTGGCGCTCACATATCAGAACCAACTTAGTTGGCTCCTACAGGTATCCAACGATGGCTTGGGCAGTATTAGCTCTGGTCACAATCCCAGCCCTCACAGGTTTTCTTTCATCCCAACTCAGTTAGCTACCTGCCATCAGGTATGGGTGAAGACAAGGAATCCAGGGCAGTTGTCTTTTGGGGTGGTGAAAATGTTCTGGAAGTAGAGGTGGTAGCTGCACAACCTTTGTCTGCAGTCTGGCCAATCCTGTTCTAGAAAGCCTGAGAGAATTGCATGTGTGACTCTGGTATTACCACTGGGCACCCTGCCAACCTCTAGCTTAGCTAGAGCAACCTTGGCTGCTTTTGCCTCCCCCGCCATTTCCTACCATGTTAGCCCTTTCATTCTTTAGTGCTGGGGATTAAACCCAGGGCCCCACACATGCTAGACAAGTGCTTGCCTACTGAGTTACATCCTCAGCCCTCACTCCTTCATTCTTGACCCTCTGGTGATCTGTTTAGGCCCCCACTCAGACCTGAGCACAGGAGGGGACTTCTGATAAGGGATTAGATGAGGCTAAGGAGATTAGCCTCTAATTCTCCTTTCCAAAGCTCCTGCCAGGATAAATCCAAAGACCTTCAAAGAGTCATCCTTGGCCAGGACAGCTGCTTACTATCTCAAAGCCCAAGCCTTGGTGTCTGCCCCAGGCAGGACTCAGGTGAAAGCTGGCCACCTCCAGCAGGGTTTGGATAGCAGGTGACCATCTCTTCCTACCTTCATCTCCCTAGCCCAAGGTCACCCTCCTCTTGCTGCCTCCCTGACTATTGCCCAAGCAATAACAAATACAGAACCCCAGGTGACTCCCCCACTCACTGTTCCTCTCTCCCCAAGGTGGCGAAGCAACAGAAAGAATCCGAGTCCACCCAGAAGGCTGAGAAAGAAGTGACGCGCATGGTGGTGGTGATGGTCCTTGCATACTGCCTCTGCTGGGGGCCCTACGCCTCCTTTGCATGCTTTGCTACTGCCAACCCTGGCTATGCCTTCCACCCTCTGGTGGCCGCCGTACCAGCCTACTTTGCCAAAAGTGCCACTATCTACAATCCTGTAATCTACGTCTTTATGAACAGGCAGGTAAGAAATGCCATAAGCACATCAAACTCCACAAGAACATACCCCACAAGAACCCAGTGAGGGTTCCTGCCTGGAATCATGTCTTCAACAAAAAGCCCACAGAGGATTTGAGAAGCCTGATAATGACCCTCTAGGATAATGAGCAGGAAAAGGCTAAACATGTGACCCAACTACAGCCAGTCATTCATCTGGCCATTAGCAAAAGTCTTAGGCACATACTCTGGAATCCATTTCTCATCTCAGCCAGAGGGAGATACTTCCCAATGTGCTTGTGTGCTGTAAGCTCTTCCCTCTTATAGGTATTATTACTAGGGTCATCAAGCTTCAGGGGCTCTTCTGGAATTCAAATGCTCTAGGATTCAGTGAACTCCTCTACATTGACCCTAAGGATACCATTCTTGGTTTTACAGACTCCATTCTTCTCTTTATTTTTACACTTTGAAACTGTAACTTCTTGAATTTTTCTTCCTATAAGAACAAAAATAAGTTCTTCTTTGATGTACTGACCAATAATTTAAGAGCGTTCATGGGTTACTTTGGGGGAAACACACTTTGGTCTTGCACATGGTCTTGACTAATGGAAACCATTCCTATATGGCTTTGGTAGCAAGTTGCATATGACTCCTAGATCCTCTTGGTAGGTTACAGGTGACCTCATCATCTTCTAAGTGCAGCTCACCTTACTCTTCCTTGAATCTATCATGTACATTTCATTAAGGTGCAGCTGTTACTTGATAGTAACCAGAAAATTCTGCAGGGTCTTCCCATTTCACCAGACTCAATGTCTGACTTCCAATCCACTGTTCTTTCCACTTTCATCTTTTGTCCTCTTTTTCTTTTGCAGTTCTGGGGACTAAAGTTGCCTAGGCAAGTGCTGCATCACTAGGCTAGTGCTGCATCACTGAGCTACACCCCCAGATCTGCTCTTCCATCTTAACAGCTGCCCCATGACTCCATCACCTTCAGCTTGTCCCTGACTGTATTAAGCCAGGCATTCATTAAACACCCATTCTTACTGGTAACTTCTTAATAGTAAGTAGGACTGTTTCTGTAATTGATTCCTGAGAACTGTCTTGTTGGCATGTCCATGCCCAGAGAATACAATTTGATCTCTGGTTCACTTCCTCTGTTTCAGGAGGATCTCTTTTTAGATCTGGTTTCAGTTTTTGGAATCCTAAACTATCTTGCCAAGTACCCTCTCTACCTGATTCTTTTCATTCTGCCTTCTAGAGCTCCCCCTTCTAGATAGATGTCTATACCTCTGAGTTTTGCCAGACTTCTGAACTTTGCTTTCACCCTTTCCATATTGTGATCCTGTCCTGCTGCATTCTGAGAGAATTTTCTGGAATGAAGTTCTGTAAGGACATAGGGGGTTTTTTTTCTTATTTTCACTGCTATATCTGCCCCCCAGAACACAGAGTCTGGCACATAGTAGGCACTCAGTAAGTAAATGTCAAATGCATTTGTTGACTGAATTCCTCAGCCTTCTCTGCCAGCTCTTTAGCTGAGCCCATTCTGCTGATCAGCCTGTTTCTTATTAATTTCAATAATCATCTTTTTTATTTTTAGAATTTTGATGACAGAGGGAGCTGGAGGTAATCAAGAATAGGGCTGAAATATTTAGGGAGTAATTTTGATCCAGGTTCTCAAAGCATCATGGATAGCTGAGTAATGATATGAGATGTAATTGAGAAATTATCATGACCCAGATCTCTTCAGGAGTCAACCAGCAAACAGAAGTACCCTCCTGTTACCAGAAGACTTTCTTGGTAAAGAGATGAGGGAGGTGGCTGGACTGTTGTTGACCTAGTCCTTACCTAATCCTAAAATTGATGGGCTACAAATAAGATCACAATCACATTCATATTTACTAAAATGCCTATAAGCCTCTTGCCAGACATTTTAGAAACCAGTCATTGTGTGCATGGTCTCCTTAACTAGCATTGTATTTGGTCACTGCATGAGTATCTTGGGGCTGCCATAACAAACTACCACAAACTTAATGGATTATAACAATAAGAATTAAGTCTCTCTCAGATCTGGAGGCCAGAAGTCTGCAATCAAAGTGTTGGTAGGGTTGGTTCCTTTTGAAGGCACTGAGGGAGAATGAGCCCTGTACCTCTCTCCTAGTTTGTGGTGTTTGCTGGCAATCCTTGGTGTTTCTTAACTCAAAGATGCATTACTCCAATCTACCTTCACATTTATATGGCCTTCTTTCCCCTTCTTATAAGAACATCAGCCATGGGATTAGGGTCCACCCTAACCAGTATAACCCCCATCTTCACATACATCTTAATTACATGTTCAAAGACCCTGTTTCCAAATAAGGACACATTCTCAGGTTTCAGTGTTGGGACCTGAACATATCTTTGAGAAATGCAATTTAACTCACACAAGTCACCATCAACTGCTAAATTAGATAACTCAGATTATCATCAAATGTTATGGCTTGGCTATGAGGGATTCTCCAGCCAAGCTCATGTGTTAGGCAGTGCAGGAATCTTCAGAGGTGAAATGATTAGATTATGAGAGCTATATCCTCATCAATGGATTAATCTATTTGATGCGTCAATAATATAAATGTACTACTGGCTGGTAACAGTATGCACATGGGCACACTGGGAGCATGCCCTTGGGGATTGTGTCTTTGTAGTCAGCTCCTCCTTTTGTTTCTTCTTCCTGGCTGCCATGAGCTGAGCAGCCTTCTCTGCCAGGCCCTTCCGCCATGACGTTCTGCTTCACCTCAGGCTAAGACTAATGAATTCAGCTGGCCATGGACTGAACCTCTAAAACTGTCAACCTAAAATAAATTTTTCCTCCTATAAGTTGTTCTTGTCAGGTATTTTGGTCAAGTGATTAAAACAACCCCCATGTACAAGGAATGACCTAAGCCTTCCTCCAGCCCTCTGATAGGATTCTGAGTGGGAAACAGGAAGATGTTAAACCATTGAGATGACAATGAATGCCCTTTAGAACTGCACACTGGCCCTTTCTGCTTTGCTGAATAATGCTTTCTGTCCTTCCAGTTTAGAAACTGTATCTTGCAGCTTTTTGGAAAGAAGGTTGATGATACCTCTGAACTCTCCAGCGCCTCCAGAACAGAGGCTTCATCTGTCTCTTCAGTGTCTCCTGCATGAAGTCAGCTTCCTACCTGTCCCACCCACTGTGGCTTTGGCCATGTCTCCCCTTCTTCTCCATCCCTGTGAAATAAATATAATTTCTCTTTGCCAAAACCAACAAGGTCACAGAGGCTGCTACTGCAGTTTGGGGCCACCTGAGCAATGGGTCTTGAGAGGGTACAAGGAAGATGAAGAAGAGAGCAGCAGTACATCATGGACTTTAATCTTTTCCAAGTCCCGTGTCTACAGATGGCATGGAAGTATCATAGCAAAATGGAAGTGCGAGGCAGGTAGGCATCTGCATACATCTCACCAGGTTGGTGGTTATGGAATTAAAAAAACAAGAGCTGTGAAGTAGCTGTCTAGGGAGGGCTTACTGGACACCCCAAACACCCCCAAACAGGGAGGACTCTAGCAAACTCAGGTGGTGGTCCTCCCAGCCCCTTAAGGTCTATCCAAAGGAGGCTTGGAGTTCTTAGAGTCCAGTCTCCACTTTGAAGGGACCCATGCCTGCCAGTCTACAGTGGTGATGGTGTGCCACTTCTGCCAGGCAAGGGCCCCAAGCAAGAGCAGCATGAGTGCAGTGAATGTGCGTAAGCGTGAGTGGATCAGAGGCAAGGGGCAGGAGCACAGAGTGGAGACAAAGACCAAGAGGGCTGTGGCCAGTGTGAGGAGCAGGCTCACGCATCTGAACAAAAATTCCTGGGGACGGCTTCTAAGGTTTGCCATCATCTCCACTTGGGTGACTCGTTGTACAGTTTCTAGCTTGGAAATCCGACTCTTGAAAGTCTCCATGACCTCCTGCAGGCAACAAACACATGCACGCTCACCAGAAATCAGAATGAAACTGTGGTCATTTAATTGAGTTGCTGGGGGTGTGCAACATGTATTGTTGAGTTGAATCTTTTGGGAAGGACCTGGAGAATATCCAGGACATGTACAACACAGACAGAGAACTGCTATGGAGGGCCATACTGACTTGATCATGCTCCCCTGTCCACTGTCTCCTGAGGCTGAGGACCTGCTTGGGACAGGGTCAACCAAGGACAGCAGTAAGAGCTATGGGTATGGAATAGAGTAAGGGGTGGGAAGCCAGGTCCAAAGGAGGGGTTCTCAGAAGCTCTCCATGTACCAGCATCTTCTGGAACTTGTCAAGTCCCACCCTGGATCTGCAAGTCACAGGCTCCAGGTTAGGGCCAACGACTGCTCCTAGAGTGAAAACTACATTGCCAAAGCTCCCAAAGCAGCTAGGCTGGATGGTGGGAAGTGAAGCTCATGTGAACATGAAAGGTGGACGTCACTAGCTTTAAAGCAAAGGTGTGGGTTGCCACTGCACACTCAAGAGATAGCTGGAAGATCCAGCTCATGCCCTGGTTTGGGGGCATCAGAATGGATTCACTCTTCCCTACATCCTTCTCACTAGCCCTTTCTCAAAAGCCACCCCCACCCCAGCAGCCAAGGTTCTCACCCATATTTCCTTGGCTCTCTCATAGGACAGATAGGACATTTTCTCTTCAGTGCAGGCCAGATTCTGCTTGAGGTGGTAAATTGCGTCCAGATGCCCCTGAAAGTGATCATTCACCTGTTCTTCAATCACTGCTTGTCTTGGGAACAAGAGAAAAAGTAACACTCCCTCAGTACCACACTCAATGCTCATGCCAGCAGGGAGCACCCTGCACCTAGACTAGACTTGGGTTCCTTCTGCCTCACCCTGGGCTCCAATTGAAGACAACCTACTCCTCCAGGTCTGCCTGGGAATGCCCCAAATGCACATCAGTCACATGTACACTGATATTCAGATATATCTTGTATATAGTTACTCTCTAGTAACAGCTTTACAAAAACTGCCATAGACTACAAGTTATAGAAATGAAAATCTAAACTATCTGTGTATTATACTAAATTCCACAAAGACCCCAGGACCAGTGTTTAGCATTCAGTAGTTACTCCTTAAAGCCATCGTTATTATAGTGCTTGCATAATCATAAAAGACACATAGTATATCATTCCACTCATATGCAATGTCCAGAATAGGTCCACCTACAGAGACAGATGAGTGGTTGCCAGAGACTTGGGGTGGGGAGGACAGGGAGTGACTGATAATGGTATAGAGTTTTTTTGGGGGGGTCAATGAAAATGTTGAATAATTGTATATGGTGATGGTTACACAACTCTGTAAATATACTAAAAACCAATGAATTGTACACTTTAAATGGGTAAAATTTATGGGATGTGAATTATATCTCAATAAAGCTGTTGTTTAAACAAAAAAATGGGATTGTGTTAATGGTTACACAACTCAGTTAACTTAATAAAACCACTGAGATGTAGTTAAAATGGCACCTTTTGTGATTTGCAATCTATATCACAATAGATATTAGAAAAACACAAGCAAAAGACCATTAAGTATTATGTAAACAAACAACTAGTAAAATTGTTATGTATATAAACATACAAGTAATAAAAGTATGAAAACTTGCCAGAAAAGATAGGCACCCAAATGAGAGTTGTGAGGCCAATAGAAGGGGAATGGAGGGAAGGGGTAATGGGAGAGCTCTAACTGAATATTTTTAAGTTTTATTTATTAAAAAATAAGATTCAAAGTAAATGTGGCAAATGTTAAAGTTAAAGAAAGTGGGGGCCATTGATTATGCTTTTCTCTATATTTTCCCTGGCCTGAAATATTTTATAACTGAAAAACTTTTTTGAAATTTCAGCCGATCATAGACTGAAGCCTTTGAAACCATGAACCAGAATAAACCTTTCCTCCCTTGAGTTGATTTATAATAGGTATTTTGTCACAGCAATGGGAAGCTGACTGACACAGCCCGTTGCTAACAGCATTCCAAGGACTATTCTATTTGTCCCTGCTCCAGGTCCCTGTTGAAAACAGTTGGTCACTGCTCACAGAAGGGGGAGTCAGCAGGGTGTCTACTCTGAAAACACATTCCTCACTACTGTCTTTCCATTTATAAGAATAATCTGGCTGGAAGAACATTCAAAGTGTTAACTCTGGTCAAGCATATATTCATGGATATATTCATGAATATGAAGTCAATGAATAGGTTCTTCATCAATATATTTATAAACATATATGAACAGATTCCTGAATAAGATTATAATTAACAATATTTTCATAAAGATATTCTCTCAGTCTCCCCTTCTCTGCTCTCCAGTCTCCTCCTCTGGCAGCAGTATCCTGGCCCTAATGCACTGATTCCTCCCTGTGTCTTCCCCTCTGTCCAGCTCCTACTGTCACAAAGGCAAATGGAACACTCCGGAAAATGATCTTAGGAAGATAAAATGATGACCAGAAAACCAAAGCACCCCTCAAATATTACAAGGCTGTTAAGACTACCCACTCCAATAAAAATAGTTTCCTTCAAGAGTATAGTTTTGATCATCTCTGAGAATTGGCTTTTGGCAAGGTGAGCTAGAACCTAATGGCCTGCAACTTGATCGTGAAGTCTTGGTGGAGAGCTGGATACAGGAGGGATGGAGTAGCACAGATAGTTATCACATCACCCTGAGTACATGTGCAAAATGAGGGCCTGGGGAGAGCTGGGGATATGCCTCAGTGGCTAAGTCCCCTGGGTTCAGTCCCCAGAACAGTAAAATCCCCTGGGAGCCCAGGTTATGAGGTGTCCAAAGAAGGTAGATTGGTGAACAGTATCAAATATGATGAAATAAGGTAAGGAAGGCAGTGTTATTGCAGAGATCATTCAAAAACGTGGGGCAAGGCATTCCAGTGGGTTGGCAGGGCAGAGGCCAGATGCTGTGGGTCAAGGGGGAAGCAGGAGGCTACGGAATATGGACAGTGGATGGGATGGGATCAATGCTTCAGAAGTCTCACCTCTTAAGAGAGGACCATGTTTATTTGCTGAAGGAGATAATTTGATAAAGCATGTGGGACAGCAGACACATGAAAGAGAGACTAGACACCCAAAGTCCTGGAGGAGACCGACAGGGATGGAAAGCACAGAGCTGGGCTGGGAACCACTGCTGTGACCTAAGGAGACAGAAATATTCTGAGGGCAGACAGTGAAGGCCACTGGAAAACTGCTGAACCCTATTTTACCCATGAACTAGAGAGACTGAAGGTATTGCAAGTGCAAAGCCAGCGTCACCAACTTAGCAAGGACCTGAGCAACAGTGAGACCCTGTCTCATCAATAATAATAAAAGAGGCTGGAGATGTGATTTAGTGGCTAAACCCACTGGACTCAATCCCTGGTACCAAAATATATAAAAATAAAAAGAGACTGAAGGAAAGAGCCACAGGGTCCAGAAGAGAACATGAGGCCAAGAGGAAACTGGTAAATTGAGAGAAAGTGGTTCAGAGGACTGGTTCTGAGGTCATGTTACCCTGTTTAAGACTCCTCTTTGGAACTTGCTTGAACAAGCTGTTGAACCTATTTGCACTTCATAGGGGTTGAAAATAACAATAATAAAGAATACCATTGACTTCCTAGGTTTGGGTTAGGTAAAATAAATGAGATAGTACACATTAAGCACTAGTAGGCTACCTGGCAAACAGAAATGCTTACTAAATGGTTGTTGTTGTTATTGTTGTGCTTATCAAGTGGCAGGGTCAAAGATCTAAATGGGTTAATAAAGACTGAAGGGCGGGTAAGACAGGAGAGACAGCAGAGGGGTAGACAAGGACCCTGGCTGGAAAAAAAGAGGGTGGGCTTGAAGATGACAGAGATAAGGAACACCATGGAAGGCTGGCAAACTCTGTGCTGTAATTATAGAGCAGTTGACTAAAGTGGAGTGGAGGTCAAGGCTATTGAATATGAGAATCCAAGGTGTTAGATGGGGTACTTGTCCCTTTAGGACCACCTGGGTCTAGACAGTATCTCTCAACCAGATCATGCTGCCTCCACTTACCCCATAAAGAGGTTCCATATGGCCTGGCAGCAGACAAGTTCAGCTATTCAAAATCCTGAGTTTTCCCTCTTCCCTAATGACAGTTTCAGAGGATCTCATCACCAGACAATGCATACAGACTTCCCTTATGAGATCAGGAATCCCATAGACCAAAAATCCCCAAACTTGTTGAGTTATTTTGAGGCAGAATCAGAAGAAAAACCTGGCAGACTGAGGCAAGTCCCCCTGTAAAGATCAGATAGGGGAGAAGAAACCAACAGAAACTGAGTATAAAGCCAGGGGATTGTGGTATCAGAGAAGCTAAGGAAGAGTAGTGCTTTTGTAAAAAGAAGGAATTTTTGTGCAGAAAGATCCTGCCTGTCAAATAAGAACATTACTGAAAATTGTGCAGTGTCCTTCTAACATGGCAGTCTTCCAAGACCTCAGCCACAACACAGGGACCAGGGATGGGGTAGGGAGTAGAAGGTAGTGGCTGGAGGTACATGTAGGGTCCAGGGATTTTCCCTTCCTTTCTCCCTCCCTCCCTCCCCACTTTCTCTCTTTCTCCAGGATAGACACTGAGAATTTCAATATCAAACCAAAGACCCTGCATTTGATTCCTCAATGCTCCAGCATGCACATGTACATGTGGACACACACACACACACACACACACACACTCACACACACTAATTTGGCAGAAAACTGGGAAACCTAAAAAGAAACAAATGGATGATTGAAAAATACAGTGGGTACATTTAAGAACAGAATAGATCCAGGTAGGTAGAGTTTTAGTGGCCAATAGTTCAGAAGAAAATATTCAAAATGAAGAACAGTGATAAAAGATGTAAAAACATAGGCAGGAATATGGTGAAAAGATCTAACATGCATGTAGAAGGGGAGGAAGAAGAGAATAGGGCAGAAATTATATTTGAAAAGATAATAACCAAGAAGTTCCAAAACTGATAAAAGACATCAAGTTACAAACTGAAGGAGCAATGTAAACCTTGAGCAAAATCATACCCAATATCATCATAGCAAAGCCAGTAAACATCCCAGGGATTAAGGAAGCTGAGGCAGGAGGATCTTGAGTTCAAAGCCAGCCTCAGCAACTTAGTTAGTCCCTACGCAACTCAATGAGACCCTGTCTCTAAATAAAACATAAAAAGAGCTGGAAATGTTTCTCAGTGGTTAAGCATAACTGGGTTCAATCCCTGATACCAAAACAAAACAAAACACACCACTAAACACACACAAAGAGCAAGAAAGTATCCTAAAAGAAGTCAGAAGAAAATAAGACTAATTATTTTCAAAGGAGGAACAATTAGAATGACAACAGCCTTTTTTAACAAAAGAAGAAGCCATGGAAGTCAGAAGCAGATTTTTTCAAAATGCTTATTATTTTAAAGAGATAACTACCAACCTAGAATTCTATGCCCAGCAAAAATAGGCTTCAGGGGGCTGGGGATGTGGCTCAAGCGGTAGCACGCTCGCCTGGCATGCGTGCGGCCCGGGTTCGATCCTCAGCACCACATACAAACAAAGATGTTGTGTCCGCTGAAAACTAAAAATAAATAAATAAATAAATATTTTAAAAAATAGGCTTCAGAAATAAAATGGGTGTATAACAAGGCAACAAGGTCATTCTGGCTGGGTATTTAGTATTATAGAATTGTTTCAAATATTAGGTGTCATATTTAGACTATGTATTTCTAACAGAAAGCTCCATATTTCAGGCACACATGGAAATATTTACATATCAACTGATGAAGTGTCTGAACTTTACTTCAACACAATGGGAAGAGAGGAACCAGTTCCCGAGAGTTGCTCAGACCTGGGTGAGGCCTCTGAGAGATCCAAAGATGCAGGAAGCTCCCACCCAAAAGAAGTGAAGTCTAAGAAAAGTGAAAGTTCTTATGGCTTCTGACCAACACAATCTAAGCCCAGAAGAGAGGTTTAAACAGATACTTTGAGAAAAATCAGCCCAATCCTGGACTCCTTAGACTGAGCACTCTCAGACCTTTCATGAAACCTCTGCTAACCATAGTCTGTTATCTCTGAAGAATGCCTCAAAGTGATTCATACCAGAACATTCCTGGGACAGAAGACCTATGATCTGGATGCTCCCAAAGACCTGATATCCAGAAGGGAAAGAGAAGCACAGAGACCTGACATATGCACTTCAGGGCATTTTCAATATAATGGACTATGAGAAAAATTGTAAGTGCCATCATGTATGAATACACCTAGAAATGCAAAACAAAATGACATTCTTGTCCATTCAGTACTCAAGTAGTTTCTTTTTTATTTACTTTTTTAGTTCAGAGACCCTCACTATATTGTCCAAGCTGTTCTCAAAACTTTTAGGCTCAGCCAGAAGTTATGGCACATGCCTGAAATCCCAGCAGCTCAGGAGGCTGAGGCAGGAGATCATGAGTTTAAAGCCAACCTCAGCAAAGATAAGGCACTAAGCAACTCAGTGAGACCCTGTGTCTAAATAAAATACAAAATAGGGCTGAGGATGTGGCTCAGTGGTCGAGTGCCCCTGAGTTCAATCCCTGGTACCAAAAAAAAAAAAAGAAAGAAAGAAAGAAAGAAAAGAAAAGAAAAGAAAGCTTCTATGCTCGAGTCATCGTACTACCACAGCCTCTGAGTAGTTGGGACTACAGATGTGTGCCACCACTCCTGTCTCTATTTTACTTTTTGTTAAGATTGAATTCATATAAAATGAATGGTTTTAAAGTGAAAAATTCAGTGCAAACAACATTACCACCTAGTCCCAAGATATTTTCATCACCCCCAAAAGAAAACCTTGCAGCCATTAAGCAGTCATTCCCCATTACCTTATGTTTCCAGTCCCTGGCAACCACCAATCAGCTCTCTAACATGATCAGTTTCTTATCTCTGAATCACTGCCAGCAATTTATAAACAAGAGCAGGAAGAAGATCATCAGATACGTGGAATTGGTCTTAGAGAACTCACTAGAAATTTTCAGAGCTAGGATATTGGGGCAATGGAGGCAGAGTGATGCTGGTGGAGAGGAGATGGCAGCAGGGATGAGGGACCCAGGGGGCATTGCTTGAAGAAAAAAGAGGAAGGCAAGGTCGCATCAAGATCCTAATGGACCTGCAAGTTAGGCGGAACTCTGACCACCGGCGCATCAGGCCCAGCGGCCTGCTGAGGGGCGGAGCCGCCCCCTCCCCCCGCACCTGCGAGGTAGGCAGAACTGCGACCCACCAGCAGGACAGGCCCAGCAACCTGCGGAGTGACAGAGCTGCCCCACGCGCCTGCAGGGTAGGCGGACCTGCGACCCACCAGCAGAACAGGTCCAGCGCCCTGCTGAGGGGCAGGCTCACCCCCTCCCCCAGTGCATGCAAGGTAGACGGAACTGTGACCACCGGCAGATCAGGCCCAGCGGCCCGCTGAGGGGCGGAGCCGCCCCCTCCCCCCGCACCTGCAAGGTAGGCGGACCTGCGACCCACCGGCAGGTCAGGCCCAGCAACCTGCGGAGAGACAGAGCTGCCCCACGTGCCTGTATGGTAGGCGGACCTGTGACCGACCGGCAGAACAGACCTAGCGGCCTGCCAGCGTGGTAGACAGATCACCCCAACTGGAGGAGGATCACAGCCACTACCTGCCCTGCAAGGGAGTTTTTTCAACTATACAAGAGCAATATAAATAAATAGAGGGAAAATTTCAAAAACACAACAGTTTCACCAAGCAGAAAGAAATGTGAGCAGTATGAAAAGACAAGGAAAGAAAGGACCACAGGCAATGCAGGTCAACTCAACTCTAGAAGAGGTAATAGCTGCAACAGATGGAATGTCAGACAAAGAATTCAGGATATACATGCTTCAGATGATCTGGAGTCTCAAGGAAGACATGAGACAGCAAAATCAGACAATGAAAGATCACATTGACAAGGAACTACATAAACAAATCCAAGAAGCAAAAGATCAATTACACAGGGAGATAGAGGTAATAAAAAACAATCAAATAGAAATCCTAGAAATGCAGGAAGCAATAAACCAACTTAAAAACTCAATTGAGAATACTACCAGCAGAGTAGAATACTTAGAAGATAGAACATCGGACAATGAAGACAAAGTATTTCAACTTGAAAAGAACATAGACAGCTCAGCAAGACTGTTAAGAAACCATGAGCAGAACATCCAAGAAATATGGGATAACATAAAGAGACCAAACTTAAGAGTCATTGGGATACAGGAAGGCATAGAGGTCCAAACCAAAGGAATAAACAATCTATTCAATGAAATAATACGAGAAAACTTTCCAGACTTGAAGAATGAGACAGATTCCCAAATCCTAGAAGCCTACAGGACGCCGAACATGCAAAACAATAAGAGATCCACACCTAGACACATTATAATGAAGATGCCCAACATACAGAATAAGGAGAGAATTTTAAAAGCTGCAAGAGAAAGAAAGCAGATTACATTTAGGGGTAAACCAATCAGGATAACAGCTGATGTTTCAACACAGACTCTGAAAGC
This sequence comes from Urocitellus parryii, assembly GCF_045843805.1. Taxonomy (NCBI): domain Eukaryota; kingdom Metazoa; phylum Chordata; class Mammalia; order Rodentia; family Sciuridae; genus Urocitellus; species Urocitellus parryii. Next base: position 1,528,438 of record NC_135547.1, on the reverse strand, counting down.
TAGAAGATCCTGGAATAACATATTTCAAACACTGAAAGAAAATGGGTTCCAACCAAGAATCGTGTATCCAGCGAAATTAAGCTTCAGGATGGAAGATGAAATTAAAACCTTCCATGATAAACAAAAGTTAAAAGAATTTGCAGCTAGAAAACCATCTCTTCAAAAAATCCTTGGCAAAACATTACAGGAAGAGGAAATGGAAAACAACAATGAAAACCAACAGTGGGAGGGAGGACAGTAAAGGGGGGAAAATAATCAAAGAGGAAAACAAATCAGGTTTAGTAACATTAATAAACAAATATGGCTGGAAGAACAAACCATATCTCAATAATAACCCTAAATGTTAATGGCTTAAACTCACCAATTAAGAGACACAGGCTAGTTGAATGGATCACAAAACAAGACCCAACAATATGCTGCCTACAGGAGACGCATTTGATAGGAAAAGATATACATAGACTGAAGGTGAAAGGTTGGGAAAAATCATATCACTCATATGGACTGTGGAAACAAGCAGGAGTGTCCATACTCATATCAAATAAAATAGATTTCAAGCCAAAGTTAATCAAAAGGGATAAAGAGGGACACTACATACTGCTCAAGGGAACCATACACCAACAAGACATAACAATCATAAATATATATGCCCCAAACAACGGTGCTGCTATGTTCATCAAGCAAACTCTTCTCAAGTTCAAGAGTCTAATAGACCACCATACAATAATCATGGGAGACTTCAACACACCTCTCTCACCACTGGACAGATCTTCCAAACAAAAGTTGAATAAGGAAACTATAGAACTCAATAACACAATTAACAACCTAGACTTAATTGACATATATAGACTATACCACCCAACATCAAGTAGCTACACTTTTTTCTCAGCAGCACATGGATCCTTCTCAAAAATAGATCATATATTATGTCACAGGGCAACTCTTAGACAATATAAAGGAGTAGAGATAATACCATGCATCTTGTCTGATCATAATGGAATGAAACTGAAAATCAATGATAAAAGAAGCAAGGAAAAATCATGCATCACTTGGAGAATGAACAATAGGTTACTGAATGATCAATGGGTTTTAGAAGACATCAAGGAGGAAATTAAAAAATTCTTAGAGTTAAATGAAAACACAGACACAACATATCGGAATCTATGGGACACATTGAAAGCAGTTCTAAGAGGAAAATTCATTGCTTGGAATTCATTCCTTAAAAAAAGAAAAAACCAACAAATAAATGATCTCATACTTCATCTCAAAATCCTAGAAAAAGAAGAGCAAAACAACAGCAAAAGAAGTAGAAGGCAAGAAATAATTAAAATCAGAGCTGAAATTAATGAAATCGAAACAAAAGAAACAATTGAAAAAATTGACAAAACTAAAAGTTGGTTCTTTGAAAAAATAAATAAAATTGACAGACCCTTAGCCATGCTAACGAAGAGAAGAAGAGAGAGAACCCAAATTACTAGCATACAGGATGAATGAGGCAAAACACAACAGACACTTCAGAAATACAGAAGATAATCAGAAATTATTTTGAAGCCTTATACTCCAATAAAATAGAAGATAGTGAAGGCATCGATAAATTTCTTAAGTCATATAATCTGCCCAGATTGAGTCAGGAGGATATAGACAACCTAAACAGACCAATATCAATTGAGGAAATAGAAGAAACCATCAAAAGACTACCAACTAAGAAAAGCCCAGGACCGGATGGGTATACAGCAGAGTTTTACAAAACCTTTAAAGAGGAACTAATACCAATACTTTTCAAGCTATTTCAGGAAATAGAAAAAGAGGGAGAACTTCCAAATACATTCTACGAGGCCAACATCACCCTGATGCCTAAACCAGACAAAGACACTTCAAAGAAAGAAAACTACAGACCAATATCTCTAATGAACCTAGATGCAAATAAAATTCTGGTGAATCGGATACAAAAACGTATCAAAAAAATTGTGCACCATGATCAAGTAGGATTCATCCCTGGTATGCAAGGCTGGTTCAATATATGGAAATCAATAAATGTTATTCACCACATCAATAGACTTAAAAATAAGAACCATATGATCATCTCGATAGATGCGGAAAAAGCATTCGACAAAGTACAGCATCCCTTTATGTTCAAAACTCTCGAAAAACTAGGGATAACAGGAGCATACCTCAACATTGTAAAAGCAATCTATGCTAAGCCTCAGGCTAGCATCATTCTGAATGGAGAAAAATTGAAGGCATTCCCTCTAAAATCTGGAACAAGACAGGGATGCCCTCTCTCACCACTTCTGTTCAACATAGTTCTCAAAACACTGGCCAGAGCAATTAGACAGACGAAAGAAATTAAAGGCATAAAAATAGGAAAAGAAGAACTTAAATTATCACTATTTGCAGATGACATGATTCTATACCTAGCAGAACCAAAAGGGTCTACAAAGAAACTACTAGACCTAATAAATGAATTCAGCAAAGTGGCAGGATATAAAATCAACACGCATAAATCAAAGGCATTCCTGTATATCAGCGACAAATCCTCTGAAATGGAAATGAGGACAACCACTCCATTCACAATATCCCCCCCCAAAATAAAATACTTGGGAATCAACCTAACAAAAGAGGTGAAAGACTTATTCAATGAAAACTACAGAACCCTAAAGAGAGATATAGAAGAAGACCTTAGAAGATGGAAAAATATACCCTGTTCATGGATAGGCCGAACTAACATCATCAAAATGGCGATATTACCAAAAGTTCTCTATAAGTTCAATGCAATGCCAATCAAAATCCCAACAGCATTTCTTGTAGAAATAGATAAAACAATCATGAAATTCATATGGAAAAATAAAAGACCCAGAATAGCAAAAACAATGCTAAGCAGGAAGTGTGAATTAGGCGGGATAGCGATACCAGACTTCAAACTATACTATAGATCAATAGTAACAAAAACAGCATGGTACTGGTACAAAAACAGGAGGGTGGACCAATGGTACAGAATAGAGGACACAGAAACCAATCCACAAAATTACAACTATCTTATATTTGATAAAGGGGCTAAAAGCATGCAATGGAGGAAGGATAGCATCTTCAACAAATGGTGCTGAGAAAACTGGAAATCCATATGCAACAAAATGAAATTGAATCCCTTTCTCTCACCATGCACAAAAGTTAACTCAAAATGGATCAAGGAGCTTGATATTAAATCAGAGATGTGGCATCTGATAGAAGAAAAAGTTGGCTATGATCTACATACTGTGGGGTCGGGCTCCAAATTCCTCAATAGGACACCCATAGCGCAAGAGTTAACAACTAGAATCAACAAATGGGACTTACTCAAACTAAAAAGTTTTTTCTCAGCAAAAGAAACAATAAGAGAGGTAAATAGGGAGCCTACATCCTGGGAACAAATCTTTACTCCTCACACTTCAGATAGAGCCCTAATATCCAGAGTATACAAAGAACTCAAAAAATTAGACAATAAGATAACAAATAACCCAATCAACAAATGGGCCAAGGACCTGAACAGACACTTCTCAGAGGAGGACATACAATCAATCAATAAGTACATGAAAAAATGCTCAACATCGCTAGCAGTCAGAGAAATGCAAATAAAACCACCCTAAGATACCATCTCACTCCAGTAAGATTGGCAGCCATTAGGAAGTCAAACAACAACAAGTGCTTGAGAGGATGCGGGGAAAAGGGCACTCTTGTTCATTGTTGGTGGGACTGCAAATTGGTGCAGCCAATTTGGAAAGCAGTATGGAGATTTCTTGGAAAGTTGGGAATGGAACCACCATTTGACCCAGCTATTCCCCTTCTCGGTCTATTCCCTAAAGACCTAATAAGAGCATGTTACAGGGACACTGCTACATCGATGTTCATAGCAGCACAATTCACGATAGCAAGATTGTGGAACCAGCCTAGATGCCCTTCAATAGATGAATGGATAAAAAAAAAGTGGCATTTATACACAATGGAGTATTACTCTGCATTAAGAAATGACAAAATCATAGAATTTGGAGGGAAATGGATGGCATTAGAGCAGATTATGCTAAGTGAAGCCAGTCAATCTTTAAAAAACAAATACCAAATGACTCCTTTGATATAAGGGGAGTAAACAAGGACAGGGTAGGGACGAAGAGCTTGAGAAGAAGATTTACATTAAACAGGGATGAGAGGTGGGAGGGAAAGGGAGTGAGAAGGGAAATTGCATGGAAATGGAAGGCGATCCTCAGGGTTATACAAAATGTCATATAAGAGGTAAGGAGGGGTAAGTCAAGAGAATACAAATGGAAGACATGATTTACAGTAGAAGGGGTAGAGAGAGAAAAGGGGAGGGGAGGGGAGGGGAGGGGAGGGGGGATAGTAGACAATAGGACAGACAGCAGAATACATCAGACACTAGAAAGGCAATATGTCAATCAATGGAAGGGTAACTGATGTGATACAGCAATCTGTATATGGGGTAAAAATGGGAGTTCATAACCCACTTGAATCAAACTGTGAAATATGATATATTAAGAACTGTGTAATGTTTTGAACTACCAACAATAAAAAAAAAAGATCCTAATGGAATCCCTCAGCTCTTCATCCCAGTGTGCTCCAATAATGACTTCATCAAAAACTGTTAATGATTTTTCTTTTAAATATTTCAAGGACTTAGTTTGCAAACATGAAGCAGAAAAGAGTTGCTAAGTTAGTTTCATGAGCATCTACTTGGGGCTTAAATACAGACACTAAGCTAATTCTCACAACAGTTCCAAGGATCATTATTACCCTCATTTTACAGATATGTAAACTGAGCATTGGAAACTCCAAGCACTTTGTCCAAGCCATTCAGTAAATACAAGATACAGAGGAGGCTGACTCAGACCTAAATCCAGAATAAGCCTTCCTTCTTGATCCTGCCCTGATGTTCCCATAATGTAGTGTAATGGAACCCCCTCTTCCACCAAAGAATGTTAATTAAGCTTCTCCAGAGACCCTCACCATAATTGTTCTTTTTAAATTATTTTTTAGTTGTACACAATACCTTTATTTTGTTTATTTTTATGTGGTGCTGAGGATCGAACCCAGGGCCTCGAATGTGCTAGGTGAGCACTCTACCGCTGAGTCACAACCCCAGTCCCCTTTTTAAAATTTTATTTTTAGTTGTACATAATACCTTTATTTTGTTTATTTACATAATTGTTCTTATTAACAGAATATCAGCAAAAATTTCTGCAAAAAACCTCAATGAGGGATAGGACTTCCTATTTTTGGTGAGGACTAAGTTGCTCTGCCTTGCCAAAGCTAAGTTCGGCCCCAGACTTGATGATGTTACTTCTGCTTTTGTGGTGAAACTTGTAAAACCTCTGACTAATATAAAAACATGGGACAAAAAGCACTTGTCCTGCAAACCTTCAAGCCCCTCCTCCCACTGGGTATAAAGTCCAAGAACATCCATACTCAAGGTCCAGAGAATTTTTTAGGTGATAACCCCTCTGAACCCTGTACCCAATAAACCCGCTTCCTGAAAATTCCTCAGGTGTCCATCCTCTTCTGTCCTACATGATGTGGCAACCCGTGTGGGACAGTGGAGGTCAAGACAGCTTTTCTGCCTCGCTTGTCTCTGCGTCTGCCTTCCTAGGCACGTGGCAAGACAACACGTCTCCTCGGTCCACCACAGGCAACTCTTTGCCTGTAAGTGAGGTGACTCATCCGGCACCCTGAGCTGCCACCCTGAGCACAACGGAACCCAACAGGGGCAGGAACCAGAACTAGGGAACTTGAGCACCCCAACTGAACAGGTAGGATCCAGATCCATTACTGGTCGCCCACCTGGCCTCGGCATTCAGGCCTCATCAGGTGGAAGAGACGCTTGATCAACCCTGAGGGTCCAGACTAACTTCCAAAGGAAGTAGAGCCAAAGAGGACCCGAGGAGTTGTCTGGGTAGTCAGTGTTTGGGGTCGGAGAGAAGAAGGGAAACCAGGACTCGTTCTTCGGCTTTGGAGTTTTGGGAATCGGGTGTGTGAATGAGATGGACAAGGGCCGAAGCGAGTTTGGAGTCCATGGCCACCAGAAAGATCTTTAGACAAAAGTGTCATTGGTGGGGTCCTTTTAATACTTGTCAAAACCCCTGGACACCCAGTCCAATTCCCTTATATTGACTGCTGGCAAGAGATAGCACAGAAACAGCCCCCTTGATTGAGAGCCTGTCTAGAAGGACAGTCCAAGCTGATGTTATCTCAAACTATAGTGGCCTCTAAGACCCAACAAAAGGGAACTGAACAGAAAAACCTGACAAAGAAAAGACAGAGAGGAAACCAGCTTTTCCCCCTGAGCCAGAAGAGAACCCATCACCTTACATGCCACTGTACCTGACGTTGCCAAGACCATCGAGGCAACCAGCTGTCCTCCCGGCCTCCTCTCCCCAGAGGCAGCAGACTGTGGCCCCCTCGACACTGGCTACTCCTTTCTCCTTATTGTCCTCCGTGCCCGAGGCTTCCCCAGAGCCAATGACTCCTTAATCCCCAGAGACCAAGGTGGGAGAATTGTTCCAAGAACAGAGGCATAACCGAGATGAGAGCTCTGCAGATGCCCTTACAAGAAACTAAAGGCCTGCCTCTGTTGACCAGGAGGGAAATGTCTGAGGGGAACAATGCAATTTTGTGTGGTAGCCTTTCACCACCATTAATCTCTTAAACTACAAAAAAATCATACTCCCTCCTACATGGAGAAGCTACATGGAGGGCCACGATTGATGGGATGCAGTCCATTATCCAGACAGACCAGCCCACCTGGGTTGATGGGCGAGTGACCCAAGCAGCTTTAAAGTGGCTAGAAGAACCTGCTGTGGATGCACAAGGCAGCATCCAAGCCTGTGCGCAGGCCCAGTTCCCCAACACAGACCCGTGGGGGACCCCCACAAAGAGGGAGACCTCCTAAAGTTAAAGAGGTATCAAGAGGCCCCCCCCAGGCAGCCTAAGAGAAGGGGGAAGGAGAGCCCTAAAGGTGAGCAAGGTATCAGAAGTACTCCAACAGCCTGAGGAAAGCCCCAGCCAGTTCTGTGAATGACTAGGCCAGGCGTCCCAACCCTTCCCTCCCTTTGATGCTCAGGCACCAAATAACCCGCAGGTAAACAAGCCCAGAGACATATTTTCAAGAGCTCCAAAAACCAGAGGACTTTGCTGAAAACCATGCCAGTGAGCTGGTTAAAGTGGCCACCACAGTTTTCATCAACTGAGACCAAGAGGCTCAAGGAGAGGCACACCAAAAGATGAAGAAGGAGATGGGACTCCTTGCAGCTGCCCTCACCGCAAACCCAAAGGTCACTCAAAGGGCGGTCCCACCAGAACAAAGCCAAAACAAGTATCAAAATCGGGCCAGATGCAGGGCCAAAGGAAGGTCTGAATGGAAGGACCACCTTATCCAGGGACAAGACTGAGACTAAGCTGATGTGCCTACTGCCATCTAGAGGGCCACTGGAAGAAAGAAGGACCCTAACTAAAGGCCAGTTGACCTGAACCAGGCTGCCACAGGGCTTCAAAAACTCACCAACCATCTGCTGGATGGTGCTGGCTTCTGATTTGAGAGCCTTTCCTGCAAAATGACTTGGATGCTGGCCTCTGATGTACATGCACGTTGACCCCATATGTAGATGATCCGTTGTTGGCTGGAGCAACCTGAAAAGACTGGATGAAGGGGACACAGCTGCTTCTTGTCCTCCTATGTGAAACTAGCTACAAAGTCTCAAAAAAGAAAGCCCACACACGCAAGCTGGGGATATGGCTCAAGTGGTAGCGTGATTGCCTGGCGTGCATGCGGCCCGGGATCCATCCTCAGCACCACATAAAAACAAAGATGTTGTGTCCGCCAATAACTAAAAAATAAGTATATATATATAGCCCACATCTGACAAGAAAAAGTCAAGTACCTCGGTTTTTATCTAACTTACAGATAACAGCAACTTGGCCCTAGAGGAAAGAGGAAGTCTGCTCAATTCTGGTCCCTTCTACTCACTGCCAGATCTGAGAGTTCTTGTGTGCTGACAAATTCTGCCAGATATGGATCCCTATCCCTAACTTTTCAGTTATAGCCAAGCCCCTTTATGAAGGCACAAAGTGGGGAGAACTGGATTCTCTGATGTGCAGGCTAGCACAGCAAAAGGCCTTTGAGGACATTAAACAAGCACTCACCAGTGCACCTGGACTAGGGCTCCCTGACTTCACAAAGCCCTTCTCTATATGTCCATGCATGATCTGGAATAGCTGTTTAGGAGTCCTAATGCAAATGCTGGGGACATGGCACTGTCCAGTGGCCTATCTTTCTAAACAGCTAGACTCCATTCAAGGCTGGCCACCTTGTCTGTAGGCCCTTGCAGCCGTGGCCCTTCTGGTGTCAGAGGTTAACAAGTTGATTATGGGACAGGAACAGACAGGAACCCTGTACTGGCACTGTTGGAAGTACAAAGGACAATATTGGCTGACTAATGTGAGGATGGTCAGATACCAGGGCATGTTATGTGAAAATCCACATGTCCACCCTAAAGACTTTAACCCCAGACTTTTAGCCCAGCAACTCTGCTGCCCATCAAGACAGCTCTGAGGTCATAGATAAACTGTTCCCCAGTATACCTGACCTGAGAGACCAGCCCCTCAAGGACCCTGAGTTGGAGTATTTCACAAATAAAACAAGTTCCAGGGAAGATGGAATACCTCTTGCTGGGTATACAGTGATCACTCTGGACTCCATCATAGAGGCAAAACCTCTGCCTCAGGGAACATCAGCACAAAAGGCAGGACTTATCGCTCTGACTTGAGAATTCCTGTGTGCTTAGGCAACAGAAATCTGTCAGGAAATTCACCTGCATTGGGACACACAGTTGGATGAATCTTGCAATAATCATACTGAGTGAAAGAAGCAAAAGACTACTTACTATTTGATTCCAGTTATATGAAGTTGAAGAATTGGTAAAACTAACCTAGGGTGACAAAAAACAAGATATTGGTTGCCTATCAGAGATGGGCATTGACTGGAAGGAGGCATGAGGGAGGCTTTTAGGGTGATAAAAAATTCTTTATTGGGATCTTAATTTCTTTGTCAAAACTCATTCATGTACACCTAAACTTAAATGCAATTTCACTATAAAATTACCTCAATTAGCCAGGCTTGGTGGCACATGCCTATAATCCGAGTGGCTCAGGAGGCTTAGGCAGGAGGATTGAGAGTTCAAAGCCAGCCTCAGCAAAGTGAGGTGCTAGGCAACTCAGTGAGACCTGTCTCTAAATTAAATACAAAACAGGGGTGGGGATGTGGCTTAGTAGTCGAGTGCCCCTGAGTACAATCCCAGGTACCTCCCCCCAAAATTATCTCAATGCAAAAACTACAAAAAAAATAAATGGAGGGGGGATAGTAGAGAATAGGACAGACAACAGAATACATCAGACACTAGAAAGGCAATTTGTCAATCAATGGAAGGGTAACTGATGTGATACAGCAATCTGTATACGGGGTAAAATTGGGAGTTCATAACCCACTTGAATCAAACTGTGAAATATGATGTATTAAGAACTATGTAATGTTTTGAACGACCAACAATAAAAAATATATATATAAAAAAATGACATAACAGGCAATAAATCTCTAAACAGAAAAAAAAAAGAAAAAAAATAAATGGAGAGGCCAAGGAACATGGAAGTCTGGAAAGACCCTCTGAAGAGCCTAGGGATGAAGTGATGGTGTGACTGTCCCAGGGCTGTTCTAAAAAGTACCACAGACTAGGTGTTTTTTTTTGGGGGGGGTGGGTACTGGGGATTGAATTTAGGGGCACTCAACCCCTGAGCCACATCCCAGCCCTATTTTATATTTTATTTAAAGACAGGGTCTCACTGAGTTGCTTAGCACCTCACTTTTGCTGAGGCTGAGTTTGAATTCATGATTCTCCTGGCTCAGCCTCCCAAGCCGCTGAGATCACAGGTGTACGCCACTGTGCCCAGCCAGATTGGGTGGTTTTAGCACCAGAAATAAACTCTTCCCAAGATGCGTACATCAAGGTGCTGAGGTGCTGGTAGGATGGGTTCCCTCTGGGGGCTGTGTGGGAGAATCTGGCATGGGCCCCTCCCAGCTTCTGGTTTGCAGCAAATCCTAGGCGTTCCTTTGCTTCTGCTGCACCACCCCCACCTGTCTTCACATGACGTCCTCCCTCTGCATGTGTCTGTATGCAAATCTCCCCTTCTGGTAAGGGCACCAGCCTTGTTGGATTAGAGACAACTCCAGTAGGACTGCCTGTTAATTTAACCAGTTGTATCTGCAACAACCCAATCTCCAAATAAGGTCACACTCGGAGGTAGTGGGGGGGAGGATTCCAACACATGAATTTGGGGGACAAAATTTGACTCGTTACACTGCCCAAAGTAAACCAAATGCTAGAACCTTAAATCTTCCCAGGAGCCCTGTGCATGGTGTTGTTATCTGTGGCTTTCACAGATAAGGAAACACACACTGAGAGAGGGAAGACACAATGTGTGACCGTGCTGGTGGTGGCCAGGGAATCTCTGCTCCACGGTGCCTAACTCCATGCCCTGGGCTCTCTCTAACACCGGCCAGCACCGGTGCTCACTGTGAATCTGGCAGGCTGGGACAGAGCCTCGCTGCACTCTGACCCCTCCTTCCTAGGCACCACATTTCCCTAAGTCCACACAGATAACGCAGCAGGCTAACCAGGAACCTGGAGGACTCTGATGTGCTTGATGCTAAGCCCACGGGCCACAGAGGCATTTTGTGTCCCCCTGGCACCTGTGGACGTGAAGAGGACTATGGGGGCAGGGAGATGGGCAGTGGAGATTTGGATTGTAAGTGAGAACTGTAAAGAAAGTGCCTCGCCCTGGGCAGCTCCTAAAAGGGATTGGGGCTCTTGATCCTGTGCTTGGACTCCCAGTGAAGTGGAATTGAGGGTAACATTGACTGTCTTGGAACACACCCTTCCTCTTGTGCTGGCCTGTGCTTTCTGGGCATACTGGGACCTTAGGGGACAGGACCAGATCAACCTATTACACTGCCCTGTGAAGAGCTGGAGAAGTGTGTCAAAAGGACAGGCAGGCAATGGCAAGTTAAAAGAGCCAAAAGCTGTCAGATAAAGATGACAAGACCAGTTTGTTGTCATCTAGCATAGTCTTGAGTGAGCTGATGTCATGGCATCACCTGCCCACCAAGTCTGAGGTTGAATTTAGGGAAATAGGAATCAGGCCCCAAACAACATCATTCTCCTGGTAGATTTTCTCCTAGGATCCCTTCAATGAAGGTGTTCCAGCAGTCTCCATTCCTGCTGAAGGAATCACAGCCTCTGGGACAGGAGGCCCCTGTGTTTTTCCTTTGCTAGCAAAGCAATAAAACTTCTTTTGGCTTTTTTTTTTTCAAAAAAAAAAAGAGAGAGGGAGGGAGGGAGGGAGGGAGGGAGGGAGAGAATGAGAGAGAGAGAGAGAGAGAGAGAGAGAGAGAGAGAGATGTTCCACCAAGCACTGGGCTCCAGGCATTGAACCATCCACTGGGGCTACAAAGGTGAAAGTAGGAAGTTGAAGGTCTTGCCTGTATTAAAGCCAACATTGGACAATTAAGTACCCCAAAGTGAGAGATGCCCTGGAGCTGGGCAGGGAAGGCCTAGTTTTGGTCCTCAGCAGTGATGATGGTTTTGTCCAGGTCCAGTCTAAGGGAGCAGCCTGGCACCTGGCTGCCTCAGCAGCAACAGAGACCACTGCCTTTGACCATGAAACAGAAGTCAGCCAGGCATCCTGCAGGACAGAGAGAGTGGGGCTCTTGTTAAAAGGCTCTAGAGGATCTCCTGTAATTTACCATGGGAGGCACCCAGATGAGGTCTGGTCAGTTACAACTTCACTTGAAAACTTCCCATTCCCTCCTTGGGTTCTGCCTTTTCCGTAAATGGACATTTTCTGAATTCCTCAGATCTTCCTTCCTGACCCTTAGAGACACTGAGGAGCAGAGCCTCTGGTTCCCCAGGAGACTGCTCACTGGGCAGTGTTCCTGGAGATCTGAAGTGTTTCCTTGTTTCCACAAGAACAGCAGCCTGGCCAAGACCCTTCCACGAAGAATCCTCAAGTCCACAGGACCCATGTGGATACCATTCCATACTCAAAAGTCTACCTATTGGGGACTGTGGCTGTGGCTCATCAGTAGAGTGGTCACCTAGCATGTGCGAGGCACTGGGTTCGATCTTCAGCACCACATAAAATAAATAAATAAATAAATAGATAGATAGATAGATAGATAGATAGATAGATAAATAAATAATAAAGGTATTGTGTCCAACTACAAGTAAAAAATATTTTTTAAAAAGTCTACATGCCTTCCCCATTCTTTGTCCAAAGCTAGGTTTTTCCTCAGCACACAGGGTAGAGTTTCAGGGACCTCAAGCGGCTCCAGAAGAAGCAGTCATGGTCCTTCCGTCACAGGGTCCAAGAATGTCCCGTGAGACAACCCACAAATTCAGGCCTCCTGAAGGAGGAGACCCAAGGACCACTAGGCCAGCCCTGAACTTCCTGAGTCTTACTGCCACTGTAATTGAGACCCTGCACTTTATAGAATCAAAGAGAAAGTCTTTAATGGTTTATATGTTAAATTTGGTATATGATTTTTTACCACAACAAAAATGCATAAAAAGATAAAAAAAAAAGACCTTTTGCCCATGAAAAGACTAAGGAAAAATTTAAAAAGAAGGGAAGTCCTTACAATGAGATACCACTTCACACCCACTTTCATTAAAAAAAAAAAAAGGAAACTTATTTGGGGGTGTAACTCATCTGAAGAGTATTTTCCTGGCATGTAAGGTTCTGTGTTCCCTCCCAGCACCACAAAATAAAACAAAACAAAAACACACAAAAAGCGACAATAAACAAGCACTGCAAGGATGTAAAGAAATTGGAAGCCTATGCATGGCGGGTGGGAAGGTAAAATGGTGCAGCTGCTGAGGAAACCAGTCTAGCAGTCCCTCTAAATTTTACACCTAGAGTCACCATAGAAGCCAGCAATTCCATTCCTGGATATAGATCCCAAAGAATTGAAAACTGCTGTTTCATTAAATGCATGCATACAAGTGTTCATAAGCAGAGCTTCTCACTATAGTCAGAAGGCAGAAACAACCCTAATCTCCAGGAACTGATGGACAGATAAACAAAATGTGGTCTATCCACACACTGGAATATTATTCAGCCATTAAAAATGAAGGTCTGATGCCTACCACAAAATGAACGAACCTTAAAAAAAAATCATTCCAAACACAATAGGCCACATAATGCATAATCTCATTTATATTAAATGTCCAGAAGAGGCAAATCAATAGAGACAGAAAACAGATTTGTAAGTACATGGAACTGAAGATGGTGAATGGGGATTGACTGCATAATGGGCACAAATTCTCCTTTTTTGTGTGTACCAGGAATTGAACCCAGGGACTCATAATCACTGAGCCATATCCCCAGCCCATTTTATTTATTATTTTGAGACAGGTCTCACTGAGTTGCTTAGGGCCTCACTAAATTGCTGAGGCTGGCCTTGAGTTTGTGTTCCTCCTGCCTCAGCCTTCTGAGCCACTGGGATTACAGGCATGTACCAATGTACCCAGCAAATTCTCCTTTGGAGATGATGAAAATGTTCTACAACTAGATTGACATAGTGGTTGTACAACACTGTAGAAATATTCAATGCCACTGAACTGCACACTTCAATATGGTTAATGTCATGTGAATTTTTTTTAAGTACGCTTTTGCTATAAATTTGTTTAAAATAGTTGCTGCCTTGGCAGCATCCACTAATAGGCCCGATGCAAGTAATGTGAAACCCAGTCGCACACTGCCACCTTTGCCTTAAATAAAATTTATGTTCCCTGTGTGGTTGTTTGAAATTAGTTCACTTATTTCTCATCTTACTGACTCAATCACATCTCACAGCTGCTGACCATGATAGAGCCCAATGGTTAATGCCAGAATCATGTAAATATGCTTCTCTCTATGCATATTTTTGTTAAAGTAGCCCCTATGGGAAAGCCTAAGGGCTGACACCCATAAACTTGAGAGGCTCAGGCCCACAAGTTCCCCCTTGTACCTGATGGTTGAGCTCCTATTACCCCCAGACTTAACCTCTCAGGAACCCATGAGTAATACATTTTTTCCACTTCCTACATTTTGGTTTCACATCTTTTTGTCATCCTCTGACACTCATACCCTTACTTAACTTTCCCCACTTTCTTCAAGAATAGCTATTTTGGCTTAGGGCCATTCTTTTTTTTTTTTAAGAGAGAGAGAGAGAGAGAGAGAGAGAGAATATTTTAGTTTTCAGCAGACACAACATCTTTGTTGGTATGTGGTGCTGAGGATCGAACCCGGGCCGCACGCATGCCAGGCGAGCGCGCTACTGCTTGAGCCACATCCCCAGCCTCGGCTTAGGGCCATTCTCGACAGAGTTCCTCACTATCAAATTAGGAAAAAAATCACAACAGTAAAAATTATGATACCTCTCTTGGAAACAGATTTAACTGTGATAAATTTCCCAGGACTTTTGGGTTGAAATCTCAGGTCATGACACACCACAAATTTTCCTATCACAGGGGCCTGAATGGTGGTCACACAGGCATCATCACTGGATGACATTGAATGGACCTGAACACATATGTCACATATAGTGCATGAGAGGTTAAGAGTGTACCCAAGCATGATTCTCACTGACCAATGTTATATAGAAACACATGAGGATGTCTGTAAGTGCCACCCAACTCTATTTTTGCTTGATATAAATCTGACCTTGGGGATGTTATTTCATTGAAGAGATTTGTGAGACTCCCAAGATTTTAGATTTGGTTGCTATGTCCTATAATCTTCAAAAGAAAACTGGAATTCTGACTGGTCATCTTACTTTGATTTCCCTTCATGGATTCTTAGACCATATAAATGTTGGTAAGATTTCTCTGGGAAAACCAAAGATGATGATTCCCATTTGCTTCTTCTCCCACATATGTGTAGGCAGTAAAAGGACTGAGAGTTCTTATTTTTGTGAAATTGCTGAGAATCTTGGCTCACCTAAGTGAATCTCTCCCTCCCTTTCCAGGCTGTTAGAAGGATTAATGTTAATTAGCAATAGACAGTGACAGGGGAGGAAGCATGGTGCTTCAGAGGTCCAGTGGGAACCCAGAGAAGGGCCCCAAGAGGAGTAGATTAGATCCTCTGAGGTCACCACTCCCTTTTTTTTAAATTGGTGGGCTTTAGTTTTGTCTAAGAGAAAAATAAAATTGAGCCACTGCACATTGTGGAGAAAGCATGTGGAAGAAGACGTTCATTTTCAGATGGAATGTCCAGTGCTTGACTTTGTGCCCCAGCTCAATCATGTAGGCACACAGGTGAAGAGATTGGGCTAGCAAGGCAATACCACTCCTAACCAACCCTTCCAGCAGATAGGGCCTAGGGGATGATGCCTTACTCACTAATGTTACCTGGCTGCCTCCTGCCATTGTAGTCAAGACCACCCAATCCAGTGCTCCATAAAGACCTGGCAGGGACCTCTGAGATGGAGCCTATTTAGCCAGGAAAGGACAAATAGGTGTGGTGCAATAGAAAGAGGACCCTGCCTACTCCACTGCAGGGCCTAGCCACCAAGAGAAATGCAGATCAATTCTTCCCACCTGACTCTCCAAGCCCTTGTCCCTGGCTCCTTCTCAGACAACCCCCACCAGGCAGGTCCCAATTGTCCCTCGCTTGCTTCTGGTCTCCAGAACCAAGATGGAAGAAGGGGCTCACCTCACCTGCATTTTTCCTCCTGAAGGGACTCCAGTGACATCTGCAGGTCCATCAGATACCTCTCCTTAAGGTCCTGGTAGTACACTTGAAGGTCAATGTGGAACTTATTAACTTCTGTCAGCTCTTCCTTCACTTTCTGCAATTGTAGTTTTCGTTTCTGGGACATGTGCTTTGTCTCTGAGAAATTCTCCTGTTGCAAGTCTGAGAAGTGACTCTCCAGAGTGAAGGGTCTGGTGACATCAGGCAAGCTGGAGGATAGACCATCTTCCCCACCCAGCTTGGGGGACTTGGAAACCGTGGCCTTTGCACTGGGCTGCTCACAGTTGTCCAGACTGCTTTCCACCTTAAGTACTGAGCCCTTGGACCTACAGTCTTCCTCCAGTTCCTGGAGCTGCTGATGACACTGACGGAGCCTTCGCTCTATCTGGGCAATGGTGGCAGAAGTGCGCTGATTCACCTTCTCAAAGGCCTGCCGGATATGTGGAGCCTGATGCCTGTCAGCTTTGGACACTAGCTTGAGGTAGCTCACAGTGTTCTCATCCCGACTAGCCTTCTCCACTTTCAGCTGCTCTGAGAGGTAGAGGATGCGGTGCTTGACACTTTCCTGTAAATTCCGGGAAAGTTCTCCCTCTGAAAGGCTGGAATGCCCATTGGGATCATCCTCGCTGGATGACAGAGACCTGCAGGAAGGCACATTGGAGGGAAGTGTTGCACTTGGGCTCTTGATGTATTCTGCCTATAGTGGGAAACAGGAAACAACAAATCAGGTTCTCTGTGAGCCATAGATGGAGACTTGGACACATTATGACTTCACTCCATAAAAATACTTATATGTACGTATGAATACTAATGTGCAAAGTTTGTGCACTCAAGATGTGCTCAACATGGACTGGGAGGTCAAGTTCAATTTATGGGCCCTGCTCCCCTCTGTTCAGCACTTGACTCCTTCCTTTATAGGTGTACCTTACTATGATCCTCAGACCAGTAGAATCTCCCCTCTATATCTTGTTCTTGTACCTCTTCTACTTTCTCTTCCAAGAATTACAAATTGTGAGTCTTTTTTATAAGAACTATTCTAGTAGCCAGTCATGGTTGTGCATGAATGTAATTCCAGTGACTCAGGAGGCTAAGGCAAGAGGATCACAAGTTTGAGGCCAGCCTGAACAATTTAGCCAGACCCATAACAACTTAATAAGATCCACTCTCAAATAAAATATAAAAAGAACTGTGGATATAGCTCAGTGGTAAAACACCCCTGGATTCAAACATCAGCACCAAAAAAAAAAAAAACCTCTGTTCTTGTGAAAGTATGAATAAACTCATTCCTATTAACCCATATTGCTTGCCAGATTGCTACTCCCAGAGAGCTAGGCAGAGAGATTTGCATCATAACAGGTTCAGTTGTGCCTGCAGTCATTCATTCTACACATTATTCTCTGAGTGCCCATGATGTGGCACAGAAGCCAGACATGTTTCTTGCTTTTACACAGCTTACAGTCCAGGGTGGAAAATTGTATCATTACACCAAAGAATGAGTTTCTCACATGGTGAGTGATCACTTTGCCTTTCAAATAGAGCCCTGTTCAAATCCTGCATCTATCACTTTGAGATCTTGAGCAAGTTAAAAAACCACTTTCTCACCTGTAAAATCAAGATGGCACGAGCATCACTGCTGGAACCCTGTGGTACAGGATAGTGGAGATAGTAAGGACAGAGGGAGGTGAAGAGGGATCAGGTGGAGCTTCTGTTCTGTTTCTATTTTGAAACTGTGAGCGCCTTCACAACAGTTTGTCATCTGAAAATGCCCTCCTGGTGGCAAATAGGAAATGACTATATTGTACTAGACATCTTAAGTCTGTGTATCTTATTGCATGTAAGTTATATCTCAATTAAAACATCATGTATACCGCTGCATGCCCAGAAGACTGGCAAAAATTCATACTAACAACAATACATGTTGGCAAGGACATGGGGCATCAGGATCTCTCAATCACTATTGCTGGGAAAGTAAACTGGTACAACTCCTTTGGAAAAGCATGTGGTAGTAGTGTAAAGTAGAAGGCATAGTCCAGGATGCACTGAATGGTCCAGAAACTGCATTTGTAGACAATATCTTCTGTGTCCACTAATGTTCTCAGTAACCAACTACTACAAACCACCCACCTGCCCATTGAGAGCAGAATGGATAGGTAAACTGTTACATATTCACCAATATATTATTATATTACAAAAGAAATGAACTACAGTCTTGAGAAACATGAATGAATCTCACAAGCATAATGTTGAACAAAATAAGCAGAAAATTCATACTACATATTATTCTTTTATGTAAACTTGAAGAGCAAGCAAAAATAAGTAGCATTGTAGGTGGCAAAACTATAAAACAAAGGAATGGGTATGAATAACATAAACATCAGAATGGGGGTTCTGCTTAGGATGGGAGAAGGTGACTGTGAATGGGGTAACACAGAGGTTGGGTTTCTTGGCCTGAGTAGTAGCTAAGTATATGTTCACTTTATCCTTATTTCTTAAAATATATGTTGATTTTTTTAGATATTTATTTTTTTAGTCATAGTTGGACACAATACCTTTATTTTTTTTATTTTTATGTGGTGCCAAGGATTGAACAGAGCAAAACAAAGTATCCAGAATGCAGCTAAGAGGCATGAAGAAATATAAAAATTGGAAAAAAGCTGGGTGCAGTAGTGCACACCCATAAGGATTGGGAATTTAAAGCCAGCCTCAACAATTCAGTAAGACTCACTCTCAAAATGAAATCAAAAAAATAAAAAGGGTTGGGGATGTGGCTCAGTGGTTGAATGCCCCTGGACTCCATCCTCAGTACAAAAAAAAAGGGAAAAATAGAAACATGGAAGAGAGTGTGAGAAGATCTAACAAAAATCTCATCACTATGTCAGAGAAAATAAAGCAGTGACAACATTTGAAGACATACTTCCTAAAAACTTTCCTGAACTAATGGAAGACAAATTAAGAATCCCAACAAATCCCAAGCAGGAAAAACAGAAACAGATTTGCACCTAGACACAAGATATTAAAGGCAAAGAAATAAAGCTGATTACCTTTAAAACCATGACTTTTAAACTGCAAGGTGACTTCTTAATAGCATCAATGAAACCCAGAAGATAGTTGACAATCTTCAATATGCTGAGAGAAAAACATTTGGAAAGAAAAAAATTAGTTCATATTCAAAGCATCAGAATTTATAATTCACAATTGCATGGGAAACTGGAAGACAATGAAGGAATACCTTCAATATTCTTAAGGGAAAGTTATTGTCCAACCTATAATTTTATACCCAAACTGTCAACTGTGAGTTTAGAAAAAAAATTTTCAGTGCTGGGGATGAAACTCAGGGCCTCGCACATGGTAAGCTTGAGCTCTACCACTGAGCTACACCCCCAGCTCTGACTGTGAGTTTAGACTAATGACATTTTTGGACATGAAAGAACTCAAATAATTTAACTTCTTCTCTATTCTTCTTTTAGAGGCCTTTTTGTAGAAACAGTGCAGCACCAAAATCAGGGAAGTAAAGGTGGTAACTAGGAAACAGGGGACTCAAGCCAACAAAGAAGTGAACACCATCTCTGGAATGATGGAAGGAGACCCCAGGCTCATGACTGGGTAGAAGGCCCAGAGAGCAAGTCAAAAATACCCCAAAAGCTGGGTGCAATGGCACATGCCTATAATCCCAGTGACTTGGGAGGCTGAGGCAGGAGGATTGCACATTCAAAGCCAGGCTCAGCAACGTAGTGAAGCCCTAAGCAACTTAGGGAGACCCTGTCTCTAATAAAATATAAAATAGGGCTAGGATGTGGCTCAGTAGTTAAGCACCGCTGGGTTCAATCCCCAGTACCAAAAAAAAAAAAAAAAAAAAGACCAAAGAAAGCTCCAAGGAAAGGAACTATGAAAATGCCAGACATCTTTAAACAAATGAATAGGAAATTCAGAGAGTTGGGAGAAGTGCTGAACTACTGATAAGTAAGAACAAACAAGCAAAAACGAATGGGGATACAAATGTTGACTCCAAGAAAAATAAAACGTTGGGAAAGGAAAAGAAATCACAGTAATTACATAATTATGAGTAGAGCTTCCATGGACTTGGTAATGTAACATGAAGAGATGACCTAAATGAAATCATTATGCACTATGCTGAAAGGATGGAGGAACAGGAAGTATGTGTTGGTTGGGGATGGAGAGGCAGGTCAAGTCAATCAATAATTCCTAAAACATAAAAAGAGAAAGCAATAGCACTACTATTTAGAGAAGGTAAATGACAAAAAGAAAGTGCTAAAAGTGTGCAAAGTGGTTGATTCTGGGAGTGGTCATTGAGTGGTTGGAAGACATGAATTGCTATCTTTTAAATACATTTTTTTCGTTATAGATGAACACAATACCTTTATTTTATTTTTTTTTAATGTGCCTCACACATGCTAGGCAAGCGCTCTACCTCTGAGCAACAATCTCAGCCCCTGGATTGCTATTTTGTAGAAGTAACTAACTGTGAACTTGGGGTCAGCAAACTAGGCTCCAAAGGCCCACTGCCTATATTTGTATGGCTTATAAACTAAGAGTGATTTTTAATCTTTTTCAATAGTTAAATAAATCAAAATTTTTTCTAAATTTCAGTTCTTCCTTTATTTTTTTAACATTTATTTTTATTTTTTAGTTGTAGGTGGACACAATACCTTTGTTTTATTTATATGTGGTGCTGAGGATCGAACCCAGTGCCTCATGCATGCTAGGCAAGCGCTCTTTCACTGAACCACAACCCCAGCCCTGGAATGTCTCAAACTAGGTAAAAATTATATGAGATGCAAGCCATGCTCCTGCATTTCCTCATTGCCTATGGCTGCTACAAGGGCAGAGTTGAATAGTTACAGAGACCATGTGGCCTAAAGTACTCACAGGCTCTTTACAGAAAAATTTTGCTTAACCGCCTTTAAATTATGTTCATGTACACTACTGACAAATATAAGAACTAAATTTGGGGCAGGGTTCCAGGAATTGAACCCAGGAATGATTAACCACCAAGCCACATCCCCAGCCTTTTTTATATTTTATTTAGGGACAGGGTCTTGCTCACTTGCCTTGTAAAGTTGCTTAGGATTGCTTTGAATTTGCAATCCTCCTGCCTCAGCCTCTAGAGTTTCCAGAATTATAGGCATGTGCCACAAAGCCTGGTTAACTAAATAATTTTTTAAAGAGCAAGTTTCAATCATGGAAAATAAAAATTTGTTTATGACTTGTTCTGGGAGTAAGTTTATAGATACAATAAAAAAGTTGAAATTGAGAGAAAAAATATGTTGAATGAAAAAAATTAAAGGTAAACACCAACAGAACAGAAACCACATACAAAACATCCAAACAAACATGCGGAATGGAAATGGAATTTGTTTAATGAAAAGAAGAGGAGGGAAGCAGGCATGGTGACTCACACCTGTAGTCCCAACTACTTGAGACTCTGTGGCAGAAGGATTGCTTGAGCCCAGGAGTTTGGGGCCAACATGGACAACATAGCAACAAAAACAACAAACCAAGCAAACAGGAAAAAAAAAGGAAGGAAAGAAGTAACAAAAAGAAATAAGACCAAAATGTAGGCTCTCTCTTCACCTCATTGATTATTTCTTTTGCTGAGAAGACGCTTTTTAGTTTGAATCCATCCCATTTATTAATTCTTGATTTTATTTCTTATGCTCTAGGAGTCTTGCTAAGGAAGTTGGGGCCTAATCTGACGTGATAAAGATTTTGGCCTACTTTTTCCTCTATTAGGTGCAGAGTCTCCGGTCTAATTCTTAGGTCCTTGATCCACTTTGAGTTGAGTTTTGTGCATGGTGAGAGATAGTGGTTTAGTTTCACTTTGAATACAAGCAAGAGTAAGTGTTGGAAGGATGTGGGAGAAAAGGCACACTCATACATTGCTGGTGGGATTGCAAATTGGTGCAACCACTCTGGATAGCAGTAAGGAGACTGCTTAGACTACTTGGAATGGAACCACCATTTGAATCAGTTATCCACTCCTTGGTCTATAGCCAACTTAAAATCAGCATACTACAGTGACACAGCCACATCAATATTTATAGGAATTCAATTCACAACAGCTAAACTGTTGAAGCAACCTAGATGCCCTTCAATAGATAAATGGATAAAGAAACTGTGGTATATATATACAATGGAATATTACTCAGCATTAAAAGAGAATAAAATGATGGCATTTGCAGGTGGATGGATGCAGTTGGAAAACATCATATTAAGTAAAATAAGCCAATCCAAAATAACAGGGGCCAAATGTTTTCTATGATAGGTGGATGGTGATCCATAATGTGGGGGGAGGGACATGAGATGAGTGGAGGAACTTTGGATGGGGCAAAGGGCAGGGGGCAGGGGGTAAGGGGGTAGGAAAGATGGTGGAATGAGATGGACATCATTACCCTAGGTACATGCATGATTGCATGAATGATGTCACTCTACTTCATGTACAACCAGAGAAGTGAAAAATTCTGCTCTGTTTGTGTACAATGAACTGAAGAGTTTTCTTTTTTTTTTTTAAAGAGAGAGAGAGAGAGAGAGAGAGAGAGAGTGAGTTTTCAATATTTATTTCTTAGTTTTCGGCGGACATAACATCTTTGTTTGTATGTGGTGCTGAGGCTCGAACCCGGGCCGCACGCATGCCAGGCGAGCGCGCTACCGCTTGAGCCACATCCCCAGCCCTGAAGAGTTTTCTACTGTCATGTATAACTGATTAAAGCTAAAGAAAAAAAGAAATAAGACCAGAGTCTCAGGAGGCTGATGCAGAAGGATCACAAATTCAAAGCCAGTCTCAGCAACTTAGCGAGGTGCTAAGCAACTCAGTGAGACCCTGTCTCAAAATAAAATACAAAATAGAGCTGGGGATGTGGCTCAGTGGTCAAGTGCCCCTGAGTTCAATTCCCAGTACAAAAAGAAGAAGAAGAGGAGGAGGAGGAGGAGGAGGAGGAGGAGGAGGAGGAGGAGGAGGAGAGAAGATATCAGAGATATCAGAGCAAATATAAAATAGAATGTCAATAAAATGTGATTTAACTGTATATCATGTTCTTGAGGAGATGACTCAATATTGTAAATGAGGCAGCCAGTCTTGTATGTAACCTATACAGTCCATAAAATCATAATTTAAAAACTCAACGAGAATGACTTATGAATCTTAAAATAACTGATTCCAAAATAGCTGATTTTTATTTGGAAGATAAAATGCAAAAGAGCAGCTAAGTGATCTTTGAAAAAATAGTAAATAAGGCCTTGAGTAAATGGACTACTTCTTCACAATAATAAGATCCATACAAAATAAAGAACCAAACATTTTAAAACTATGAAAGTAACCAGGTGCAGTGGCAAAGTTCTGTAACTTCAGAAGCTCAGGAGGCTGAGGCAGGAGGACTGCAATTTCAAAGCCAGCCTCAGCAACTTAGCGAGACCCTGCCTCAAAATAAAATATAAATGGGCTGCAGATGTTAAGCTCCCCAGGGTTGAATTCCTGGTATAAATCAATAAATAAATGGCTTATGAATAAAAAACTTATTTCAAAAACTTTGACAGTATTAAAAAGACACAATAAAGTATTTTATATAGTTTCAGTGGAAATGACCTTTCTAAGATTCAACCCAAAATACCATGGGAAAAGATTTACATATTTATTATGTACAATATTTTCTAACCTTCTGTGTAGAGAGGGAGAAAAACCCAAAGTTGAAAAGAAGGAACATTTAGGTTTTGGCTCAAACACTTGAGTATGCCTTTAAAATAAGGTATCTGAGGTGCATGATAGCACACAGCTGTTATACCATCTACTAGGGAGGCTGAAATCACAGGATTACAAGTTTGAGGCCAGTGTGGGCAATTTAAGGACACCCTTTCTCAAATTTAAAAAATAATAAGAAAATAAAAAGGGCTGGGGATGTAGCTGAGTGGTAGAGCCATTGCTTAGCATGCATGAGGTCCTGGGTTCCATCCCTAGTAGTACAAATCAGTAAATAAATAAAATAAAATATGTCCTTCAATATTAAAAAGAGGAATCTATTGAGGAAAAAAAGACTTGGAATATGTGGAATAGATAAAAGAGTTAATCAACATACTATTTAAGGAATTATTACAAATTAGCCATGAAAAAACAATCAGATATGAGGCTGAGGTTGTGGGTCAGCAGTAGAGTGCTTGCCTAGCATGTGCAGGGCCCTGGGTTCGATCCTCAGCACCACATAAAAATAAATAAACAAAATAAAGTTATTTTTTAAAAATCAGATATAAAGACAATAAAGGATAATAGGGAGCATTCAGACAGGATAAATCATAAATGGCAATTTCTGTTCTGAAAATGTGCAACAAAAAGTTGAACAATAATTTGTAAATTGAAGAATACTACTTTGTCATTAGTTATAATTGCAAAAATCAAAAACAGTGACAACATCCACTGTTGATGAGGATATGGGGAAAACCTGTAGTCATATAGTGCATGTAGTCAGATAAATAGGGTCAGTTTTTTGTTGCAAATTTAGGCAGTATCTATTAAATTTTTTAATGTACATACCCTTTAGTACAGTAAGAATGTGGGAGTCTAGACACTTTGAAGCTTTTGTGGAAGAATTTAGCATGTTTTACCTAAATTGCAGTATCTGGATTCAAAGTTGCGTATTCATGGTAATTAGGGAAGACCATCTGAAAGTCGAAGGGAGTAGCTATATGATATTCACGTGGTGGTGTTTAGTTTGAAGCTTAGTCTGAGATGTGGTATGTCAGACAGAAAGTGTGAAATTCTGAGTGAAAGGAGCTCACTGAAGACGGACTACTCAGTCAAGTTACAGACTAGCGCTGGGCTAACAGCTACCTCAGCAGTCAAATGCGGCTTGTGCCAGAGAAAGTTCTAGAAAGTAAAATGGCTCAGAAATGATGCGGTAGCTCCGGACATTGAGCCTGCGTCAACATCTTGGGGCCTGGGCTGCTGTGGGTGAGGATTGGCTAATCACAAACTTTGAAATTGTAGTGTCAATGTTTTTTAAAAAATATTTATTTTTAGTTGTAGTTGGACACAATACCTTTATTTATTTATTTTTATGTGGTGCTGAGGATCAAACCCAGGGCCTCACACGTGCTAGGCAAGTGCTATACCAATGAACCACAACCCCAGCCCGGTAGTTAATTTTTAAATACTGCCGGTAAATGCGCACAATGCCAGCTTTAACATTGTAACTATTTTAAAGCATGTAATGCGGCTCAGCTTAGTCACTACCTGGAGAATCACCAACACTATCTAGTTCCAGAACTTTTTATTCACCCCAAAAGACCATCCTATACTATCCTCAAAGGGGAACACCTTTAGAACTAAGAACATAAGGAAAGATATAAAGAAATGTAATTATTTTGTAGAATATGGAATATGTACTGACAAATATTTAATATTCATTCACATGGGCGTGCGGAAGGAGCGACGGGGGCGGAAGGATAAGCCCGCGGAGGGAGCGGCCCGCGCACGAGGCCAGGGCATAGGTTATGTGAAGACGTGAGAGCACAGCGGCCACATTTGTTTGGCGGAGCACAGACACTATCGTAGCTATGTCTGATATTGAGGCTGGCAGTTTGATGGCCGAGGAGGCCAGACCCGACGAGAAGACAGTGCAGGTGTTGCGGGATATGGCTAACCGCCTGCGCATCCATTCCATCAGGGCCACTTGCGCCTCGAGCTCCGGGTAAGGCACCCTCATCGAACGCGGCCTCGTGTAGCTTGTCGACCACTATGATAGTGAGGTTCTGAGGAGAAGGGAGCCGTCGGTTGCTTAGTAGGCTCTTTATAAAACTATGCTCCCCTCCGGCTCGAAGGCTTGGGTCCCTGCCTCTACCTCACAGCCAGGACTCTGGAAGCCCTAGGGCCTCACGGGTTAGTAGAGAAGAATCTGGAACCCAATACGCAGATGGTGTCCCTGGAACGAAATCAGGTCAGCTATGATTGATTTTTACCCAGTAGCTGGGCTTCTTGGGTTGGCAGTCGCGCTGGTTTACTGACCCTAACCATTGTGGCGATAAAAGAGGTACGGCTGGAAATGGTGCTCTATCGTAACTGTTTACCTACATATACGAGGCCCTTGGTTCAATCCCTAGTGTTGCCAACCAACTGAAAGTTCTTTTTTTTTTTTTTAAAGAGAGAGTGAGAGAGGGGGGAGAGAGAGAGAGAATTTTTAATATTTACTTTTTAGTTCTCGGCGGACACAACATCTTTGTTGGTATGTGGTGCTGAGGATCGAACCCGGGCCGCACGCATGCCAGGCGAGCGCGCTACCACCCGAGCCACATCCCCAGCCCAAACTGAAAGTTCTTGGCAATTAAAAATCGGAGCAAAATAGACTGCTTGCCTTGCATGCACAAGGCCATGGGTTCAATTCCCAGCACCAAAAAAAAAAAAAAAATCGGAACAAAGATGCTCACTGGAGTTTGCTAATATTTTCTAGTTATTCACTCTGGTTTTCTTTCTTTCTATTTTTTGGAGGAGGGGGATACCAGGGATTGAACTCATGGGCACTGGACCCCTGAGCCACATCCCCGGCCCTATTTTGTATTTTATTTAGAGACGGGGTCTCACTGAGTTGCTTAGCGCCTCGCCATTGATGAGGCTGGCTTTGAACTCATGATCCTCCTGTCTCACCCTCCCAAGCTGCTGGGATTACAGGAGTGCACCACTGTGCCTGTTGTTCAATGTTTATTTAATTACTTTTTTTTTTCTTTTAAATGTTTTCTTTGACGCCCCCCCTCTCTATTGGAAATGAGATTTCTCTATTTCACCAAGTCTGGCATTATACTCCTGGCCCCAGCGATCAATCACCTTGCCCCTCCAAATTACCCAGGACACAGGCTCATGCCACTGTGACGGGCAAAGGAAGGAGTCTGTAATTATTGTCGAGTACTTCACTGTCACTGCTCGCTTCATGGAATAGCTTTTGAAATGTTCCACCTTCCGTTTATGGCTGTACCACCCGAATGCACCCGATCTCATCCAAAATGTTCCACCTTCCTTTTTTTTTTTTTTTTTTAAGAGTGTGAGGAAGATTGATTTTAATTTTTCTTTAAATGTTTGCTACTATTCATCAGTAAACTTTTGTTTGTTGAAAATTTTTGGTTTTTTGTATGTTTATTCAGATCACCGCCTCGCCTCACTTTGTTGCCCAAACTGCTCTGAAACTCCTGGGCTCCAGCGAGCCTGCTGCCTCAGCCTTCCTAGTAACTGCAATTACAGGTGTGCGCAGCACTAGGCTTGTGGGGAGGTTTTAGATTGCTGATTCACTGTCCTTACCCATTGTATAATTTGTTCAAACTGTTTCTACTCGGGTGATTCATTTCTGTTAAGTTCTCTATTTCTAAAAATTATATTGACTTAATTAACCAACTTGCTGGCATACAGTAGCTCTCAATAGTCTCTTCTAATCATTCTAATTTTCTGTGTAATTGACAGTAATGGCTACACTTTCACTATCTCAGTTTAGTTAATTCTCTTTTCTCCTTTTTACTTTCTCTTTTTTTTTTTTTACTTAGATCATTTACCTAAACTTTTGTTGTTATTTTCAAAGGACCAACTTTTCAGGTTGGGAGCATATCTCAGTGCTAGAGCCCTTACCTAGCATGCTAGAGGCTCTAAGTTTGATTTCCAAAACCACAAAAAAATAATTTTTTGTTTTATTGATTTTTCTCTAATGTTTTCTTGGTCTCTGTTATTTATTTCTATTCTAATCATTGTTTTTCCTTTTGCTGGCTTTGGGTTTTGTTTTTAGTTCTTTAATAGACTTAGGTTGATTGAAAAATTTTTTTGAATGTGTTTACAACTATAAATTTCCTTCTTGGCACTACTTTTTCCTTCATAAGTATGGGTTTTATGCTTTTGTTTTCATTTTCTGATTTTCCTTGTGATTCCCTTTTTGACTTTTTGGTTGTGTAAAGGTGAGTTGTTTAATTTGCTGTATTGTTCAATTTTTATTTCAATTGTAATTTCATCTCATTGGGCTCACACAAAATGATATACTGATTTTTTAAAAAATCTGGCCCTAAGCCAGGAACAATGGTGCACACCTCTAATCCCAGCAGCTTGGGAGGCTGAGACAGGAGGATTTCGAGTTCAAAGCCAGCCTTAGCAATTTAGTGAGGCCTTAAGCTACTCAGCAAGACCCTGTCTCTAAATAAAAAATAAAAGGGCTGGATATGTGGCTCAGTAGTTAAAGGACCCTGGGTTCAATCTCCAGTACCAAAAATAAATTAATTAATTTAATATTTTTTTAAAAACCTGGCCCTGGAACATAGGCTATGACATTAAAAGGACAATGTGGACCTGAAATGATCACTTGAACCCTGGAGATCACCATCAGCTTGGACAACATAGCATAGTGAGACCCTGTTTTTTTAAAAAAGGATGTGATTCCCTTTAAGATCCACATATTTTCAAGGTTGCTTTGGTTTGGTTTGGTTTTTTGTTAGTGCTGCTGCAGATCAAACCTAGAAATACAACTGAGCTACACCCCCAGCCCAAGTTTTTTTTAAACTTTCAAAATTAATAACAGCATTGCATTTTCTCAAAGGATTTCTAATAGCTTATAAATATAAACTATCTACGTAGGAGACATTTATAAGGCATGAAGGCTTAAGTCCTCATTTTTTATATTGTGAAACTTTTTAGAAATGTTTTAGATGTTGATGAACCTTTATTTTATTCATTTATTTATATGCAGTGCTGAGAATTGAACCCAGTGCCCCTCACATGCCAGACAAACACTCTACCATTGAGCCACAACCCAGCCCTAAACTGTGAAACTTTTAAACAAAGGTATGAATGACTTGGGCCTAAAATCTTGTTTTTCTTATGTTGGAGCTGGGCTATAGGGAGTAGAGGTTTTCCATTTATTTATTTATGTATTTGTCTTTTTTTTAACTGGGGATTAAACCCAGTGCCTTGCACATGCTAGACAAATATACTACCACTGAGCTACAGCCTTTTTTTAAATTTTAGTTTGAGACAGGATCTCACTAAGTTGCCCAGTCTGGCCTGGACTTACCAGTCCTCCTTCCTAAGCCTCCCTCGTGGCTGGGATTATAGGCATGTACACCACTACTCTCTTTTTAAAAAAATTTTTTTTAGTTGTAGATGGACACAATACCTTTATTTTATTTGTTTTTTATTTATCTAATTTTATGTGGTGCTGGGGATCAAACCCAGTTCCTCACTTAGCCACAACCCCGGTCCTCCTGGCTCTTTTTTTTTTTTTTTTAATACATTAGTTTTTGTTTGTTTGTTTTTTGTAGTTGTTTGTAGACCTTTGAATCAAACCCAATGCCTCATACATGCCAGGCAAGTGCACTACCACTGAGCCCCAGCCCCAGCCCACTCCTGCCTCCTTTTTATTAACACAAATTAACTGTACATATTGGGTTCATTGTGATATTTCCACATATGCATAAAGAGCACACTGATCATATCCAGCCTCTCCTTATCTATCCTACCACAAATATACTTCCCAAACTCTGTTAGCAGTAATTTTACATTCAAGTCTGTTTTTGAGTGTGGTGCTGTGGCATGAACCCAGGGCCTTGAACATGCCAGGCAAATAGGCAAGTGCTGTATCTCTAAGCTACATCCCCATTCCTCAACCTTTTTTAAGCTTCTACATGAGAGGGAACACGTGGTACTTGTCTTTCTGTGTCTGGCTTATTTCACTTAACATAATATTCTCCAGTTCCATCCATTTTGATACAAATGATGGGATTTCATTCTCTATTTTTTGACAGGCACTGGGAATCAAACCCAGGGCCTCTTCTCATGTGAGGCAAACACTAACACTGAGCTGTACATGCAGCCCAGATTTCATTCTTTATGGTTGAATAATATTCCATTCTCTATCTATATCACATCTTCTTTATCCTTTTATCTGTTAATGGGCACCTAGGCTGATTGTATATCTTAGCTATTGTGAACAGTGCTGTGATAAACATGGGGATGCAGGTATGTCTTTGGTATGTTGATTTTATTTCCTTTGGATCTATATCCAGAAATGGGATAGCTAGATCATAAGGTAAGTATATTTTATTTTTTTAAGAACTTCCATAGTGACTGTACTAATTTACATTCCAGCCAACAGTGTATGAGTTCCCTTATCCTCCGTATACTAGCCAGCATTTTTTTTATAGTAGCCACTGAGGTGAGATGATATGTCATTGTAGTTCGTTTGTTTTTGTGGTTTTAGGGATTAAACTGAGGGCCTCATACAGGCTAGGCAAGCACACTACTGCAAAGTTATGTCCCAAGCCCTCATTGGAGTTTTGATTTGCATTTTCCTGAAACCTAATGATATTAAACATTTTTTCATATATTTGTCGACCATTCCTATTTCTTCTTTTGAGAAGTTATCTATTCAGATTATCTCCCCATTTTTAATTGAAATTGACTTTTTTGTCAAAATTTTTGAGTTCCTTACATTTTCTTTCTTTTTTTAGAGAGAATTTTTTTTAATATTTATTTTTTAGTTTTCGATGGACACAACATATTTTATTTTTTTATTTTTATGTGGTGCTGAGGATCGAACCCAGCGCCCCGTGCATGCCAGGCAAGCGCATTACCTCTTGAGCCACATCCCCAGCCCAGTTCCTTACATTTTCTGTATATTAACCCTCTGTCAGATAAATAGTTGGAAAATGTTTTCAGGAAGAAGCTTTTGTTCTTTGTCCTGTCTCCCTGTCCATTTTATTATTTATTTTATTTTATTTTATTTTATTTTGGTATTGGGGATTGAACCCAGGATGCTTCACAACTGAGCCACACCATCATGACTTAAAATATTTTTATTAAAACAACTAACTTGCTTAGGGCCTTGCTAAGTTTCTAACGCTGGTTTTGAACTCAATCCTCCTGCCTCAGCCTTCTGAGCCACCAGGATTACAGGTGTGGACCATTGTGCTGGCTTCTTCTCCTCTTTACTAAAAATTGGCACCAGGAGTGGTGGTGCATGTGGGTAATCTAAGGACTCGGGAGGCTGAGACACAAGGATTGTAAGTCAAGGTCAGCTGCAACAATTTAATGAGGCCCTAAGCAACTTAGCAATACCCTATCTCAAAAATTTAAAAAAAAAAAAAAAAGGACTGAGGATGTAGATCAGTGGTAAAGTGCTCCTGTGCTCAATTCCCTGTTTAAACAAATAAATTTAAAACTGTCTACACTTACATGTAAGCTACTTTCTAAGAGCATTAGTTATTTCAGCATTCAGGAAAGGCCCAAGTTACTTGCCCTTGAGAAATTTTCCAGTCTTTCACCATTCACTTCTAATAACAAGTTCATTTTAGGTAGTAGAAAGAGATATGCATGACATTTTTCATTAATGATGCTCCTGAAATTTCCTCAGCATGTCAAAGTACTATGGATGAAATCACACGAGTGAAATGATGCTCAAGTTGGACTCAGAAGGTGAACTTGCTCTGAGTGCAAGTGCTCACTATAGAAGGGAACTAGCCTCAGAGCATCTCATTGTGCGCAAGGAGAAGTTGTGAGGTTACTGGGCTGTGAAGCAGTCTTCAGCCATGAGTTGGGAGGCCATGGACTCCCTTGGATTGTGGAGAGCATAAGCTGAAAGGCAGCTTCATGCACTGTCACATGCCTTTGAGAATTGACTTGCTTTGTGTCTGCCTTTCAGCCACCCTACATCATGCAGCAGTGCTGCCGAGATCATGTCTGTGCTTTTCTTCCACACGATGAGATATAAACAGTCAGACCCAGAGAACCCAGACAACGACCGATTCATCCTCTCAAAGGTATGTTGGCAGGGGAACCCTGGGCCTGTTCTGATGCTTGCTTCTTAACCAGTTTTTAAGTCACCATATGGCAACAGGCCTAAAATGGGTCCTGTTTATCATGTTGGTTCATTATGTACATCATAAAATCCTGCCACCTGAGGGGGGCTCTTGTCTCCATCAAACCTAAAAAGTGAAGCCTTGAGGAAGTGGGCTCACTTACCCCACACTTCATGGCCAGGAGGCAGCAGAATTGGTCTGAGTGTTGAGCCCAGGCTTGGTCCGTGACATTGTAGGTCATCAACTCCAAGGGCATGCAAGGCAGCTAGGAACCAGAGCTTGTTAAAGGAGGCAGGAACCATAGAGAGGAAGACAAACCTGGAGACATGATCAGAAGAATCTTCAGCGGCACAATTCCACTAGGTGAGAAATACAAAATTGAAAGGGAATCTGAGGGCACAAAGCATGTGGAGAATTCCAGGTAAGGTCAGAAAGTCCCAGAGAGCAGTGGAGAATGGGAAACAAAGGAAAGAGATCTGAGAATGACAAGTACCATTCATTTATTCATGGTAGTGATGAACATGGCACTGGTCTGTGAATGAAGCTGGCATTTGGACAGAGGAGACAGACGAGATAGAAACCTGGAAATAGATAGCAAATCTGATGAGGCTAAGCATTCTGGAACAAAGTAAGGTGGAGGGAGGGGGTAGAGGGCACTGGTTGAAAGAGAATAATCCAGAGACCATGATACTGGTGTTTGAACAGCAATTTATAAGGTGAGAGAGTGAACTATGATCATATCTAAGCACAAGCACTTGGGTAGCAGCAACTACAAGTGCTAAGGCCCTGAGGCAGATATGTGCCCATTGTGCTTAAGGGACAGCAAGAAAGCTAAGGTGCCTGGGGGTGGTGAGAAGGCAAGTAGGAGGTAAGGGGGCTGAAGTGGGCAAGCTGGTATAAGAACTTGGGCTGTTAGCATAGATCTGTTAACCTGGTTTAAGTTTTTGTTGTTTGTTTTTGTTGTTTGGGGGTCTGGGGGTTTAACCCAGGGAAACTTTACCACTGAGCCAGATCCCCAGCCCTACTTATTCTTGATACTTTATATCAAAAATATTTATTATAAAAATATTTATATTATATTTTTATATTTTGACAGTTCTCATTAAATTGCTTAGGGCCTCAGCCTCTGAAGTTGCTGGGATTACAGGTGTTTACCACCATCCTGGCTTAGGTTTTTTGTTTTTTTAATTGTCAATGGACCTTTATTTTATTTATTTTTATGTGGTGCTGAGAATAGAACCCAGTGCCTCACACATGCTAGAGTACTTGCCTAGCCCCTGGCTTAAGTTTTTTTTTTAATATTTATTTTTTAGTTATAGTTGGACACAACAACTTTATTTCATTTGTTTATTTTTGTATGTGGTGCTGAGGATCGAACCCAGGGTCTCGCATGTGCGAGGCGAGCCCTCTACTGTTGAGCCACATCCCCAGCCACTGCTCCCCCCTACCTTAAATTTTAATAGACTCCTACTGGTGGCTGGGTTGAGAATGTCTGTCCGGGAGGCAGGGAGGCCACTGCATTGACAGGCAAGGGATGTCAGTAATTAGGCTGAGATGGCAGCAGCAGAAGCTATTAAATAAATTCAGTATATCTGGAAGCTCAGGAGTGGGGCATATCCCGCCAGAGCAGCAACCCTTTTTCATGGGTCACATTCTCTTCATGGCACAGGGATTTTGGTACATGAAAACTGGATGTTAGCAGAGGTGTGGCAAAGTAGTAGTGGAAAGTGATCTGCTTATAGTAGTGGCACTTCTAGATGACCAACAGTTCACCTGAGTTTTATAAACCAGGAAACTCACAAACTTTAGTGTTGGGGGTTTCTATTTAAGAACCCATATTTTCTTTTTTTTATATATTTATTTTTTAGTTGTAGTTGTCTTTATTTTATTTATTTTTATGTGGTGTGAGGATCGAACCCGGGGCCTCGCACGTGCTAGGCAAGTGCTCTACCGCTGTGCCACAATCCCAGCCCCAAAGAACCCATATTTTGTAAAAGATTGCACATGTGGTTTTTGCATGGCTGGAACAAAGGCCTTGGGAAGATGCCTTACATTTTCTGCTTTGCAGTTAAGTTCCCTCCTCTGTGTTCCCAAAGTTCTAGTCACCCTCCCCATGCTGAATTCTGTGGTTACCTGGGCATGGCATCTTTTTTGGGGGGCAGGGTCCCTGGGATTTAACTTGGGGGCACTAGACCACTGAGCCATATCCTAGCCCTGTTTTGTATTTTATTTAGAGACGGGGTCTCACTGGGTTGCTTAGTGCCTCAATTTTTGCTGAGGCTGGCTTTGAACTCTCAATCCTCCTGTCTCAGCCTCCTGAGCAGCTGGGATTACAAGTGTATGCCCAGCTGGCATCTTTTTTTTTTTAAGAATTAAAAAAAAATTCTTGGGTTGTAGATTGACACAATATCATTATGTTATTCATTTATTTTTATGTGGTGCTGAGAATTGAACCCAGTGCCTCACACATGCTTGGCAAGCACTCTACCACTGAGCCACAACCCCAGTCCTGGGCATGGCATCTTTGTCATTCCAGTTTCCAGCCCAGACTGGGTGGGGCTCAACCCATAGTCCTCTTATGACATTGATTTGAGACTCGGGGTGCATGTGGGTGTGTCAAAGAGGAATTCATCTACCCTGGCAGGATGGTCAACAGGAGTGGCTTACATTCAGCACTGGAAATCTGCCTGACATTCTTGTCCTACAGCTGCTCCTAGGTTCATTGGGTGCCTTTTCTCTTACAGAGACTGTCCTTTGTTGATGTGGCAACAGGATGGCTTGGGCAAGGACTGGGGGCTGCGTGTGGGATGGCATATACTGGCAAGTACTTTGACCAGGCCAGGTAAGGCACTTACCCATATTCACTCCACTGCCCCATCTTCTCACTTAAACTTTTTAGTTCAATAGTTTGGGAAGACAAATGGTTTTTAAAGCTCATGTTACCAAGTATTGGAGCAGTAAAAAAATCAGGTTTCTGGAAACTGTCTTACCATTCCTGGTTGGGGTCTAAGTGGTAGCTGCAGTATAAGTACCACTGTATTAGCACATAGATCTTCCCTAAGTAACAACTTTGTGTTTTCCATCTCTGGTGATCTTCCCTCTAGAATGAACTCATGAATGGGTTTGTCTTTGCATAGGGCCCCTGAATGTTAATAATAAAGGATGTTTTTCTGGGTTGATTCCCCCTTTTTCTTTTGTTTTAGTTGTAGATGGATGCAATTCCTTTAATTATTTGTATGTGGTACTGAGGATCAAACCCAGTGTCTCACACATGCTAGGCAAGTGCTCTTCTAGTACTGAGCTACATCTTTAGCCCTGGCTCCCCCTTTTCAAAGACAAGAAAATCAGTCTTTCTTGAGAGGTTGCTATTGCTGATGTGGGAGCAAAGCAGTGGTGATGTACCTGGTCCAGTTCCATGAGCACCCACTTCCTCTGCTATGTATAGTAGGCCTGAATCCAGAGCCCCTCAGGTTCAATTTCTCCAGGGTGGGGAGCTTCTGTCTCCTTGGGAAAACAGCCACCTAGCTCCTCAGATGGGAAGAACCCTAAATGATCAGTTCCCATGGGCTCCATGGCGACTCTGGAAGCATTTCATTGTACTTCCTCTAGTCCTTAGGCAGCTACCCTGCTCCATTTCCCATAGGTCTGAAATTTTTCATTGGTGACTGTTTCTCTTTTTCTTATCCTGGAGTTAACTTTTTTTAACTTAGAGCATTTTAGTGAGATCTGAGGTACATACCCAGCCTTTTTTTCCCCAAATTTTGAGACACAGTCTTGCTAAATTTATTAAGACCTCACTAAGTTGCTGAGGCTGGCCTCAAACTTATGACCCTCCTGTCTCAGCTTCCTGAGTTGCTGGAATTATAGGCATGCACCACCATACATGGAAGTATGTTTTGATTGTTATAGTTATTGTAGATAAATTGTAATATCAGAAATAGAAGGAAGTGGTACTGGGCATGGTGGTGCATGCCTATAATCCCAGCAGCTTGGGAGGCTGAGGTAGGAGGATTGTGAGTTCAAAGCCAGCCTCAGCAATTTAGGAAGGCCCTAAGCAAATTAGTGAAACCCTGTCTATATAAAGTATTTAAAAGGACTGGAGATGTGGCTCAATTTTTATGCACCCTTGAGTTCAATCCCCAGTACCAAAAAAGAAAGAAAGAAATAGAAGATAGTGGTACTTAAAAATGGAATTTGCCAAGAAAATTTATGTGTACATGTTGTTTGGGAATTTCAGGGAACTGCTTTCTTCCCATTCTCCTCTTGCCCTTTTTCTTTCTGATTGAGAGAAATAGCAGAAGCAGCTAAAAATAGCCTCAGAGCTGGAATGAGAAAGCTCACCAAAGGTGATGACCATCTCATGAGGCCCAAGCATTTAGAATGTCCTTTCTTCAGCTGCTGAGTATGCTCAGAATTGGTAAGGAGAAAATAGGCATAGGGACCTGATGATCTGAAGTGGCATCTCCAGTCTTGTCCAGTCTGTTCCTTTGTCCCTGTCCCTGAAATGCATTTGTTTAAGTGGTCCAGGTAAGCCCCCAGCAGGATCCTAAACTTTTCTTGGCTTGCTCCAGCTACCGTGTGTTCTGCCTCCTGGGAGATGGTGAGTCGTCTGAAGGCTCTGTCTGGGAGGCATTGGCCTTCGCTTCCTACTACAGTCTGGATAATCTTGTGGTGATCTTTGATGTGAACCGCCTGGGACATGGTGGCACCTTGCCCCTTGAGCACTGCATAGAAGTCTATCAGAAGCGCTGTGAAGCCTTTGGGTAACCATACCTTTTCTTGCCTTACCTTCTTTCTGTCCTGCTTCCCTTCTTCCTTGTAACCTGGTATCCTTGTTGACAGGTGGAACACTTACGCGGTGGATGGTCGTGATGTGGAGGCACTGTGCCAGGTGTTCTGGCAAGCAGCTCAAGTGAAAAGCAAGCCCACTGCTGTGGTTGCCAAGACCTTCAAGGGCCGGGGCATGCCAAGTAAGTGTTTCCTTCCTACTTGTGTGTATTCAGAACATCTGTGTGCACAGCAGAAGGATGCTTAAACTGGCAAAGCAGATGCCTTTTCCTTAGTGAACAATGATAACGCCTGTAACGTGCTCAAGACTCCTCTCTTGCCCTCACTAGATAACCCTGTCTGGTTAGGGTAGGATGGGAAAGCCAGTCAATAGTTATTTATATGTGGTGCTGAGAATCAAACCCAGTGCTCACACATTAGGCAAGTTCTCTGCCACTGAGCTACAACCCCAGCCCAAGGTGGGTTTTTTGTTTGGTTGGTTGGTTGGTTTTAAAAAAAAAAAAAAAAAAAAAAATTTGTAGTTGTACATAGACATCATGCTATGCTGTTTGTAATTTGTTTATTTTTATGTGGTGCTAAGAATTGAACCCAGGGGCTGGGGATGTGGCTCAAGCGGTAGCGCGCCCGTCTAGCATGCACGCAGCCCGGGTTCAATCCTCAGCACCACATACAAACAAAGATGTTGTGTCTGCCGAAAACTAAGAAATAAAATGTTAAAATTCTCTCTCTCTTTCTCTCTCTTCTCACTCTCTCTTTAAAAAAATAAATTTAAAAAAAAAAGAATTGAACCCAGTGCCTCACATGCATCAGGTAAGTGCTCTGCCACTGAGCTATAGCCCCAGCCCAGGAAGGAGTTTTAAAAGACTAAGTCCTTGCATACTTAAGGCTGTCTGAAATTGTTCAAGTCTAGATTTCTGGTTTCTTTAAACAATAATATAGATATTTTAGAATAAAACCAGTCTACAACTCTTCCCCCAAATATAATCTTACTGTGCTTCCCCCAGTTCCATAAATAACATTACCAGTGTTTCCTTGGCAGAACCCTGGGCACTGTCCTTGATTCTCCCTCTCCCCTATGTTGTCACCCCATATATGTGATCCCTTAGAGTATATAAGATGTGTTTTCCCCTCCCCATCTCAACTGCCACAATTGTTGCCAAGCCCCCATCATCTCTTCTGAACTGCAACAACATCTGGAGCGGTCTGTCCACTTCCAGCTTGCTTCCTTCCAAGCCTGTCTCCACATTGCTACACAGTGATCTTTATACAACATGACTAATCATTTACTAATCCAATCCCTTCAATGGTTTCCCAGGTTGTTTTGGATAAAATTCAGACTCTTTATACCCATTAGCCCTCCACTCCACAGTCTACCCTTTCTGTCTTTTCAACTTAATCTCCCACATTCTTCTCTCCATTTACCGAATATGGGCCAATGGCCCCCTTTAAAGTCACATGGCCTTTGTTCAGGCTGATCTCTCTGACTGCAGTACCATACTAGGCCCCTCTATGCCTGGTTCTTAATCATGGGAGTCCTAGATTTAACATTTTTTAATCGTAAAGCCTTTCAAATGACCTAATAGATGCTCATTAAAAGTTTGGAATGAATGGCTTTTTTCTTGCAGATGTTGAAGATGCAGAAAGTTGGTATGGAAAACCAATGCCAAAAGAAAGAGCAGATGCAATTATCAAATTAATTGAGAGCCAGATACAGACCAACAGGAGTCTTTTACCACAACCCCCTATTGAGGATTCACCTCAAGTCAATATCATGGATATAAAAATGACCTGTCCACCTGCTTATGAAGTTGGCGATGTGGTAAGCAAAATGTGGATGATTGACTAAATCATGTATATCAACATGCTTTGTTCTCTTTCTTCCTGAATACATAGTATTCTTGATTTATCTTAATATCAATGGATAAACCAATTGTAAGTGTGATAATTACTTAATGGTTATAATCAGTAAAGATGAGTTTATTCTTTTTTTATTCTTTGCTTTTATACTTACTTAGGTCTGAATTTTCATACTGATCAATTCCTATTTATTACCATCCAGGGCCTTATGGCTTTTGTCTTGCTTCCTTAGTTCAATTTGTGCCCTGACAGTCCAACTATGCACAAAACTACCATGATTGTGTGTCTGCCTGAGAAGGATGGGCCAATCTTTTGAACTTTACGCTGGATTACACAAGAAAGCAGTCCAATTTATCAAACAACAATTCTTCAAAAAGGAATCAAGTTTTGTGTAAAACCCTAAACATAAAGCCTTATATTAAAAGTTTTTGGGGTGTGTGTGTGTGTATTTAAGACAAGGTCTTGCTATGCTGCCCAGGCTCTCCTCAGACTCCTGGGCTTGAGTGATCCTGCCTGAAGAGCTGAACTGTAGTTTTACACCACCATGCCCAGTGGTTTTTTGTTATTTTTATATTCTGCCCTGTGGTATACTATAGCAGACCTAAAAAAGGTTGGGTCTTCAAGACAGAAGAAATAAGGCAGCAGGCCTAGGTGGAAATATTTTTAAAGCACTTAAAATTTTTTTTTTTAGTTGTAGATGGATGCAATACCTTTGTTTCATTTATTTGTTTTTATGTGGTGCTGAGGATCAAACCCAGTACCTCACACCTAATAAGCAAGTACTCCACCACTGAGATACAACCTCAGCCTGGAAGGAAGTATTTTTTGACTCTTCTTTTATTTTCCCTGTTTATTTGCACAAATTTTGAGTATTGGTTGTTTTCTTTTTTATAATATTTATTTTTTAGGTGTAGATGGACACAGACACAATACCTTTATTTTTATGTGGTGCTGAGGATCGAACCCGGGCCCTGCCCATGCTAGGCGAGCACTCTACCGCTGAGCCACAATCCCAGCCCCATTTGGTTGTTTTCTTAACCTGACAATATAGATTAAAACCAGATGAAATAACTACTTGAGAAATTAGGAAAGAAATTAAAAAGCAGAAGGGTACTTTGGCAATGTGTCTTAATACTTCAGCTCTTCATACCCTTCAAACTAGCTGTGCAACTTATAGGGATTTATCCTATAAAAACACATATCTGTAAGCATGCAGATATGTCTATTGGAAGGAATGTTGATTGCAGTGTGGGTTCTGATACCAAAATTGGAAACAACCCAGCAAGAGAGGCTGAGCTTGCCTAAATTATTACTAGAAGTTTTTGAATGAAAAGTAACATATGATTTTATTTTTGTGTAGAAAATCTTAAAAGGAGTTAGCACATTATTTATTATAGGACATAAAAGTGTATTTAGAGGAATGACATCAAATTGTTAAGTGTTTATTTGAAAGAAGGGATTATGGGAACTTTTAATTTTTTAAAAGAACTTATGAATAGGAAAAAATGTATTAGGGAAGCAGAGTAGTTTGTCAAAAATCAGCAAATTAGCTGGGTGCAGTGGCACATGCCTATAATCCCAGTGGCTCAGGAGGCTGAGGCAGGAGGATCTCAAGTTCAAAGCCAGCCTCAGCAGTGGTGAGGTGCTAATTAAGCAACTCAGTGAGACCCTGTCTCTAAATAAAATACAAAACAGGATGGGGAAGTTGCTCAGTGGTTGAGCGCCCCTGAGTTCAATCCCCGGTACCCCTGCCCAAAAATCAGTGAATTAAAAAAGAAGACACATTAATGTGTGATTCTAAAATTGGTCCTTTGGGACTGGGACTGTGGCTCAGTGACAGAGTGCTTGCCTAGCATGTGTGAGGCACTGGGTTCAATCCTCAGCACCACATAGAAATAAACATAAAATAAAAGCATTATGTCCATCTACAACTCCAAAAATCAAATTAAAAACAAAAGAAGTTATAAAACTGGCCCTTTGAATTACCAATATAGCAAACAAGCTATTAGCTAGCCTCCTTGATGAGATAAAAGCCATAAATATATTAAATTTAGTCTTGGATCTGTGGTTGTGGCTCAGTGGTAGAGTGCTTACCTAGCATGCATGAGGACCTGGGTTCAATCCTCAGCACCACATAAAAATAAAATAATATTATGTCCACCTAAAACTACAAAATAAATTTTACACTTGATCTTAGCCAAAAGGCCGAGAAGCGATTAAAATAAATTTAAAAAAAATAAAATTTAGTCTTTGGGAAAAGGCAATAAACACAGATGCAGAGAACACATAAAGAATTAAGAGGGGCTGGGATTGTGGCTCAGAGGTAGAGTGCTCGCCTAGCATGCGTGAGGCACTGAGTTCGATCCTCAGCACCACATAAAAATAAAAAAAATAAAGATATGTATCCATCTGTAACTAAAAAATAAATATTAAAAAAAAGAATTAAGAGAGGGGCTCAGTGGTAGAACACTCTCCTAGCATGTGTAAGGCACTGGGTTTGATCCTCAGCACCACATAATAAATAAATAAACAAATTAAATAAATAGGTGTTGTGTCCATCTACAACTAAAATATACATATATATATTTATATATATGAATAGAAATCTATACAACTTCATGCTAATTGGTATGAAAACATGTTTAAAAGGATGGGGGCCATATTTTAGGAATGCATGAAATATCAAAAATTGACTAAAAGAGATAGAAAAAGCTTAAATCTGTCAATAGCCATAGGAAAAAGTCTTGAGAAAACTGTCCAAGATAATACCTCTGAAGCATCAGGTTCACCAAATTTCAAGGGTGACTTATTTTTAGCCTTCAAAGAATAGGTAATTCTTTAGCTATTTCAAACCTTTCCAAATTTGAAGACCAAAGTATCATCTCAATTCATTTATGAAGCCAAAATGTAACAAAAATAGCCCAAAGAAAACTATAGACCAATTATAAATATCAGTGCAAAAAAAAAAAAACTAAGTAAAACATTAACCAAGGTCATCTGCATTAGTACATTAAAAGAAGTTTATGACAACCTGCACAACTTAACAAGACTGTCTCAACACTCAAATTTTTTAAAATGGCAAGTATATAAGTTTGATGCAATGGCATGTACCTATACTCTCAGAACTTGAGAGGCTAAAATTGGAGAGTCCCCATTTTTATAACAAAGGTGAATAACTTTCAAACCATTGAGCTCAGGAGTTAAGACCATTCTGGGCAACGTAGATTCCATCTCAAAAGAAAAAAGAATCATGAATCAGTGAAGTTTAAATTAATAATTCAGATCATTTGTCAATATGGGAAACTTAATACAAATGCTCATCGACTTAGGATGGGAATATGTCCAAATAAACACATTATAAGTTGAAAATATGAGTTGAAAATTCATTTAATACACCAAAACTAGCAAACAACACAGCTCAACAATACAATGCAAAGTATCAGTTGTTCAACCTCATGATTTCATGGCTGATTATGAGCTGCGTGGTTCACTACTGCTACCCAGCATCACAAGAAGATATCATACAATATATAATTAGCTTGGGAAAAGATCAAAACTGAACATTTGAAGTACAGTTAATAACAAATGTTGGGGCTGGGGATGTGGCTCAAGCGGTAGCGCGCTCGCCTGGCATGTGTGCTGCCTGGGTTTGATCCTCAGCACCACATACAAACAAAGATGTTGTGTCTGCCGAAAACTAAAACAATAAATATTAAAAAAAAATTCTCTCTCTCTCTCTCTCTCTCAAAAAATAACAAATGTGAATAACTTTCAAAAACCATTGTAAAGCCCCAAAAATCGAACAATTAAAGAGTCAGGGACTGTTTGACCTAATAATACATCAGTGAGTTATACAAAGGAGGAAAGAAAAACCTAATTATTTTTATATGTATTAAAGAAAGTAGGGCTGGGGATGTGGCTCAAGCGGTAGCGAGCTCGCCTAGCGTGTGTGCGGCCCGGGTTCGATCCTCAGCACCACATACAAACAAAGATGTTGTGTCCGCCGAGAACTAAGAAAAAATAAATAAATGTTAAAATTCTCTCTCTGTCTCTGTCCCCCTATCTCTCTTACTCTCTCTTTAAAAAAAAAAAAAAGAAAGTAAAACATTAAGTAAAATTTCAGCATTCATTCCTGTTTGAAAAATTGCTTAGGGCTGGAGATGTTGCTCTTCAGTATAGTGCAAGACTAGGTTCAATTCTAGATAAATATATTGTAAATCTGGAGCCCCTTTTTATTTTTTAAATTTTTTTAGTTGTATGTGGACACAATATCTTATTTATTTTTATGTGATGTTGAGTTTCAAACCCAGTTCCTTTCACATGCAAGGCAAGTGATCTACCACTGAGCCACAATCCTATCCCTGGAGCCCCTTTTGTACCTAATGGTAAAAACATTTTTAATAATCTTGCAAAGAGATTTAGCCCCACTCTGGAAATGTTAGTCACTGTGGTTAAATGAAAGAATAAAATAATCAGTACCAACAAGGAGAAGGTAAGTTTCATATTATTTGCAGATGATAGAGTTATATGTCTGGAAAACCCAAGAGAACCAGAAATGGTTAAAATTAAGAACAAAGACCAGTGAGAGAGCTTGTAGCAAAACTAACATACAAGAATCAATTCCTTTTTACCTTAATTATTTTTTAAAATTTATTTATTTTTTAAATACACGACAACAGTAGAATGCATTACAATCCTAATTACACATATACAGCACAATTTTTTGTATCTCTGTATATAAAATATGTTCATTATACAAAATACATGTATGAAGATTTGAATTTGGTGCCAACATACCTTATGTACAAACAGAGATGATATGAAAAATTGTGGTATATATGTGTATTAAG
The DNA here is from genome assembly GCF_045843805.1 of Urocitellus parryii. Taxonomy (NCBI): domain Eukaryota; kingdom Metazoa; phylum Chordata; class Mammalia; order Rodentia; family Sciuridae; genus Urocitellus; species Urocitellus parryii. The sequence continues at coordinate 1,485,305 of NC_135547.1, read as the reverse complement.
AATTGTAATGCAAAAAAAGAGTACATGTATAATGGCATAAATTGGTGTGAAGATACTTTACCTTAATTATAACTGGTTATTAGGTATGATGGTAAGAAGATGATCCCTTTATAATAGTAAAATGGCCAAAAATAAATTTAGATATACAAAATCTGTATTAATATGCTGTGCAACTAGAAGCCTAAAAGAAGATCATGTGCCTTTGTAAGAAATGCCCATCAGGTATTTGTGCTTGGGCATTTCTGTAAACAGGCCTCACGAAAGCCTTATTTTTTTTTAATTTATTTTTTAGTTTTAGGTGGACACAATATCTTTTTTATTTTTATGTGGTGCTGACAATCGAACCCAGTGCCTTATGCATGCTAGGCAAGCACGCTACCACTTGAGCCACATCCCAGCCCTCATGAAAGCCTTATTGCCATTTACATCTGGAAAGGGGAACCAGGTAGCTGAGGGACAGGAACAAAAGGAATATAGCCTCTTCATTTGATATCCTGTTATAGCTTTTGAATTTTATAGTGTGTGTACACATTGCCTTTTTGTGGTGCTGAGGCTCTAACCCAGGGTCTCATGCATGCTAGACCTACGTCCATAGCACCACATTTTCTGAGGGGGAGTTTTTGAACTCAAGGGCACTCATCCACTGAGCAGCATCCCCAGCCATATATGATTTTCTGTGTCTGGTCTCTTTGACTTAGCATAGTGTTTTTGAAGCTCATTCATACTGCAGTATTTTGTTTCTTTTTATGACTGAATAACATTCCATTTATAGGTATACCACATGTTGTTTATTCATTCATACATTGATAGACATTTGGTTGTTTCTATCTTTTGAGTATTGGGAATAATGTTTCTTTGGACATTTGTGTCCAAGTTTTTGTATAGGTTTACATTTTATCTTGGGAATATACCTAGGAGTAGAATTGCTAAGTCATATGGTAATTCTGCACTTAACAGTTTGAGGATCCAGGTGCAGTGGCACACACTTGTAATCCCAGCAACTTGGGAAGCTGAAGCAGGAGCATCACAAATTCAAAGTTGGCTCTGCACAACTAAGCAAGACTGTGTCTCAAAACAAAAAATAGAAAGCTTTGGGCATGTGGGTCAGTGGTTAAGTCCCTCTGGTTTCAATCCCTGGTGCAAAAAAAAAAAAAAAAAAAACAATTTCAGGGATTGCCAAGCCTTGTTTTGGTTTTTGGTTTGGTTTGGTCATACTGAGGATTAGGTGCTTTACCCTTGAGCTATACCTTCAGCCCTTTTTAATTTTAAATTTTGATACAGGGCCTTGCTAAGTTGGAGGCTGGCCTAAAACTTGTGATCCTCCTACCTCAGCCTTTAGAGTCCCTGGGATTAGGGGCATACATTACTGTGCCTGGATCCTTGTTTTTGTTTTGTTTGGGGGTTTGTTTGTTTTGTATTGAGGGTTAAACTTGGGCACTCGACCACTGAGCCACATCCGCAGCCCTGTTTTGTATTTTATTTAGAGACAGGGTCTCACTGAGTTGCTTAGCGCCTTGCTTTTGCCGAGGCTGGCTTTGAACTCGTAATCCTCTTGCCTCAGCTTCCCTAGACGCTGGGATTACAGGCGTGCACCACCCAGCTTGGTTTTTTGTTTTTTGTGGTGCTGGGGATTGAACCCAGGACCTTGTGCATGCAAGGCCAAGTACTCTACCAACAGAGCTATATCGCCAGCCTTGTTCAGGGGTTTTTTGTTTGTTTTTGTTTTACCTTATTTTTTAATATAAAAAGTCCATATTGTAAAGATGCCAGTTCTCCCCTAAATTAATTTATAAATTCAGTTCAATCTCAAACTATATCCTAATGGAATTTTTTATTATTGGTGTCATGATTCTAAAGTTGATATTTTATAGCTTGCAATTAGTTTGCAATTAGTATTATCAGTTTTATAATTAAAAAGCAACAGAGGCATCCACATTTTAGAAAATGAATTTAAAATTTTTAATGAACTATCTGAATGGGACAATAAATGTAGTTAATTCAGATATTTCAAATAAAATGCCATCTGTGAATTTTTAGACAGTAAACTAATTAATGTAGCAAAGTTAATTGAAGAATGAAGTAAAAACCTACAATGTCAGAATCTTCCTGTTGAGTTGTGGAGTGTTTTCCTATACGGCAAGTGGGGCTTAAGAGTATGTGAAATAAAAAGAGATTATTTAATTTCTTCATCAAGATAACAATTTGTAATTCTACAAAATTGTGCCTGCCTTGTAAGTGCATTCCAAGAAATCATGCCACTTGACTTTCTTCTAGGTGGCTACTCGAAAAGCATGTGGTTTGGCTCTAGCTAAGCTGGGCCATGCAAACAACAGAGTCATTGTGCTGGATGGTGACACCAAGAACTCCACCTTCTCTGAGATATTCAAGAAAGAACACCCTGAACGATTCATCGAGTGTTTTATTGCTGAGCAAAACATGGTGAGTGTGCTGTGCCACCCTCTTGGGGCTTCTCATTGACCATCAGTGGCCCACTGGACACAGAAGATCCACCCTGCATTACTGTTTTTCTTTCCATTTATAAAAGCTACAGACTGGAGACAAAGTCCCCCGAGAAATAGGAGGCAAATAGCCAGATATAGTTAAGAGGTGGCCTCCAGGACTGCTAAGAGAGGCATGGTAGATTGCCCAGCATCCTCTGGACATCCTGTCTAGGTAGGTAGACAGCAGCAGTTCAAGCACACCTAGCCTAAAGCATCTTAAGCTTCCTATTATCTTTTTCTATTCAGGCTAGCCCCAATAAGTAGGCAATCCTTTAGCTACTCAGAGGCAAATACATTGAAATGCCAACAAGATTGTGGTTTCTCCCTTCCTACTGGGGCCCAGGGCCTTATAAAATCATGCTTTAAGAATTAGTTGCTGGGCTGGGGATGTGGCTCAAGTGGTAGCGCGCTCGCCTGGCATGCGTGCGGCCCGGGTTCGATCCTCAGCACCACATACAAACAAAGATGTTGTGTCTGCCGAGAACTAAAAAAAAAAAATAAATATTAAAAAATTCAAAAAAAAAAAAAGAATTAGTTGCTGCTGGGCATGGTGGCACAGGCCTGTAATCCCAATGGCTCAAGAGACTGAGGCAGGAGCATCACAAGTTCAAAGCCAGCCTCAGCAACTTAAAGAGGCCCTAAAAAAGAAATTTGGTGAGATCCTATCTCAAAATAAAATATAAAAAGGGCTGTGGCTGTGGCTTAAAAGTTAAGCATCCCTGGGTTCAGTCCCCAGTACAGGGGGGAGAAAAAAAGGAGTTTCCAGCATTTAAAAATCAGAATATTTTTATATAGACTCTAACTCTCTAGAGTCTTTTCACAAATGGAAAGAGCTGCCACCATGGGCTGGTGTGCCTCCCTGATGCCATTTGGCTGGAGCCAAGCAGGAGTCCTAGCATTCACAATCAGCTTTTCATGGTCCTCATGCTTTTTTGGCCTACTCATTCCTTTACAGTCATTCCCTGGCCCTATCAGTGCCAGAGTTCAAGCATCTCTGTTTAGTAAATAAAGTCATCACAATTGTAAGAATATGTATATTTGTTCATGGGTCTCATTAAGTTGTTTTCATTTTGAATGAAAAAAATATTGTCCTTAATTTTCTGTGTCAAACCTCCTGTCGAAAAGATTGTCCCTGCCTCATTGATTCCTTCAGCTAATCACTGTGCTCTGTGCCTAATGATACAAACTCACAGCTGGGAGAAAACAGAAAAGAGGAGGCCAGAGGTAGTATTTAGTACCATGATGTGGTTATGTTGAGAGTGAGGGTTGATCAGGGACAGCCTCTCGAGAGGTGACATTCAAGCTGGAACTCAGGTGACAAGGAATCAGTTGTATACAGATGCAAGGGATAACATTCCCAGCAGAGGGTCTGGCTAAATAGATGTGAGGCAGGCCAAAGTCTGAAATGCTTAAGGAATGGAGGGAAGGCCAGAGTGGCATTGTGAGCATAGAAGGAAATTGTCTCAGATTTGGTCTTCAAGGACCAAATCATAGGGTATTGTCAGCCACTTTCAGCAACCCTGGTTTTCTTGCAGTTTTCTGGGAAGCCATAGGAAAGCTTAAGCAGAAAAGGGACAGGGTGTGTTTTTCAAGACTGTGCAACGTGATGGAGAGGTTGTTGGAGCTAAGGGTGGGGAAGAAACTGGAACATGGCTGTGTAATAGTTGTGGTCCTCATGAGAGAGAAGTGGACTCATGAGCCTTCCCTGACAGGAGATCAGCAGCATGCAAGAGGCCAGGAGTTCCTAGGAGAGAGTGGTGTCACCTCTTGAGATGGACAAGACTGGGTGAGGAGGGGATAGGAGCTCTCTTTGGGCCCTAGAGGTGGGGGCAGAAAGTGGTATCTTCAGACATGTTTGCTCTGTAGTCACTGAATGCACTTTCTTTTTTTATTGTTTTTTTTAAATAAATGACAGTGCAATGCATTACAATTCATATTACACATACAGAGCACAATTTTTCATACCTCTGGTTGTATATGAAGTATGTTTACACCAATTCGTGTCTTCATACATGTACTTTGGATAATAATGATCATCACATTCCACCATCATTAATAATCCCATGCCCCCTCCCTTCCCCTCCCACTCCTCTGCCCTATGTAGAGTTCATCTATTGCTCCTATGCTCCCCCTCCCTACCCCACTATGAGTCAGTCTCTTTATATCAGAGAAAACACGGAGCATTTTTGGGGGGATTGGCTAACTTCACTTAGCATTATCTTCTCCAACTCCATCCATTTACCTGCAAATGCCATGATTTTATTCTCTTTTATTGCTGAGTAATATTCTATTGTATATATATATGGCACATTTGCTTTATCCATTCATCTACTGAAGGGCATCTAGGTTGGCTCCTCAGTTTAGCTATTGGGAATTATGCTGCTATAAACGTTGATGTGGCTGTGACCCTGTGGTATGCTGTTTTAAGTCCTTTGGGTATTATGTCAAATGGTAGTTCCATTCCCAGTTTTCCAAGGAATTTTTATACTGCTTTCCAGATTGGCTGCACCGATTTGCAGTCCCACCAGCAGTGTGTGAATGTGCCTTTTTCTCCACATCTTCACCTACACTTATTGTTGTTTGTCTCCATAATAGCTGCCATTCTGACAGGAGTGAGATGATATCTTAAAGTAGCTTTGATTTGCATTTCTCTAATTGCTAGAGATGATGAACACTTTTTCATATATTTGCTGATTGATTGTGTATCATCTTCTGAGAAGTGTCTGTTCAGGTCCTTGGTCCATTTATTGATTCGGTTATTTGTTATTTTGGTGCTTAGCTTTTTGAGTTCTTTATATACTCTAGAGATTAGAGCTCTATCTGATGTGTGAGGGGTAAAAAATTTGCTCCCAAGATGTAGGCTCTCTATTCACCTCATAGATTGTTTCTTTTGCTGAGAAGAAACTATTGAGTTTGAATCCATCCCATTTATTGATTCTTGGTTTTAATTCTTGTGCTATTACAAGTCTTATTAAGGAAGTTGAGGCCTAGTCCCACATGATGGAGATTAGGGCCTACTTTTTCTTCTGTTAGACACAGAGTCTCTGGTTTAATTCCTAGGTCCTTGATCCACTTTGAGTTTTGTGCATGGTGAGAGATAGGGGTTTAATTTCAATTTGTTGCATACGGATTTCCAGTTTTCCCAGCACCATTTGTTGAGGAGGCTATCTTTTCTCCAGTGCATGTTTTTGGCACCTTTGTCTAATATAAGATAATTTTAATTTTGTAGGTTAGTCTCTGTCCTCTATTCTATACCACTGGTCTATCCGTCTGGTTTGGTGCCAATACACTGAATGCATTTTTCTAAGCTACATATCCCTCTGTCAAGTTTTAAAGTTAATATCTGATATTTTTTGGTACCAGGAATCAGTCCCAGGGATGCTTAACCACTGAATCACATACCCAGCCTTTTTATATTTTATTTTGATACAGGGCCTCACTCTTTTATATAGGGCCTCAATAAATTGCTGAGGGTGGCTTTGAACCTGTGATCCTCCTGCTGCAGCCTTCCAAGTCACTGGGATTACAAGTGTGCCCACCCTGAATTTTTTTTAATATTTATTTTTTAGTTTTAGGTGGACACAATACCTTTATTTTATTTTTTATGTGGTGCTGAGGATTTAACCCAGTGTCTCATGCATGCTAGGTGAGCACTCTTACCACTGAGCCACAACCCCAGCCACCTGAATTTTTTTTCTTTTGAGATGGGGTTTCACTAAGTTCACAGGCTAGCCTTGAATTCCCCGGGCTCAAGTGATTCTCCTGCCACCGTCTCCCAACTAGATGGGTCTACAGGCATAACACAACTGTGTCTGGCCTAACATCTGAATTTTTAAAAATATTTTTTTAGTTGTAGTTGGACACAATACCTTTATTTTATTTATTTATTTGTATATGGTGCTGAGGATCCAACCCAGAACCTTGTACATGCTAGGCAAGTGTTCTGCTGCTAAGCCACAACCCCAGCCCTAACATCTGAATTTTTAATCATAAATTAAATAGTTGGAAATTATATAATTGTCTGTTTATTAAAATTTGTGATATTTCAGTAGTCAAGTTATCCAGTTAAAGGTTACTCCAAGATATTTTTCTTTAGAAATTAAATCACTTTTTCTACTTGAATTTTTATTTGCATTACTTTCCCCCAGTATCTTTATTCCTAAAAGCCTTTTATTTTTTAAAATATTTTTTTAGTTGTAGATGGACACAATATCTGTATTTATTTATTTATTTATTTATTTTTACGTGGTGCTGGGGATTGAACCCAGAGCCTCACACATGCGAGGCAGGCACTCTACCATTGAGCTACAACCCCAGCCCAAAAGCCTTTTATTGATTGTCTTGTTCTCTGGAACAAAAATACAGATTGATAGCTTTTTAAAATTTTTCTTTTATGAATAGGCCTCTAAGCATTGAATTTTTTTCTTCTGGATTGAGTTAGGGTTGTTACTATTTGTTAATATACCAGTGGATAAATATAATTGAGTAAGACTTAGAAGAAATTCTATTAACTTTTTTTCATTTTAATCATGTGAGTGCTAAGAACCCTTATTCACATAAACAAATTTGATTAGGAATGTCATTCAGTTCCTTCTCCATTACAAACCAAAAAAAGTCACATAATGAGCTTTCATTTAAAGTTGTTTGTAGCCAGGCCCAGTGATACACAACTGTAATCCCAACTACTTGGAAAACTGAGACAGGAATGTCACCAGTCCAGTTCCAGGCCAATCTGGATAAGATAGTGAGACCCTGTCTCAAAAAAGTTGTTTGTAAAAATTATTTGTATAGTTGATAGTTCCATTGCGAACTCATTCTGTTTTGTTAAAAAGAATTGAAAACCACTTGACTTGTGAAAGGATTTGTCATCTGATTATTTACATTCTTTGCTTTATTAGTGCCAGCATAATTATTTCCAAGTATCCTCTTTAATTCAGTTGGAGGTTTAATACTCCAAGTGTTGCTCTCTATAAGATTGAAGTGGGTGAGAACATGCCTTTGGGGGGTTAGGTTGTTGGTAGGTGATTTTTAGAGAGACAATATAAAAGGAGCCACCAGCTGTTTCTCTAGCAGATGAATGTAACCCAATTGCTACACAGTCAAAGATCTTGCTTGCCTGCCTTTGAAACCAGCTACAGTGACACCCACCTTGGTAAGTCCTTATTTACTCCTGGAGATATTTGTATTCCAATTTGAAGTCTACTGGGATACATGAGCCTGGAGTTGCAGAGACAGTAAGGAATAAATTAGGGGTTGTTAAAATGTGCATAACAGAGTAACAAGAGGTGCACAATCCAACGAAGCAGCAGGACTGGTCCCATTACAACCTCACGGAAACCTCCAGCAGAACATGCTTTGAGAAAAGAAGGGTGACTTCTTGAGCCAAATGCTTCTGAGAGGCCAAGTGAGATGCCAGCTGAGGTCAGGAGACCACTCACATTTGGCAGCCTCAAGGTCACTTATGGGGCTGGCAACCTAGATGAAGTAGGCTATGGAGAAAATGGGAGATGAGACGGTGGGGACAATAACAATAGATGACTTTCTATGAAGTTTTCTGTGAAGTACATAGATGTGGGACAGTCTCTGGAGGGAGGATAAGGCAGAATAGGAGAGTGGCAATGGAAGGTACTGGCGGGTATTGACTGGCAATAAGATGATACAAGAGAAAAGGAAAAATGGATTGAATGGCATGGGGGGATCGTTGTGTACTTGGAGACACCATGTTGGAGACACTTGAGAATGCAAGAGAAGAAAGGGATCTAGGATAACCAGTAGGCAGGCCCTTCTCAAGGAGAGGTAGGACCATGACACTGGGTGAGCCAGGTGGGAAGGGATGGGGCAGATGTGAAACACTTCATCTCTTCATTTCTCATTCCTCAGAAGGTATCAAGATAAGAGTCCCATAAGAGCATGAAAGGCAGGGAATGAGGGTACAAAAGGTTTGAGAAAGAAGAGAACAGAAAAGAAACATGCTAGGACTGCAGCACAGTCTTAAATATCCAGAATAGGAGTTATCATAGGGACTTTGCTATCTAAATTAGGTGGGAAAAGGGTCCAGGGATGTTCTAATTCATGTTCTCTGTGTTGCAGGTGAGCGTGGCACTGGGCTGTGCCACCCGTGGTCGGACCATTGCTTTTGCTAGCACTTTTGCTGCCTTTTTGACCCGAGCATTTGATCAGATCCGCATGGGAGCCATCGCTCAAATCAACATCAACCTTATTGGTTCTCACTGTGGGGTATCCGTTGGTATGAGTTCTGAATGCCATTATTTTGATAGCTTTCTTCTTCCTTTTCAGAGAAACCTTAGCACATGATTGCTTAAATCTTGCATTCTTTTATGGTTCCCTGAAGTTTGACTCTTCGGGACTTGTTATTTGTTTGGTTTGGTTTGGGTTTTGGTGCTGAGGATTGAACCCAGGAATACTTTACTGCTGAGCTACATCCCTAGCCCTTTTTATTTTTTATTTTGAGACAGGTCTCACTGCATTGTTCAGGCTGACCTCTAATTTGTGATCCTTCTGCCTTAGCCTCCGGAGTTACTAGGATAACAGGCATTTGCCACCAGGCCCAACTCAGGACTTCTTTTTTAAAAACTCTATTGTGCAGGCTGGGGTTTTGGCTCAGTGGTAGAGCGCTTGCCTCACATGTGTGAAGCCCTGGATTCGATCCCCAGCACCACATAAAAATAAGTAAATTAAATAAAGGTATCCTGTCCATCCTCAACTAAAAAAATATTAAGGGGCTGGGGATGTGGCTCAAGCGGTAGCATGCTCGCCTGGCATGCGTGCGGCCCGGGTTCGATCCTCAGCACCACATACAAACAAAGATGTTGTGTCCGCCAAGAACTAAAAAAAATAAATATTAAAATTCTCTCTCTCTCTCTCTCTCTCTCTCTCTCTCTCTGTCTCTCAAAAAAAATTTAAAGCTCTATTGTGCTTTAAATGCTTCGAATAGTTAGGTAAACTTTGAGGCGAATCTCTTGGTGTTACTGTAAAATGCTCATTCTCAGTCATTGAGAAATAAGTATCCTGAGGCCTCTTGGATGTCTTACTGCATATAAATAAGGACAACACAGAGTCCCAGAATTCTTTTCTGCACTTTGCCTGGTCACCATCTTTACTGGGATGAGAAATGTGGGCAGAGGAAAGAGAAGAAGATTCTGTCTGGATACCACTCAGATGGAAGTGGGGCTGAGATCACCAAAGTACCTTTGTGCTTTGGGCAGTGGGAGCCCTTAAGGAATAAAAGGCAGGGAAATAGACTGACGGAAATCATTTCTGGAGCAATAACCTTCCATGGAGGAACAGAAGGACACAACAGGAAGTAGGGAAGCCCACAAGAGGGTTGAAATAGGGTGGGAGTTAGCAGTAGGGTGGAAAACCAAGGGTGAACCTGAGAGAGCCTGGAGAAAAAAGAAAACGTTCCCAACAGATGGAAGGGTCTGCAGCTGTATGAAAATCTGAAAGCAAGTCTCACTTGGGAGAGGGCAGGGAGTCATGTTCATGAATGGTGGAAATGATGGAAAGATGATTCACCTGACCTGCTTGGTGGGACAGGTCATCTAGGCAGATTTAATGCTTACATTTGCTGCTATAATGCTGAAGAAGCACACTGGGGAGCCATCTAAGTAACTCCCTAGGTTAGTTAGATTGGATTAAGAAGGCTCTGGATAGAGCTAGGAGTCACAGCTGGGCAGGTGGTTGCAGGTGCAGATACTTGTACAGGGAGGGAGCAGAGAACCAAAGCTCCTGAGGCACAGCAGCATTGAAAGGTAGGCAGGGCTAGAGGCCTGGAAGAGATTCCCAGAGTCTTTTCCCAGGCTTGGGTTCTGTGTAAGTTTGAAAATCAAATCAGCTACAGGGAGAAGTGGCTCTTAAGTCCAACCCAGAGAGGATCTGGACTTCTGGGGGTAGGCCATTGTCCCAGGCAAGGCAGTGTGCACAGTGGTGTCCTCTTCCTTGCTGGGAAGAGATAGACTGAAACTTCATACATTGCAGTTTCTCTTTCAACAGAATTTCTGACCAGGAACTGTTTCCAAATACATTCTAAGGCACACTAAGTTGTAATAGCACCCCGAGGTGTCCCCAAAGGTGTGTGACGTTCGACTACTTGGAAAGCCTAGAGAAATGTGTCAGATACTCCAATCCACAAAACCCAGTGTCTTAAGGGGGAGAAGGTAGAAGAGCCGAGAAGGAGGGGCAAAACGTGAGGGGACCTTCCTAAGTAGAATAGGAATGATTAGAGCCTCAGGCCACCAAGACTCAGGGAAGAGAGCATCATGTCAACTTAGACAGTATTAGTATCAAGTAACAGACATCAGTCATTCTGAAAGATCAATTGGGAGTCTAACCCAACTTGATTCATCTAGATCTCAAGGGAGATAGACATGTGAAAGCTCAGTATAAATTATAATGAGTTACAGCGATATCAAAGTTGGACCATTTTGGTGGGCTCTGCAATTGTTTGGGGCACCCTGTGGCAATGAGAATTGTTCCTTCTCAAGAGCAGGTAAGCAGGCAGAGGGTAGCTTATTGGAGGTGTTGTGCTCATATTTTTGTTGGGCTATGGTTTTCTCAGGTGAAGATGGCCCCTCCCAGATGGCCCTGGAAGATCTGGCCATGTTCCGAGCAGTTCCCAACTGCACTATTTTTTATCCAAGTGATGCTGTCTCCACGGAACATGCTATTTATTTAGCAGCCAATACCAAGGTATGTTTAATGGGATACTGGTTGAGACAGAAAATGCTCTAAGGGGTTGGGGATATAACTTATTTGGTAGAGTGCTTGCTTCACATGCACCAAGCCCAGGGTTCAATCCCCAGCACCAGGAAAAAAAAAAGCTCTGCTCCAAGTTTGGTATTGATGGGATTTTCCCCCTTTTTCGTGTCTCTGAGGGGCAACCTCTACTCTCATTTCCACCACAGCCTTGTTTTGCCTCTTGTGAACTTTCTAGAAATGGAATCAGATAACAAGTATGAAATCATAAAACAATCTCCAAGATATAGTAAATAGGGGCTGAGGATGTAGCTCAGTGGTGATAGTATTATTTTTTAAGTATGATCTTTACAGCAACAGGTAATTATGTGCACAGACACACTGGCATTATAACAGATTCAAACCATATGAAAGGGGCTGGGGTTGTGGCTTAGTGGTAGAGCACTTGTCTGGCACATGTGAGGCACTGGGTTTGATCCTCAATACCACATAAAAATAAATAAAGAACTTTAAAAAAATTATATGAAAGGATGCCAAACAGAGCTTGTCTGCCTATCCGAGTCAGGGCTAAGGGCAAGAAATGGGAAGCGCTTTGGGTATTCTAAATGGGTAAGAGGTTTAACAAAGCATGCTTATGAAATCATAGGAGTGGGATCCAGGTGGCGTCCCAAACTGTGGAGTATTCACCCACCAGTGTAGCTGCCACTCTGAGGCCACTGCTAGGCCTATGGGACTTAGATATACCCAAGCTGGGTGCAGTGGTGCACATCTGTAGTTCCATTATAGTTTTACTCAAGACCTGGAGTGGGAGGATCCCTTGAGTTTGAGACCAGCCTAGGAAATGGCAAGACCCTGACTCAAAACAACAAAAACAAGGCACACCCAGTTGCCTCAGCCAGGGATAAAGAAGCCACTGCTTCTGCCACCACTGCCCTCTTAAAATCTAGAAAACTAGAGAGTGGACAATAGGTACTAGTGCAGACAAACCCCAGGATGCCCAGCTCTGGCTCACTGTTGGAAACAGCTCAGAAAGCCACATATGCTCCCCTTGGGAGGTCTTGTACAATAACATTAGATGGTAGAGTTAAATTCCTGTCTAGACCCTAGTTGTAAGGGAGCTTAGGGAATATAAGTATTTTTCCAACCTGTCCATGATGTTTACCAGACACCCTCAGCACCTCTGGCCCTGTACCTCACCTATGCCTCTGCACAGGTAACATTGGCACACTCAGGACAGAGTGCATGAATTTCCTTTCTGAACATTCACAACACATATGCATAGACATTTCTATGATTTTTTGAAGTGGGCTCACATCATACATATTATTCTGGACTTACTTTTTTACTTGTTTTGGGTTGTGGAATTTTTATATTTTTTTGTTGTTGTTGTTTGTTTTTGGTTTTTGGTTTTCTTGGTGTTGAATGGAATCCAGGGCCTTGCACATGCTAGGCAAGTGCGCTACCACTGAGCTACATCCTCAGCCCCTATTTACTATATCTTGGAGATTGTTTTATGATTTCATACTTGTTATCTGATTCCATTTCTACAAAGTTCACAAGAGGCAAAACAAGGCTGTGGTGGAAATGAGAGTAGAGGTTGCCCCTCAGGATGAGGGGAATGACTGGAAGGAGACATGAAAGAACTCTGAGCTGATGGACATGTTGGGTGCTAGTTACATGGTGTGTGCCCTTTGCCAAGGTTCAAGGGGGCTACACTTAGCATTTGTGCATTTTTCCTCTAGCTAGGTTATATCTCAAGACACACAAAATAAAGCTGCTTTATAACATGAATGAACGAAAGCAATGTTTTTTTTAATATTTATTTTTTAGTTTTAGGTGGACACAACATCTTTATCTTCTTTTATGTGGTGCTGAGGATTGAACCCAGTGCCTCATGCATGCCAGACGAGCGCTACCACTTGAGCCACATCCCAACAAAAGCAATGTTTTACTTTCCCCAACCCGTGTGGGCAGCTGAACTTAAAGTCGCTCATGTAAATTTCCAGGGACACCAAATAAAACACAGACACACACTTTACCTTTAAACAAGCTTCAGGACAGCTTCTCCGCTCGCGGCCTCAAGTTCCCCAACTGGGAGAGAAAGTCACCAGGGGCTGGCGAGAGAGAGCAAGCACGTTCGGAAGTGGGCTTTTATTGGGGGACCCTTAGTCTTAGAAAGTTCTATCCAAAAAAGGCAAGAAGGGGCAGGGTTACAAGGGATAGGTGAGTGTAATTCAACCCAAGGGGTGACACCTACATCTGAAGACATGCCTTCGACTTCCTGAGCTGGGACAATGCCCAAGTTATCACAAAATGTAGTAATCGGTTGGAGCCTCTTGCTTCAGAATGGAAGGCATGGGTCATTCAGAGTGGCTCCCCACAATGTTTCCTGGCTGATGTTTTAGTTTGTAATGCATCATTTATATATTAATGTAAGTTATCAAATACTTTAACTAGACATTTGAGGTTTTATTATGTTCCTAAATGTTTATGTATGCAAGTTGATAGTAAAACTCTATCTACGCATTTTATTGGGAAAAGGTGAGTCATTTTACATTCATACGTTTAAGGTCTTTCTAACAATGAAGTATTACAAGCTATATTGTGGCAAAACTTAATTTTTAACATTGCATTCTGGGCTTTCTAGTCAACATGAATTAGTGCCTCTGTCCTGAGTTTATGTTCGGTGGAGACAGAACAAGTCAATGAGAATTTGGGAAATCTTTTCTAAGTTAATAAAAGGGACAGTTTGGAAAGCTTGTCACTAAGGGCATCTGCCAGGGTCCCACTTGGGCTATTGCCTGGCCCAGTAGCACAATCCAGTTCACTGGTAGTTGTACATGTTTGTCCCTTGCTTCAAAATGTATGTGTTTGATTGTTAGTAGACACTCAGTCTTCCTCTTTCCCACTTCCTGATGGTTTATGGGAATTTATAGCTTGATTTTATAAATTATGTTTCTGGATTGCATTATGCCATAGGGAATGTGTTTCATTCGAACCAGCCGGCCAGAAACTGCGGTTCTTTATACCCCTCAAGAAACCTTTAAGATTGGACAGGCTAAGGTAAGGCTCAAGTTCTGCAGTGTTATCCAGTATCGTATTTATGTAAAGAGAACTGTTATAAACCTTGCCCTAGGCATCCTCACAAACAATAATTTTTTTATTTTTCTTTTGTTTTTAAAAAGTCAGTTGTAAAAAAAAAAAAAAAAAAAAAAGTCAGTTGTGACGGGGCTCAGGTTGTGACTCAGTGGTAGAGCACTCACCTAGCATGTGTGAGGCCCTGCGTTCGATCCTAAGCACCACATAAAAATAAATAAATAAAATGAAGGTATTATGTCCAACTACAACTGAAAAAAAATTTTTTAAAGTCACTCGTGACCTTTGCCTGATTTTCCTTAGGAAGGAGCCTTCTGACAGTTTAGTTTGACCTACACTTTTCTCTTTTCCAAATGTAGTCTTTTTGTTGAACTCTTACAACTCAAAGGCACTTGAGTTTGTTGACTGTAATTTATCACAGCCTCAAATTAAACAAAATCAAGAAAAACCAGTCCAAATGAGTAATATATATCTGCTAGGTTCAGATTTTATAGATCTAAGGCCAGGTTTGAAAAAAAAAAATGAACCATTTTGCTGGGGGAGATTCTTTGACCCTGTGGTTTATTTTGTGCATGGAATATAGCTTTATCTGTAGGCCTCATGATTAAAGCTTGACATTACTGGGCACTTTGCATAAAATCCTTGGGAAACTCAGATTATCAGCCCTTATTGTAGATGAGGATCAGAGAAAGTAAGCACCTTGCCCAAGGCTTCACAGGTCCTGAGCACTAGACCAGGATTCAGGCCCAAGCGTGAGCTCAGCCTCTCTGGGCCTCTCCACCAAATTGTCCACTTCCTGCTGTACCTACCTATCCAAGCTGCATATGGGGAAAATTAGAAAAGACTGTGGAGAAAGTTTGTGACTCTACTTACTACCTACAGAGTATTATGGGCATTTTGGCATGTTTCCTTCCTGCTTTCTTCCTAGGCATATGTATATATTTTACACAATTGAGATCATACTTTAGTAGAATACACAATTTTAAATGCCATTGCTCTCTCTCCTTTTTTTCCATTTAGAGATACTGGGGATTGGACTCGGGCAGTCACCCACTGAACCACATCCCCAGCCCTATTTTGTATTTTATTTAGAGACATGGTCTCACTGAGTTGCTTAGGGCCTTGCCATTGCTGAGGCTGGCTTTGAACTCATGATCCTCCTGCCTCAGCCTCTTGAGCCACTGGGATTATAGGCGTACACCACTGCACCCAGCTGAAGGATCTTTCTTATATCTCTTTTGTCTTTTTTTTTCCTAAAATTTTCTTGGTCCTGAGAAAAAGAAATAAATTTTCTAATAGTGAAGGATGAAACTTTAAAGTGTGTATGTATATGGTAACATGCATGGGCATGGGTAATTAAATGGTTGGGTTTTGCAAAGTGGACATAGATGTGTATGTACATATGTATATAGTGGTTTGGGCTAGGGGTACTGGTGATCAAACCCAGGGCCTGTACATGCTAGGCATTAAAGAATCATTTTATTTATGCATTATATAAGAACTTAATAATTTGTATTGTAAGTCAAGAGAAGACAAATTTGCAAAAAAAAAAAAGAGTATGTCAGGATTTTAAATGCATCTGATTCAGCCTTTTTTCTAGTGAATTATTAAGGAGTGAAATTATTAGCATTGGGGAATAGCAGTGTAGCAGAGTGCCCTCTGATTTGAGATGTGCTTTATTATTTATTTATTTATTTATTACATGACAATAGTGGAATGCATTGCATTCATAATTAGATGTAGTAACCACAGTACTTTGTTTTGTTGGTGCTATACCAGGTTGTCCGCCAAAGTGTCAATGACAAAGTCACGGTTATTGGAGCTGGAATTACTCTGCATGAAGCCTTAGTGGCTGCTGATGATCTCTCTAAACAAGGTCAGTTGGTTGTTTCTGAACATTGAAGTTCATCCTTGGAAGAGGCAGGACTCTGCCTACCTCATGTGCCTGCATATTCTGTGTTCTAAGTCTGCTTCTTACATCAAGCTGGTATTACTTTCTTCAGATATTTTTATCCGTGTCATTGATCTGTTTACCATTAAACCCCTGGATGTTGCCACCATCATTTCCAATGCAAGAGCCACAGGCGGCCGGATTATCACAGTGGAGGATCACTACCCAGAAGGTGTGTGCAGGCATCATGAATGTGTTTGAAAGTTTATTTTGGCAATAAGTGTTTTTTGTTTCCTTGATTGGAGATGTCCCATGCTCTTGGGCATCAGTACCCATCTACTACTCACCCAAAGATAACACTTTTTTTTTATAGTTCTGGGATTGAACCCAAGGCCTCACACATACTGGACATGCATTCTATCTCTGAGCCATATCCCTAGTTCACAAAATACCTTTATTATTGTTCTTTGCAAGTGTATTAATGTAGGGATCTTCTCACCCAGCCCATAATGCACTTGTGTGTCCCCAGCACACTGTCCAGTCACCAAGGTGGGTTGTTGGCAACACAGAGGAGTGGCTGACTCAGTACTGAACAGGGAGCAGTCACAGAAAGCTTTATTTATAGTTTCTTTTGAGTTTTGAATGATTAGTAGTTTACTTGCCATCTCCCAAAATAGTACCTTTCAAAGAATAAAGCAAATGCAGGAAAAGAGCATGTGGTAGGGAGGGAGAGAGGGCTGAGTGACACTTGGACTTGAGAAGGTTAACCCACATGATGTGATCTGATGAGGAGCTTCATATGTTCTCATGATGGCTCCCAGGACCACATCCTGATGGATGATTTTCTGGAAGCACTCCCTGCATGTGGCACCCAGTTGCCCTCCTGGTTGAGGTTTATCACAGGAGAAGGGCATGTGGTGGGTTCCACTAGTATAGGAACCTTGGTTGAAGACTGGAGAAGTCTACCTCACTCCCTGCCATGAGACAGAGAAAAACACTTCTCATGTGTGCTATATCGGCACAGGTATGCCTCTTAGAGACTCAGAGCCCTGAATTTCTATTGAGGGCTGCTCACATTGACACCCTCTGCCAGGCACATAACAAATTTCCAATTCCTGGCAGAAAAGTGGGTGCTTGCTTAGTCCATGTTGTTCTTACAAATAGTCCAGACAGAGGGACCACTGCTATCAGCAGAGAAATCATCCCAGCAGTGCAAGCTGCTTGCACCAGCTGAGGACCAATCTTGCAAGCTAATAGCCTCAGACCTGCTTGTCTGCACAATGAACCTGCACAGTTCATTGGTTCATCTTAGTGGTTTTGACATCCTTCACAGTTTTGAGAATCTGCTCCATAGTCCCTCCCACATCCATGGAGCCTAAGTTGAGAGTAGACCCTGGTATATGTGGGGGTGGGAGCAAACTGGAGTCTTGGAATTTAAGATGAGAACTCCTTAGGCCAGTTGGAGAAGACTATGTGATTCAGTGACTAGGGAAAATATTTCTCCATGGGAGCCAGCAAGTTCAAAGGTCTGTATATTTTGTAGCTTTAAGGCTCACTAGCTACCTCCAGAAAAGTTCCTAATATCTCTTGCTTCCCCAGGTGGCATTGGGGAAGCTGTCTCTGCAGCTGTCTCCATGGAGCCTGACATCCTGGTTCATCAGCTGGCAGTGATGGGAGTGCCTCGGAGCGGGAGACCCAGCGAGCTGCTGGATACATTTGGAATCAGTGCCAGACACATCATTGTGGCTGTGAAATGCATGTTGATGAACTAAAATAGCTGTTGATTCTGTCTTAGAAGACTGGACTCTGTACCTTATATTTAGGCTTGTTCTAAAACCATTGTTGAAACTCTTGACCTTTGCTCTCCTTAAAGCCACCTAACACCTTTCTTCTTTCCTAATTCACAAATCCCAGTTAACTACTTTCCTTTTAAACAATGAGTATATATACACATGTGCTCCTTTTTGAATCATTAAAGTGGAT